>NC_082640.1:126230716-126576716 GCF_028023285.1 Balaenoptera ricei | reverse complement strand
CTAATAAATCCTGCCCTCAAGAAGGACCTAAGACTAGGAAAATCATATAATTTATCAAGATTGATAAAGCAGAGTTTTTAATAATTATTCTAGGACAAGAGGTATCAACTGGCACTGTCCAGGAACTTACTGTCACCCTGTGGGATCATGCACAATAAGAGCTACGTACTTGATAATACATTACAAATGTACCTCTCAGTGAGCTCTTTGCATTTTAATAGAGCTCAAATCTTTAAGTTAAAAAAAAGCATCCTAATGATGGATTTTCAGATATCATTTTCTAGGAAAGGAGACTATTAGAGTCAAAGAATAAGTAGAAAAGCCCTAAAATATAGTTCAGTGAATTACTCTGCCTAAATTTGAGGCTGGCTTTATTGACTCATTAGTAGTTGTCTCAATCCTTATCTTCAAAATAAGAAAAATAAGTTGTATTGTCATCAATAATAGGATGAATAAATTAACTGTATATATTGCCTTTTTGGGAGGGGGAACCCACAAAAAAATTAGTCATTTTGTAGTTAAAAATATTTGTTAATTTAGTAAAGCATATATACTATATTTAGTAATTGAACCTTTCCTCCAAAATGACAAACATAAAAATTATGTGTTTGGTGAATTTTATGTGTCCAGTAGCTACTTCCTTTTGCTTTGTTATCCTGTATTTTTATCCTAAGATTGCTCCTTGTATTTCAGCATTTAAGAAGGAGATGGCAGTATTGAGCCTTGGCTCTCACTTGACACTATCTGAAGGAGTTTAAAATTCTTCATAAGAAGTATCACTTTAGCTAAATTCAGTTTCATCTCTTGGGATTTCATTTTCTACCCTCACTCCACTTTGTAATTCCATATGGAGAATGAAAGAGTGCTCTAATATATGTTATATTAGATCTGTCATACAAAGATACTATCAAATTACTTATTCTCATTTCTGCACATCTAAGAACGCCGATTTATGGGACACATAGAAATAACCCTCTTCCGAAATAAAATGAGGGCCAGCTCTTAAGTGCAAAAATATGTTTACAATGTGCCTGTTTTCCTAAGGCTTTGACAGGAAGAATTAACTTTACATTTCCAAAACACAAAACCTTTGCTGAGCCACATCTTATAGTAAATAAACTGCTCTCTGTGAATAAATTTTTCTTTTCTTTAGGGCAGTAGGCTGCTGCTAAGAAAATGACTTTTTTCCAGGGCTGATGCCCTGAAAAAAAGTTTAGATGATGAGAGGAATTATTTACTTAGTCTCCATTCACATCCACTGTTTTGCCTGCATTCCAAGTTTCAAAAGGATGATTCGTATACCTTTTAGCTCTGTGTTGAAAAATAAAATGAGTAACAGTGCCCTTTGTCAATACCAAAAGCAATTTAACAGTGCATTTTTAGGTTATAAACTTTGAGAAAGATAGAATGCTACCATGTAAAGTTGTAATAAGTTGTTTTTAAAAGTGTAAGCCAAGATTAGCAAACTAAGCTGCCATGTCAAACGATATGAAACAGCAGTTGGAATGGCACGCAATACTACAAGTTATATTTTGAAAAGCTGTCCTACCATGCTTAAAATATGTAAAAGCAATATTTTAACACGTGAGATTATGTGGGTTTCTTTGAAATCTGGGCAATTAAACCACATGCAAAAAGATGTGTAATTGTTTAGTTTGATTATCATTGATAGTGGGATTTTCTTTTGTGCCTTAATTTTTATATGTTTAAAATTATTGTTGAAATGTTACGTGACGAATAATTTATGGATTTAACTAAGACAGCAAGCCTCTTTGGTTTCCATTATAAGTGAAGGACCCAACAACAACATCTTCATTTCATATTGTTCCGATAAATTTAATGACATTATTATTTTTTTGAACCAAAAGGAAATTTCTTCTCAGCTGGATTCTTTCACTGTAGGTTTTAATCGCAAACTTTGAAAATGAGAACATAGCTATTATTTTTTATTAAAAGGATATGTTCTGGTTAGTTTGGAAAGGTCTGCTTAGTAAAGGCTTCCAATAGCATGTCTAAGGACTTAAAATGTAATGCTGAAGTTAGAGGATGTAACATATGCCTTTGGTACCAGTGTGTCTTGTGTGTTGTAAGATGCACACACGGCAAATGCACAGGCCTGGTAAGAAAATTTATACTATTCTCAGAACTCCAATTAAGAGTAGCCTACTTACATATTCGTTACTTTGGGTGGGACAAAGGTATATACATTCAGTACCAAGCCCATCCTGTGAGGTGGATAGAAGTGAGAGATTGTATATTGTGTGCCATGATGCTTGAAACACAGTGTCTTATGCATAACATGTGTTCGCTTACTATATTCTGGCTGATTTAAATTTTATGACTATCCTTGCTCAGTAATTTCAACTTCGTTTTTAAAAGCACAGCTCATCCTTTAAAAAATCATTTTGAACTTTCTTAGCCTTCGTGTTAGAGTAGGATTGTTTTTCTGGACAAGTTCTATTTTAAATAAATAAGTCTATGATGTGAATTTCTTTAAAATGTATTTCTACTACATGTATTTTTGTATTTTATTTTATTTTTTTGGCCACGCTGCATGGCTTGTGGGATCTTAGTTCCGTAACCAGGGATTGAACCCGGGCCCTCAGCAGTGAGAGCACGGAGTCCTAACTACTGGACCACCAGGGAATTCCCTTTATATTTTAATTCTTAATGTAGTTGTTAGGTAGAAGAAACACTTGAAATAGTTAAATATTTTAGTTGAAGTGCTGAATAGTTACAATCACAGTATCTGAAGCATTCATTGGTTTTCAGCTTAATTAGAATGTGCTTTACACTTGCTAGATATGATATCTTACGCTGGTATAGAATGAAGCAATTCACTGGACATGATGTTTCAGTCATGCTTTAGTTGTCTCACCAGTATTTTAACCTTTTAAATATATTTGAGGCTGAATGCTGTTATCAGCAGAATCCCCTTAACTTTTCCCAGCAACCTGAATAGGTACAATGTCAAAGTTAAATACACTCTCCTAACCCTAGATGGATTTCTAGGAGGAACAAGTGTTAGGAAAATGCTGTGCGCTAGAATTGTTAGTGTTTCTACATAAAGTGAAGAAGCCCTGAGGAGAGCCTTTCAGTACTTTGGAGTTATGTAGTAATGCGGTGAAGAAATTGGTGCGTGTTCTCCCTTTCCCATCAGTCCTTCCTGTGTCTTCCACGCAGGGGCAGGCCTTATATTCTTTTGCTAGTGATGTGTGATCCTTATTAAAAAAATCCTCTTGATGTTTATTCATTCAAATGTTCATCAGACTCTTCTATAAACTAGTGATGCAGAGGAGGAGAACTAAAAATGGCCCTGTCCTGTTTTCAATACTCTGTAGCATCAGTTCCTGGCAAACTTCAGTGGGGCCTTGGCAGTGCTGCCCTCCCCGACGTGTGCTTCATTATGGTGTGTAAAGAGCCACCTCTCTTAGCCAGGCTTGTCAGGATATAGCCCAAGGGAGAAGACGCCAGAGAGTCTAGGATATTTGTTCTTAAAGAAACTCCTTGATTGAGTGGTCAGGGCACATATATTAGCCAAAGGCTTGATGATATGCTGGTATCTGGCCATCCCGCATTTGGAGCAGGATATTATTCTGGATAGAAACGTCATTATTTCAATCGCTTTGGAGCCAGAACAATTGTTATCTTCAGCTGAAGTGCCTATTGTGTCTAGATATGTACCCAAAAGAACTCACTTGACATAATTTTACCAGAATACCATAGAAACTTGATTTGAATATAAACGAGAAAGCATCAAGATTCAGCTTTTCTGAAAAACAAAAGTGAAAACCAGCAATAACCACCCCCCCCCAATAAAATGACATTCTGTTTAAGTTGTCCCACACTTCCTCACATCTACTTCCTTCCATGTGCTGCTAATTAGAATGAAGCTCTGTGATATATTGATAATGTGAAATTAAACAGATTGTTTACTCACTCTTAAAAATAGCACGTTTTATTAGAACAACCTCAGAGGGCCATTAAAGAAAATGATTTAAGTATTGCGCAGCAACAAATAATAGTGTCTAGTAAAATTGGATTTTTTTAACCTTCTAATATACTTGGTCTGTTTAGAAAACAAATACATTTAATTGTTTCCATCTCTTAAATATGTCTAGTGAGTTCAGTTTTTAGTTGCTGTACAAATAAATTGGTCCTAGTTGCATTGCTTTCTTTTAAACATCATTTCAAATTAGGGCTTAATGTGGTTTGAGCATTTTGCCAGAACAGTCATCCTACTTTTGTCTGAGGGTGGTTGATTACATCTATCTTTTCCCGCTTACAAATGCCAATATATTTAGAGGAATGCAAACCCAACCCTGAGACCATTTGTCATCACACGTTGATTGTAACTCTATGTTTTATTATCGTACATAGGAGGAAAAGCAAACAATAAAGAGTCTGAGGAAAAATGGAATGTCAAGACATGCTAAACATTTTTATTACATCACCATGTTCAACCTATTTTTCTCTACCACTTTTAATGCTTAATTACCTGGATTATTAAAAAATACATAAATACCTTCTCATGTTGGACTCAAAAATAGCTTTCATATATCTTAGTAGCAAATATTCAAGCAGGTATAAAATATATTGAATGGAAGAGAGAAGTTTAGCATTATTATTTCAAAGCAAAAGCTTCAATAATTATATATGGTATTCTCCAAGTAACTAAAGAAAAGGCTCTGAGGAAAGAAGTCAATGTCAGTGATAAAATAACGTATAATTGGTTTTGTGCCTGCATATATTCTTGGTGCTGTGTCTGTATTTGCCCAGTTTGTGTACACTCTCTATCATTCTCTATTTTATTGTCACGAGGAATGAAATTAAAGAATTAAGAGACTAGAAATATTTAGTCAGTTCCACCCCAAATCCATCCCTCAAAACAAAATGGAAAGGTAGAGATGTTTGTGTGATAGGGAAAAAAAGGTGTATTTTTAAGCTCCATGTAATAGGAAACTAGTAGACAGCCATAGTGAACATAGGAGCATGGTGAATGATTTCAGCCTCCTGCTGAAATTTCTTTTGGTCTGTTGAAATCTGAACCTAGCTGAAGTGTCTATGGAAACCCTCAGAGTCACTTTATGAAGCTTTCTTAGTGTGACTTGACGCTGTAGGAACTGAGCTAAGTTAAGACTCCCTGGTGATTTTAGCCCTCATAACATCGAGGCAGAGCCGCTTGTTGGGTGTTGTCTCTTTGCATCTATCCCTATATTTTTGTTTCCATTTGTGAATCATAATAAGGTAGAAGGAACTTATGTTAATTAGAATATAATCTAAGATGCCGTAATAAAGAGATCTTAAAATACAGAGACTCAAAAAAGGAAGAAGGCATACAGGAGTTTCTGTTCCGTAAGGTCAAGGAATATAGGTTACTTCTATTTTTCCCTGATTTCCCTAGAGTATGATCCCCTTCTGCATAGTAAAAGCTGGGTTACCAGCACTATGTCCTCATCCCAGCCTGAACTGGTGGTGGTGTGGTCATAAGTAAGGAGGAGAAGCAACTTCCTTAATAAAGATATGACCTGAAATTGCTTACATCACTTTCTTTAACATCCCATTGGCTGGAACTTAGTCATATGGCCACTCCTAGCTGCAAAGGACTCTGGGAAGTGTAGCTGGGAATAGGCAATTATGTGTTCAGCTAAAAGTAAGTGGTAATGGTGGGGTTTTCTATTACCAAAAGGAAAGAAGAGTGGAATGAGTATTGGAGTGGTCTCTGCCAGAATGGTCTCTAACAGTTGTGATCTTCTCTAATTCAAATTCCTGATTTTCTTTATTTCTCTTCCCTTTACTCTTCTTTCTCCCTCTTTATTCTTATTCTTCTTTGCTTATTGCTTCCTTTCCCTTATTTTATACTGTAGTAATGACAATGCTAATATTCAGCATAAATAGCTAGTGTTCATCAGTGGCCTGTGCCCTGTAGGAAGTAGGTAGGAAAAGAAAGAAATGAAAGAGCGAAAGTGAGAGAGAGAAAGGAGGAAAAGAGGAAGAAAGAAAGAAAGAAAGAAGGAAGGAAAGAAAGAACGAGAGAAAAAGAAAGAAAGAAAGGGAAAGAGAAAGAAAGAAAATGAAGGAAATGAAATAAGACTATAAGCCTTAGGAAGGCAGGAATTTTTGTCTGTTTTGTTCACAGCTGTATCTCCACTATTAGAATATTGCCCAGCTCATTGTTGGTACCCAAATAATATTTGTTAAATGAATGAATGAATGGATTTATTTTTCCATCTCACTATTTGTCTTCAAGTTTGTTTCAAACTTTCAGCTCATCCAACATATGTACTAGTTCTCCATTAGAAAAATCTTCCCTGAGTGCAAAATAGTAGGAATTTGCTATCTGCAAATTCTCAAACTGCCTCATAATAACAGACTTAACTTTTTTTGCTTTGTTTTGTTTTTATTTGTTTTATTTATTCATTTTTGGCTACATTGGATCTTCGTTGAGATGCGTGGGCTTCTCACTGCAGTAGCTTCTCTTGTTGCAGAGCATGGGCTGTAGGCACACGGGCCTCAGTAGTTGTGGCACGAGGGCTTAGTAGTTGTGGCTCGTGGGCTGTAGAGCGCAGGCTCTGTAGTCATGGTGCACGGGCTTAGTTGCTCCGCGGCATGTGGGATCTTCCCGGACCAGGGCACGAACCTGTGTCCCCTGCATTGGCAGGCGGATTCTTAACCACTGCGCCACCAGGGAAGCCCCAACAGACTTAACTTTGTTTTTAGTTTGGATTTCATCTTTGAATAACATTATAATTAGTTGTTTCTTTAAGGGATGGTTGACATAGAATTATTATATGTAAAAGAGCAAATGCACAGGAGGCAACCTATACCTTAAACATAATTTGGCTCTCCTTTGACAGGAGCGTGATTGGTGAAACTCTGGTTTCCTGCCCTCTTTTCAACCAGAGCAGGTTCACTCTTATCATTTTAACAGGTTGGGTTCATTAGTAAATTTTGTTGAAAAAAAAAAGGGGTTCTTATTTTAACAAAAGTTTAGAATCCTTCCATTGAACTCAACTTCCTTAATTTATAGTTGAAAACACTGAGATCTAGAGAGAAGTAATTTTTCAAAGATTTCAAAGGCAGAGCCTGGTCCAGAATTTGTATCTCCTTACCCCGAGGCTGGATATCTTCCCGCTACACTGTGCATGCACTGGTTCCCAAGCATCCTTATATCAGTGATTTAGCATTGTTGTTCAAAAAATGAGTAGTTATCTTTTTTGGGATTATCTAGTGAGGTTTGGCATAAAATAGGAAACCAAGTTCTTCCAATAGTTTATAGTCTCTTAAAAACCAAATAACATGTATGATAAGTATTGATTCAAACAGGTTGTTCCTCCATTGTGAGTATTATCAATTGTTATTATTGATAAATAGTTTGGGAATGAAATATTTTCATTGCCATGGCTTTAACTGACAATTATTGAGTGCAGTATGGTGGGGTCCCTTACATAACTGAATCATGGTGCTGGGGAGGTTTTGTGGGTGGGGATGACCCAGGCCCAGCCCAGGGACTGACCTAAAGAGAAACAAGTGACCCCATCACCTTCTCTTCTGCATTCTTCAACCCAAGCATCAGGTACCTTCCTTGTATCTTTATCATAAAAAATTAAGTCTGTACATCCTGTGTTTTCGGTTGTGAGAAATAAAAGTTGAAGATTCCTTCATGCTTAGAAGGGCCTGTGTATGCCATATTTCAAATGGATGTGCTTAATACTTCAGAATTGAATGATACTCACCTGTCCTTTGTAAGCCTATTAGGTGATGTTGGTAAATGTGAAAGTTGCCTTCATCCTGCTATTTACTATCTTATTTTGCATTTAATAATGAAGCAAGTTCTCTAGGGACTAGTTTTCTGGCTAACAAATGCCTTTGCAAACCAATACAAACTCTTAACATAAAACAGAAGTAATAGAAGTTCAGAGGAAATGAGCTTATGGTTACCCTAGAGCATGGTTAGAAAGTCTGAAGTAGTGTTCATAAACTATTGTTTTATAGCAATTATACATTGTTTTTCACAAGTATGAAAATGTTCTTCATGGAAAGCATGGGTCAACTTAAAGTCAGAAGCGCTGGTTCTTGGAATACTATGATGTTATAAAGAATACTCAAAACATTTTAATAATATTGTATTAGTTTCATTATATATGTTTAAGCTGTTTTGGTTTTAGACATGCAATGTTAATAATTTTCACATCTCTGTGAGAAATCTAACTGGCAAAATATTATTTATTAAATTTCTGTTTTTATTTTCTTTCATAAAGACCTCAGATTATCTGTAAAAAAGAATTAGTCAACTATATGGCAGTTTTGCAATGTGAAAAAAGTTGTGAAGCACTGAAGGTATAATCCCTACCGTTATTTCCCATTCTGAGAAATGCCTCAGGAACCATGACAGAATCCAGGCCTATGAAAACCAAGTGACTTGCTTGCTCTTGGGCAGTTAGTTAGAAGTAGAGCTAAGACTAGCATATGAGTCTCCTGACTGCATGACATCGTTTACTTTCACAACCACTCTTTATGACAGGTAAAGACAAAACGATTTTTCAAAAAGCCGAAATTGCATTTATGTATCTTGGCTTCGTATTTCACATTCTAATGACTAACAGATCAGATTTCACTGGAGCAAAAAATTAAGGGAATGCCACAAATCTGACACGTTTTTATGTACCAAAAGGTTTTTTCCTTCCCTCCTTCCCTCTTTCTTATCCTCTCTTCCTTCCTCCTTTCCTTCTTTCCTACCTTTCCTTCCTTGATCCTTTCTTCTTCTATTTGACCAGAGATTTATCGCTTAATTGAAGCAGAGTCAGTTGTTATGGCAATTTTTCTTCCCAAAGGAAGATAGAAATTATGATGGTGTGAATTATTCTATCCATGTCTCAGTTTGAAGCATTTATTAAAAGCCCCCCCCAACTCACACAATATATTGTGATCTACAAAGCTGTGAATTTCATGGTGATCAACTGAATGAAACTTCTTAATTTATAGGTAAGGAAACTTTAACCTAAGCTCTGCTTTTGCAAAGTAGGACAAAATGTAAGAAAAAAATGCAAGGAATATACTTAGATTTCTTCCCTTATTTTCAAAGAGATGAGTGCATTTGGTGAGATAGTAAATCAAAGAGGAGCAAAGGAAGTGATAGACTGTGATATAATGGCCAATATGTCAGAAAGTAGAGTGTGGCGAAGTGAATGGATAGAAATCAGGGAACAAAAACTTGAAAGCTGAGGAGAGATACAAAAAGATAAAAAGGATATAATACCTTTATCCATTTTAGATGATCTTCTTCTTCCTGTATTTGTGAATTTCCATACCAAAAAGCCAGAACACAAAGGAATAGTCCCTCTCTCTCTCTCTCTTCTCTCTCACTCACACACATACACACACACACAGTTACACCCCATGATAGAACTCACACCTTTTAATTCCTAATATGTACGTTATTTTCCTGAATTTCAACTCATTTCTATAGCAGCAAGGTCTCATTATACTTTTTCTTTTTAAAAAAACTATAGCTTTTCTTTCTGATGAATTACTTAGCAGTACTAGCCTTTTAAACTGTATTTTTAAATAACAAAACAGTTTATTCTTTTCATTCTGCTCATTTTTCTTGCCTATATGGAAATAATGAGCCAACCATAAAGTGGATATTATATAATGAAATTAGCAAAGCTTCCTTTTCAAGTTTCTTGACATAGTTTCTGGTTCAGTAATAATGGTTAAGAGTGACTTAATGATTTGTTTGTTTGTACTCTATCCTGACACTAAGGTTTCTATCACAAATGTTTGTTTTGTAAGAATAAAAAAGGCATTATAGGGGCTTCCCGGGTGGCGCAGTGGTTGAGAATCTGCCTGCCAATGCTAGGGGACACGGGTTCGAGCCCTGGTCTGGGAAGATCCCACATGCCGCGGAGCAACTAGGCCTGTGAGCCACAATTACTGAGCCTGTGCGTCTGGAGCCTGTGCTCCGCAACAAGAGAGGCCGCGATAGTGAGAGGCCCGCGCACCGCGATGAAGAGTGGCCCCCGTTTGCCGCAACTAGAGAAAACCCTCGCAGAGAAACGGAGACCCAACACAGCCATAAATAAATAAATAAATAAATAAATAAATAAATAAATAAATAAATAAATAAATAAATAAATAAATAAATAAATAAATACATACATACATACATACATACATACATACATACATACATACTCAAGGGCAATGAGTCCGCTAACAAACGTAAAGCATCCACCTTCATGCGTTGTGCATGATGGGAGATCAGCAGTTATAGAAGCTTACTATGCAGCTCTCTGACATTTGTAACATTGCAAAATATCTTACATTTATACTCTTCTTTATAATGCCACAATAATATCATCTTGGGAGGTAGAAAGAGAGCAAACATTAGCATTCCCATTTTACAGATAGGGAAATTATGGGTAACAAAGCTTAAGAGCCTTGCCCATGGTAGCAGAATAGGGCTTTTCTAAAAGGTTGACCCTGTAATTTATTGCCCAAACTTGGACAGTATTGAGAGTGAAAGGGATACTATTAATAATTATTGGGACAATAGTTATGATCTTGGACTGTCTCAGGGAAACTGAGACCTATTGTCACTTTTACTAGGATGCACAACTGATTCTTACATATTTCCATTTCTCAGTGGTTCTCAGACTTCCCCTCTGTTCTTGCTAAGTATGTACAAATAAATATATTATGAGAGGGAATGGCTGGGTTTGAACTTCACTTATTAGCTGTGGGCTCTGGGCAACCTTGAGCACCTTAACCTTTCTGTACTTCAGTTTCTCAATGAAATGGGGGTGATAATAATAATAATACTCACATTATAGGGATGTTATATGGCTTGAATGAGTAAAATTCTTGGCATAGTGACTAGCACTTAGTAAGCACTATGTACTTGATAAATAAAAATTTGAATATTGACCCTGATAACTACTTTTTAAAGGAAAAGTTAGAAGCTCTTTAGCTAAGAACATTCTTTTTATCCCAGAGCACATTTTCTGAATAAATTCTTGGAATATTGTCTACTTTTGGTGTACTTTGAATATCTATACCTGAAATTACTAATGTCTATACTAAGGTTTTCAAGGGACACGATCTTACTATCGTGTTAGTATGTAGCACTATTAACATGTACATGGTAAGACAGCATTAGCAAGCTAATTCTCATCTTGGAGCATTTTGGATTTGTAATGAAATGAGATTTAATAATAATCTACCATTTCTTGAATTTTGCTAATAGAATTCTATTAATTCTGTTCTATTCTACTAATAGACCTTTATGTCTTTCTTTAAGCTAAGTAATCTGTTATAGTTGAGATCACTTGGTTTCTTCGTTTTACTAACTCAGGATATCTGTTTTTTTTCCCTTTTGGAATGGATAGCCTTGATTTGTCCCCACACTGACTCTCCTCTTTCTTTCTTAAAATTGAAAATAAAATTAAAAAGCACAGTTTAAGATAGGAAACTCACAGAAAGGCATTTCCCCTGCAGTTTTGCATTGTGGTGATTTGGCCCTGAGGAGAAAGACCCACACCTCCAGCCCCCCAGGACCTGGTGGGCTTCTGTTTTGGATTCAGGATTGGACACCTCATTTTCCTTTAACCCTTTAGGCTTGCACCTTTTCAGTCAGACCACCTCTGACTAAAGCCATCACTGATTTGATGTCCACAACACTGAGATATTCACTATCTGTTTTATTTGGTGCATGAGTGAGTCCAAATCTAACTCTTTCCTGTGCTTCAAAATTTGGCTTTATTCTCCATTATTTGGGAAAAATGGTGGCATCCAGTTCTGAATTTTTTATTTGATCCCTTTTCTATCTCCTCCCTTAAACTACCACCCTTCTTAATATTTTCTCTGCCTTCCCAGTGATAACAATGCCGTAGCTAGGGGAGGTAAAGGAACAGGAAATCCTAGGTAGCTGGACAAAGTCCCAGAAAAAAGAGCTGCACATACATTACTTTTTTTTTTTTTTTTTTTTTTTTTTGACTGCGCGGCACGGCATGCAAGATCTTAGTTTCCCGACCAGGGATCGAACCCGTGCCCACTGAAGTGGAAGCGTGGAGTCTTAACCACTGGACTGCTATGGAAGTCCCATACACTACATTTTTTAAAACATTTTTTAAAGAAAGTAAAATTTCCAGTCCTAACTGCTGTAATTCATACATATAATAAAGTTATATTGTTGTCCAATAATTTAATATTTAATCATTACTTTTAAAATTTGTCAATTATTTTTATGTCTGTTATCTCATCTGCTGCATTATAATATTTGTGAAACATATTCTCATTGTCCTCTTCTTACCGATGAAGAGACTGAAATGTGAGGGAACTCATATAAGACATTTAACACAGTCTATAAAAGTCAAAACTGGAACTATTAATGATAAAGAAGAAAATAAAATCACCCATAGTTCATCTCATTACCCAAATAAAACCACTGTTAACATTTTAGTGCATTGTCTTTCTTTTGTTTTTTCTATACATATATGGGTATTTGTATAAACATATTTAAATGTGTAATTTAACATAATTAACTGAATTTCTGTATTCTGCTTTTTAAAGTTATTCTTATATTGTAATGTCACTTAATCTTGGCAAACCTTTTTTTTTTTTTTTTTTTTGCCACGCTGCACAGCTTGAAGGATCTTAGTTCCCCCACCAGGAATTGAACCCAGGCCACAGCAGTGAAAGCTCCAAGTCCTAACCACTGGACCGCCAGGGAATCCCCTTGGCAAATCATAATTTAAAATCCATTGCATGACTATAAAGTTTGTTAGACCATTCTTCTATTATTGAACATTTACTTTTTTCAAATTTTTAACAATTAAAAATATGATAACGTTATAATGAATGTCTTTGCATGTGAGTAGTTTTCATGTACCTAGTTATTACATTTTAATAGATAGTTGAGGTTTTTAAAGCATAGGGTGGTATCTTTACCCACTGGCATCTCTTGTGATAAATGATTTTCATCAGTAACATTGGCTAATATTCAGGGTAGATTCTATAGCCATCAAAAAGGGAACAATCTGATTTACAAAAGGAATGAGTTTATGACCTTGACCACATCAGCATTTGTGTGTTCACACAGGGTCAGACAAGCAGAGTTAGAGGAAGTAAGAATGAAGAAAAATAAACAGAGAAATGTAGAGTTTAAGTAGTGGAAGTTTTAGAGGTGGAAAACAGGAGGTATATCTGTGTTGGGAGAAATTGTACAAGTGAGAGAATGTCTGGTCAGTTAATAATTGTGCTTTGTATAAAAATCCTCACACCTGTTTGGTGTAGGCATTTTTAGATAAGATTAATACATTACTTTGCAGTACATGATAAAGGCCTTTCGCGAGGGTTCTTTGTGAAATAATCATGTTAGATCTTTTTATTTAATTTCTTAATTTGTAATGGCTAATTAAGTTGGCTAACAGTGAAAGAGGAAGAAATGAGCTGGATGACCCAGGGAATGATAGTAATAGCTAATATTTATTGAACTCTATGTTTTAGGCAGTATTCTAAGCTTACATATAATGTCTACAATATAAATTGTGTTCTGCAGCCACCCAACCTGGTAGGTTATTTTCCTCATTTCATTAATGTGGAAACTGAAGTTACATAAATTGCCCAAAGTCAGGTGTGCTGACTCCAGGGTCCATTCACTTGACCACTGTATTATACTGTCTCCATTGTACAGCTCTACTCTACTGATGGTGCTCCACAGGGTATATCTTGATACAGTCAATAGGGAGTGGAAAAGTAAGCTCCCAACCTGAGTGGTGTCGGGCGGAGGAGGTCATCTGCTTGTTTTAACTGGCCATATCTCCAGTGCCTAGAATGAATAATGAATCAATGGATGCCATTTCCACCTCAGTCTTAAGTAAGAGATATATCGAATTTGACGGACATCTATTAAGTATCTACTCTGGGTTGGGCCCTGGGAAGACAAAGATGAATAACACATGATCCTGAACTCAAGAAGCTCATAGTCTAAAAGGAAAATGGACATGAAAAATATGATTAGATTACAGTGTGGTATGACAAAGAGGGATGTATAAGACAGCGAAGAAGAATGAAACCTTCAGGGAGGAAGTGACATTTGAACTGGGAGGAATAAAGATTGCCAGGGAGACAGGGGTGAGAGGGCCTGCCAGCAGAGCCTCCAGCTGTGGAAGTTGGAGCACCACCTGTTGTTCGTTTTTAAATTAATTAAGAAGGAGTGCAATGCAGCATTTGGAGTTAGTCACACCTAGGTTCTTACCAACTATATGGTTTTACGCAAATTAGTCTTTCAGAGTTTAGAATTCTGAATCTGGAAAAGTAAGAAAAAATATGCTTACCTCAACATGAAGGTTAAAGAAGATATAGAGTTCCTAGTATAGAGCCTGTCATTGTTGATGCCCAGCAAATACTAATTATTAACACCCCAATTATGTAACTAAAAGAATGTGAAAAGCATCTTAGAACAAAGACTTTCTTACCTAAGGGGAGGAAAATGAAGCCTGGCAAGGTCTACCAAATAAGTGCAGAATAGTAAAGATAAAACACTGTCCTTCTGGAGTTCAGATTCCATTTATGACTGCTAAATGGAGACTGCGAAGAAAAAAAGGCCTTAAAAAGACTCGAGAGGATTCTTGGGACAACAAATGACTGTTACATCAGAATATTTTTTTTTTTGTTTGTTTTGTTTTTAATTTTATAGCTACTTTATTTATTTATTTATTTATTTATTTTTGGCTGTGCTGGGTCTTCGGTTCGTGCGAGGGCTTTCTCTAGTTGCGGCAAGCGGGGGCCACTCTTTCATCGCGGTGCGGGGACCGCTCTTCATCGCGGTGCGCGGGCCTTTCACTATCGCGGCCCCTCCCGTTGCGGGGCACAGGCTCCAGACGCGCAGGCTCAGCAGTTGTGGCTCACGGGCCCAGCTGCTCCGTGGCATGTGGGATCTTCCCAGACCAGGGCTCGAACCCGTGTCCCCTGCATTAGCAGGCAGACTCTCAACCACTGCGCCACCAGGGAAGCCCCATCAGAATATTTTGATGTGTTAAGTGTAAATTACTCAGAAGCATATTGATTAAATTTCCTTTCAGCAATGCATGGGTTTCAACGTTAACGAGAAAGAGATGCAAGAACAGAGCCCCTCCTGGGTTAGGAACTCTGATGTTTGCCTCAGGAGGGTTTTAGGTGGACTCACAGAGCAAAGGCTGAGAGATGCTCCCTGGGGAAGGTCAAGAGGAGAAGGACCCTCGGCCCCAAATTTGGTGAAGTCCAAATGATTACAAATCTGTGTGGCCTCAACTCCAAAGGCTTGAAAAACATTCTAAGTCCTATTAGGAGTTTAGGTAATAGCCATCGGCCCAGAAAATGGTAGATCATTTTTTCTTCTTGTGAATGGTAAAATTCAGAGCTCTTCCTGTAAAAGAAGATAGAGGATTCCCCAGACACCCAAAAGCAGAGAGTTCCTATGAAACCTTTCATAAGTGGTGTGAAGTGAAAGAAGCAGTTATCTTAGGACACATCTTGCTAACGGATGCACAAAAAAAATTGAGATAAGGCTCAGATGCTCACAGACACAACAGTTCAAAGCTGTGGTGGCTTGATGCTGAGATGCTGAGTGTAGTTTCCCGGGAAGGAGCTTGGCGGTGACATTCTTGCCGCCATTCTCGCCGCTTGGGAGTGCTGTTACACTCCCTGCAAAACAAATGATGAACACTATTTTCGCTTTTCACTTTTTTTGCCTAAAAGCAAAAATCTTCGGATTTCTATCAGTTACCGAAAACAGGTACTAACGTAGGTCTTTGATGACAGTGAAGACGAGTATAGAGAACTTTTGAAAAGCGGGGGTTAACTGTAATATCCTGGAAAACCAAACCTCCTTTGTAGCAGAAATGGACTTGAAAAGAAATATGGTTGTTCTCTCCTTTTATAGACAAGAGACTTGAGGCCCAAGTAGGTGAAATGACCTGCCTAACACTCCCCAATGAGTTCGTGACAGAGCTGCAACAAGAAACAAGGTCATCTAAGGAATTTCACACTCAAGAAAATTACTTGACTTCATCAAGGCCACACCCTAGGTAAAGTGGGCACTGAGGAAATTTCAGCCAAGATCTGTCTAGCTCCAGAGGCCACACACTTTCTACGACTCCACACTGCTGCTTTAAATTAATGAGGCATCCTTTTGACAAAGGTAGCATATGTTCATATTACATTATGACAGTAGAGAAGGATATTAAATGAAAACTGAGTCCTCCTCCCTCTCAATGATCCTATCCCCTCTGCCCCCCACCAAGCCCTATATTTTCATTTCCTAGAGGTAAATACTGTAAACATTTTTTAGTATTTACTTTCAGAAACTGTGTGTGTCTTTTTAAAAAGTTTTTATTTGGAGAAAAGCTCAAACTTGCAAAAAAGTTGCAAGAATGATAGAAAAAAACTTTTATCCAGATTCAGTGCTGTTGACATTTTGGCCCAGTTGCTTTATCATTTATTCTTTATAGCTGCCTCTCTGTCTGTCTATATATCTATCTACCTATCTATCCATCCATCCATCCATCCATCCATCGATATTATTTTTGTCTGAACCAGTTGAGAGTAAATAGTTAACACTGTGGCCCTTTAATTTCTGTCTTAGTCCATTGGGCTGTTATAAAAGAATACTGTACACTGGATGGCTTATAAATAACAGAAATTTATTTCTCACAACTCTGGAGCTGGGAAGTACAAAATCAAGGCATCTGCTGATTCAATGTCTGGTGAGGGCCTGATTCCTGGTTCTCAAATGGCTGTCTGTCTTCTCGCTCTGTCGTCACAGAGCAGAAGGGGTGAGGGAGTCCTCTGGTCTCTTTTGTAAGGGCACTAATCCCATTCATGAGAGCTCCATCCTCATGACCTAATCATCTCCCAGAGGCCCACCTATAAATACCATCATATCAGGCATTAGGATTCAACATATGAATTTTGGGGGGACATAATCGTTCAGTCTGTAGTAACCCCTAAATATTTCGGTGTGTATTTCCTAAGAATTAGGATATTCATAAGCATAATACAGTCATCAACTTCAATAAATCTGTCATTGATACAATACTTCTATCAGATTGATCCAACAATATATATTATAGTGTTTTTCCCCCATCAGCATCAGGTCTAGTTTAGGATCTTGCATTGCACTTAGTTGTTATATCTCATGAGTCCCTGTCAATCTGGAATAATTCTTCAGCTGTTCTTTTTTATCTATAACATTGACATTTTTGAAGAATTTAATAGATTTTCGTTTTGGGTTTGTCTGATGTTTCTTCATGGTTAGCTACTGGCTATACATTCTTGGGTGGAATACTATATAAGAGATATGGTGTTCTTTTAGGGTATCAGAGGCAAACATTCATATGCGCCTCATTTGTGATGCCAATTAAGGTGTTGTTTATAGATATCTTTTTTATTCATGCCCTTTCTTCCATATGTTTTTACTGAATAATATAGTTATTTCAATTCAACAATATTTATGGAGTGCATATGTGCCAAACACTGTTCTAGACCTTGGTGATATAGCAGAGGTCAAAACAGGCAAAATTCCTGCTCTTACAGAGCTTACATGTTATTTTGGACATATATTTTGTATTACCATATGTAGAGCTATTTCAGTTTTTAAAAAACTGGATACTAGTTTTCTACTTTATTGTATTTGTGTACCATAGTTTACTCAACCAGTCACCACTAATGACATTTAACTTGTTTCCACCTTTTTTTTTTTTTTTTTTTTGCTATTACCAGCCATGCTACCATAAGCGTCCTGCAATGTGGTATATTCATCTAGATGCATGTGTGTAGGTATGTATATCTGTGTGTATGTATGAATGTTTGTGTGTATTTGTGGGTATGTGTGAATGTTTCAGCAAGTATGTATGTGTGTGTATAAACTTGTTTATCTGTGGAATAATTCCCTAAAAAAAGAATTTATGAATCAAACAAATTTGGTTTTTACATTCTGATAGATGCTACCATTTCCTTCTAGTTTTTGTTTTCAGTACAGTGTATTTTGTCCTCAGTACAGTGCTTATTTCTCCCAATCCTCACTGGGCATTGTCAAAGGTTTTCATCTTTTCCATACTAACTGGGATCATTTTAGCTGGATAGTCCAGCTTTTTCCAGGTCTGGCATGTAAAGTGCCCGGTTTTGTTTGATTGTTGCAGTGCTACTCATCTTGTCCTCCCCAAGACCCACCCCTGGTGAACGGAGAGACTGATCACAGGGTGGCTACTTATATCTTTAGAAAAAAATGCCTAATTATTTTCTTCTTCCAGCTTTACTGAAGTATAATAGACAAAAATCGTATGTATTTAAGATATATGATGTAATGTTTTGGTATATGTGAATGGTTACTGCAGTCAAGCTAATGACCACATCCATCACCTCACATAGTTTCCTTTTTTGTGGGTGAGAACAATTGAGATCTACTCTGTTAGCACATTTCAAGTATACAGTACAATATTGTTAACTGTAGTCACCATGTTGTACATTGGAACTCCCAAACTTCTTTATCTTGTATATCTGAAGCTTTGTACTTTTTGAACAACATTTCCCCATTTCCCCCACCCTGCAGTCCCTGGAAACCACCATTCTACTCTACTTCTAAGAGTTGGACTTTTTTAGATTCCACCTATAAGTGAGAATATGCAGTATTTGTCTTTCTGAATCTGGCTTATTTCACTTAGTATAATGTCCTCCAGGTTCATACATGTTGTCACAAATGACAAGATTTCTTCTTTTTTTAAGGCTGAATATTATCCCATTGCATATATATATATATATATATATATATATGTATATATATATATATATATATATATGTATATATATATACATATATATATATATACACACACACACATAGGGTTGGCCAAAAGGTTCGTTTGGTTTTTTTCTATAAGATGGCTCTGGTAGCACTTAGTTGTCTTTAACTTCATTCGAAACAATTTTGTTAGATTGTATTGTGACAGCTGTCATATATCAGCGTGCATTTAAAAAAAAACTTATCAAAATTGGTGAATTTTTGTGTAGCCATTTTAATACTGAAGATGGAAAAAAAAGCAACATTTTCAGCATACTGTGCTTTATTATTTCAAGAAAGGTAAAAACACAACTGAAACGCAAAAAAAGATTTGTGCAGTGTATGGAGAAGGTGCTGTGACTAATCGAACGTGTCAAAAGTGGTTTGCAAAGTTTCGTGCTGGAGATTTCTCGCTGGACGTTGCTCCACAGTCGGGTAGACCAGTTGAAGTTGATAGTGATCAAATCGAGACATTAGATGAGAACAATCAACGTTATACCACGTGGGAGATAGCCGACATACACAAAATATCCAAATCAAGCATTGAAAATCATTTGCACCAGCTTGGTTATGTTAATTGCTTTGATATTTGGGTTCCACCTAAGTTAAGCGAAAAAAAACCTTCTTGACCATATTTCCGCATGCAATTCTCTACTTAAACATAACGAAAACGTTCCGTTTTTAAAACAAATTGTGATAGGCGATGAAAAGTGGATACTGTACAATAATGTGGAACAGAAGAGATTGTGGGGCAAGTGAAATGAACCACCACCAACCACACCAAAGGCCGGTCTTCATCAAAAGAAGGTGATGTTGTGTATATGGTGGGATTGGAAGGGAGTCGTCTATTATGAGCTACTTCTGGAAAACCAAACGATTAATTCCAACAAATACTGCTCCCAGTTAGCCCAACTGAAAGCAGCACTTGACGAAAAGCATCCGGAATTAGTCAACAGAAAACACATAATCTTCCATCAGGATAAAGCAAGTTCACATGTTTCTTTGATGACCAGGCAAAAAAACTGTTACAGCTTGGCTGGGAAGTTCTGATTCATTTGCCGTATTCACCAGACATTGCACCTTCGTATTTCCATTTATTTCAGTCCTTACAAAATTCTCTTAATGGAAAAAATTTCCATTCCCTGGAAGACTGTAAAAGGCACCTGGAACAGTTCTTTGCTCAAAAAGATAAAAAGTTTTGGGAAGATGGAATTATGAAGTTGCCTGAAAAATGGCAGAAGATAATGGAACAAAAGGATGAATATGTTGTTCAATAAAGTTCTTGGTGAACATGAAAAATGTGTATTTTATTTTTACTTAAAAACCAAAGGAACTTTTTGGCCAACCATATATATATATATATCACATTTTCTTTATCCAGTCATCCATTGATGGATGCTTAGATTGTTTCCTTTTCTTGGCTATTTGAATAATGCTGCAGTGAACATGGGTGTGCAAATATCTCTTCAAGATGCTGATTACCTTTCCTTTGGATATATACCCAGTAGTGGGATTGCTGGACCATATGGTAGTTCTGTTTTTAATTTTTTGAGGAACCACCATACTGTTTTCCATAGCAGCATCATTTTGCATTCCCACCAACAGTGTACAAGGGTTATAGCTTCTCTACAACCTCACCAACACTTGTTATCTTTTGTTTTTTTCATAATAGCCATTCTAACAGGTGTGAAGTGATATCTCTTTGTGGTTTTGATTTGCACTCCTCTGATGACTCATGATGTTGAGCATCTTTTCATATACCTGTATATCTTCTTTTGAGAAATGTCTATTCAGGTTCTTTGCCCATTTTTTTTTTTTAATTTTTGAATTTTACTTTATTTACTTTTTTATACAGTAGATTCTTATTAGTCATCAATTTTATACACATCAGTGTATACATGTCAATCCCAATCGCCCGATTCATCACACCCCCACCCCCCCACGGCTTTCCCCCCTTGGTGTCCGTACGTTTGTTCTCTACATCTGTGTCTCAACTTCTGCCCTGCAAACCGGTTCATCTGTACCATTTTTATAGGTTGCACATACATGTGTTAATATACGATATTGGTTTTTCTCTTTCTGACTTATTTCACTCTGTATGACAGTCTCTAGCTCCATCCACGTCTCAACAAATGACCCAATTTCGTTCGTTTTTATGGCTGAGTAATATTCCATTGTATATATGTACCACATCTTCTTTATCCATTTGTCTGTCGATGGGCATTTAGGTTGCTTCCATGACCTGGCTATTGTAAATAGTGCTGCAATGAACATTGGGGTGCATGTGTCTTTTTGAATTATGGTTTTCTCTGGGTATATGCCCAGTAGTGGGATTGCTGGATCATATGGTAATTCTATTTTTAGTTTTTTAAGGAACCTGCATACTGTTCTCCATAGTGGCTGTATCAATTTACATTCCCACCAACAGTGCAAAAGGGTTCCCTTTTCTCCACATGCTCTCCAGCATTTGCTGTTTGTAGATTTTCTGATGATGCCCATTCTAACTGGTGTGAGGTGATACCTCATTGTAGTTTTGATTTGCATTTCTCTAATAATTAGTGATGTTGAGCATCTTTTCATGTGCTTCTTGGCCATCTGTATGTCTTCTTTGGAGAAATGTCTATTTAGGTCTTCTGCCCATTTTTGGATTGGGTTGTTTGTTTCCTTAATATTGAGCTGCATGAGCTGTTTATATATTTTGGAGATTAATCCTTTGTCCGTTGATTCGTTTGCAAATATTTTCTCCCATTCTGAGGGTTGTCTTTTCATCTTGTTTATGGTTTCCTTTGCTGTGCAAAAGCATTTAAGTTTCATTAGGTCCCATTTGTTTACTTTTGTTTTTATTTCCATTACTCTAGGAGGTGGATCAAAAAAGATCTTGCTGTGATTTATGTCAAAGAGTGTTCTTCCTATGTTTTCCTCTAAGAGTTTTATAATGTCTGGCCTTACGTTTAGGTCTTTAATCCATTTTGAGTTTATTTTTGTGTATAGTGTTAGGGAGTGTTCTAATTTCATTCTTTTACATGTAGCTGTCCAGTTTTCCCAGCACCACTTATTGAAGAGACTGTCTTTTCTCCATTGTATATCCTTGCCTCCTTTGTCATAGATTAGTTGACCATAGGTGTGTGGGTTTATCTCTGGGCTTTCTATCTTGTTCCATTGATCTATGTTGCTGTTTTTGTGCCAGTACCATATTCTCTTGATTACTGTAGCTTTGTAGTATAGTCTGAAATCAGGGACTCTGATTGCTCCAGCTCTGTTTTTTCCCCTCAAGACTGCTTTGGCTATTTGGGGTCTTTTGTGTCTCCATACAAATTTTAAGATTTTTTGTTCTAGTTCCGTGAAAAATGCCATTGGTAATTTGATAGGGATTGCATTGAATCTGTAGATTGCTTTGGGTAGTATAGTCATTTTCACAATATTGATGCTTCCAATCCAAGAACATGGTATATCTCTCCATCTGTTGGTATCATCTTTAATTTCTTTCATCAGTATCTTACAGTTTTCTGCATACAGGTCTTTTGTCTCCCTAGGTAGGTTTATTCCTAGGTATTTTATTCTTTTTGTTGCAATGGTAAATGGGAGTGTTACTTAACTTCTCTTTCAGATTTTTCATCATTAGTGTATAGGAATGCAGGAGATTTCTGTGCATTACTTTTGTATCCTGCAACTTTACCAAATTCATTGATTAGCTCTAGTAGTTTTCTGGTGGCATTTTTAGGATTCTCTATGTATAGTATCATGTCATCTGCAAAGAGTGACACTTTTACTTCTTCTTTTCCAATTTGTATTCCTTTTATTTCTTTTTCTTCTCTGATTGCCGTGGCTAGGACTTCCAAAACTAAGTTGAATAATAGTGGTGAGAGTGGACATCCTTGTCTTGTTCCTGATCTTAGAGGAAATGCTTTCAGTTTTTTACCATTGAGAATGATGTTTGCTGGGGCTTTGTCGTATATGGCATTTATTATGCTGAGGTAGGTTCCCTCTATGCCCACTTTCTGGAGAGTTTTTATCATAAATAGGTGTTGAATTTTGTCAAAAGCTTTGTCTGCATCTATTGAGATGATCATATGGTTTTTATTCTTCAATTTGTTAATATGGTGTATCACATTGATTGATTTGCGTATATTGAAGAATCCTTGCATCCCTGGGATAAATCCCACTTGATCATGGTGTATGATCCTTTTAATGTGTTGTTGGATTCTGTTTGCTAGTATTTTGTTGAGGATTTTTGCATCTATATTCATCAGTGATATTGGTCTGTAATCTTATTTTTTTGTAGTATCTTTGTCTGGTTTTGGTATCAGGGTGATGGTGGCCTCATAGAATGAGTTGGGGAGTGTTCCTTCCTCTGCAATTTTTTGGAAGAGTTTGAGAAGGATGGGTGTTAGCTCTTCTCTAAATGTTTGATAGAATTCACCTGTGAAGCCATCTGGTCCTGGACTTTTGTTTGTTGGAAGATTTTTAATCACAGTTTCAATTTCATTACGTGTGATTGGTCTGTTCATATTTTCTATTTCTTCCTGGTTCAGTCTTGGAAGGTTATACCTTTCTAAGAATTTGTCCATTTCTTCCAGGTTGTCCATTTTATTGGCATAGAGTTGTTTGTAGTAGTCTCTTAGGATGCTTTGTATTTCTGCATTGTCTGTTGTAACTTCTCCTTTTTCACTTCTAATTTTATTGATTTGAGTCCTCTCCCTCTTTTTCTTGAAGAGTCTGGCTAATGGTTCATCAATTTTGTTTATCTTCTCAAATAACCAGCTTTTAGTTTTATTGATTTTTGCTATTGTTTTCTTTGTTTCTATTTCATTTATTTCTGCTCTGATCTTTATGATTTCTTCCCTTCTGCTAACTTTGGGTTTTGTTTGTTCTTCTTTCTCTAGTTCCTTTAAGTGTAAGGTTAGATTGTTTATTTGAGATTTTTCTTGTTTCTTGAGGTAGGCTTGTATAGCTATAAACTTCCCTCTTAGAACTGCTTTTGCTGCATCCCATAGATTTTAGATCATCGTGTTTTCATTGTCATTTGTCTCTAGGTATTTTTTGATTTCCTTTTTGATTTCTTCAGTGATCTCTTGGTTATTTAGTAACGTATTGTTTAGCCTCCATGTGTTTGCGTTTTTTACATTTTTTTCCCCGTAATTCATTTCTAATCTCATAGCGTTGTGGTCAGAAAAGTTGCTTGATATGATTTCAATTTTCTTAAATTTACTGTGGCTTGATTTGTGACCCAAGATGTGATCTATCCTGGAGAATGTTCCATGCGCACTTGAGAAGAAAGTGTAATCTGCTGTTTTTGGATGGAATGTCCTATAAATATCAATTAAATCTATCTGGTCTATTGGGTCGTTTAAAGCTTGGGTTTCCTTATTAATTTTCTTTTTTAGTGATCTGTCCATTGGTGTAAGTGAGGTGTTAAAGTCCCCCACTATTATTGTGTTACTGTCGATTTCCTCTTTTATAGCTGTTAGCAGTTGCCTTATGTATTGAGGTGCTCCTATGTTGGGTGCATATATATTTACAATTGTTATATCTTCTTCTTGGATTGATCCCTTGATCATTATGTAGTGTCCTTCCTTGTCTCTTGTACCATTCTTTATTTTAAAGTCTATCTTATCTGATATGAGTATTGCTACTCCAGCTTTCTTTTGATTTGCATTTGCATGGAATATCTTTTTCCACCCCCTCACTTTCAGTCTGTATGTGTCCCTAGGTCTGAAGTGGGTCTCTTGTAGACAGCATGTATATGGGTCTTGTTTTTGTATCCATTCAGCAAGCCTGTGTCTTTTGGTTGGAGCAGTTAATCCATTCACGTTTAAGGTAATTATCGATATGTATGTTCCTATGACCATTTTCTTAGTTGTTTTGGGTTTGTTTTTGTAGGTCCTTTTCTTCTCTTGTGTTCCCCACTTAGCGAAGTTCCTTTAGCATTTGTTGTAGAGCTGGTTTGGTGGTGCTGAATTCTCTTAGCTTTTGCTTGTCTGTAAAGCTTTTGATTTCTCCATCGAACCTGAATGAGATCTTGGCGGGGTAGAGTAATCTTGGTTGTAGTTTCTTCCCTTTCATCACTTTAAGTATATCATGCCACTCCCTTCTGGCTTGTAGAGTTTCTGCTGAGAAATCAGCTGTTTACCTTATGGGAGTTCCCTTGTATGTTATTTGTCGTTTTTCCCTTGCTGCTTTCAATAATTTTTCTTTGTCTTTAATTTTTGCCAGTTTGATTACTATGTGTCTCGGTGTGTTTCTCCTTGGGTTTATCCTGTATGGGACTCGCTGTGCTTCCTGGACTTGGGTGGCTATTTCCTTTCCCATGTTAGGGAAGTTTTCGACTATAATCTCTTCAAATATTTTCTCTGGTCCCTTCTCTCTCTCGTCTCCTTCTGGGACCCCTATAATGCGAATGTTGTTGCGTTTAATGTTTTCCCAGAGGTCTCTTAGGCTGTCTTCATTTCTTTTCATGCTTTTTTCTTTATTCTGTTCCGCAGCAGTGAATTCCACCATTCTGTCTTCCAGGTCACTTATCCGTTCTTCTGCCTCAGTTATTCTGCTATTGATTCCTTCTAGTGTAGTTTTCATTTCAGTTATTGTATTGTTCATCTCTGTTTGTTTGTTCTTTAAATCTTCTAGGTCTTTGTTAAACGTTTCTTGCATCTTCTCGATCTTTGCCTGCATTCTTTTTCCGAGGTCCTGGATCATCTTCACTGTCATTATTCTGAATTCTTTTTCTGGAAGGTTGCCTATCTCCACTTCATTTGGTTGTTTTTCTGGGGTTTTATCTTGTTCCTTCATCTGGTACATAGCCCTCTGCCTTTTCATCTTGTCTATCTTTCTGTGAATGTGGTTTTTGTTCCACAGGCTGCAGCATTGTAGTTCTTCTTGCTTCTGCTCTGCCCATTTTTAAAATTGGGTTGTTTTCTTGTTATTGAGTTACTTGAGTTCCTAGTATATTTTGGATATTAATCCCTTATCAGATAGTTTGCAGATATTTTCTTCCATTTTGGAAGTTGTTTTTTCACTCTGTTGATTGTTTCCTTTGCTATGCAAAGCCTTTTAGTTTGATGCAGTACTATTTTTTATTTTTGCTTTTGTTGCCTGTGCTTAAGTTTTCATATCCAAAAAATCATTGCCCAGACCAATGTCAAGAAGCTTTTTCCTATATTTTCTTCTAGTAGTTTTACAGTTTCAGGTCTTACATTTAAATCTTTAATCCATTTTGAATTGATTTTTGTACATGGTATGAGATCAGGGTCCAATTTCATTCTTTTGCATATGGGTATCCAGTTTTCTTAACACCATTTATGGAAGAGACTGTCCTTTCCTTTTTGCCTGTTCTGGCACCTTTGTCAAATATCACGTAATTATAAATGTGTAGATTTATTTCTAGGCTCTCTATTCTGTTCCATTGATGTACATATCTATTTTTATGCTGGTAGCATACTGTTTTGATTACTATACCTTTTGTAGTATACTTTGAAATCAGGCAGAAGAACAGTGCCTCCAGCTTTTTCTTGCTCAAGATTACTTTAGCTAGTCAGGGTCTTTTGTGGTAACATATGAATTTTAAGATTGATTTTTCTAGTTTTGTAAAGAATGATATTGGAATTTTGATAGGGATTGCATTGAATCTGTAGATTGCTTTGGGTAGTATGAACATTTTAAATAGCTAATTCTTGATTGAAATCTTTTAGGAAAGAAATCTTTAAAATCTAAATTCCATTCTCGACTACATTGCTGTGATGTAGGAATGCTATCTAGGACTTAGAGACATTTTAGTAGGAAGCTAATGAAATAGTATAATCGTAGATATATAACTGAGAAAAATGTACATTTAGACCCAAATTTTTTTATGCTATCTGATATATTCTATGAAGAATGGGCTGTAACAGTCTCCAAAATTGCTAGAGTATCACTCAAACATTTTTGAGACATATAGTAGACTGAAGAAGAAATATTTGTTCATGGCAGATGGCCTTAGAATTATTTTAAATGTTTAGCTAGATGTCCTGATTTCTCTTTAAGATTATTACTGAGTTTATTTTGGTGGGGGGTGGTTGGGTAGAATTTCAACATCTTGGGAGAAAAATTCAGATTAAATGGGTTTTTGTTGTTGTTGAAGAAACCATTAATTTTTCCATTTATCCCTTATCACTTCATCCTCTCCCCCCCCCTTTTTTTCCTGCAGGTCCGCTCCCCTCCATTCATCCTCCAAAAAGGAGGTGTGGATATTTTGAAAAGGAAGCCTCTTTCTTACATGCAATGAGTTTTGCCCACAATGGGCTAATTGCCAAAGCAGTTGGCCACCTGTGGGAGTAATTAGTCACTTGTCAGTCGTTCTGAAGTTAGTCAACTGCAGTTGCAATTTATTATACGCACAGTTTTGCATCCACAAATAACCGTGGCTTTTTAAACCACCCATGGAGAAAGAAAAGGTGGACAGAAACTTTAAAAAAGTTAGCATATTGCTTTACATTCATGAACGAGACTTGGGTAACACTCAGCCCTCTTCATTTTATCCCAATGCACAGAATCTGACATTAGTGATACTGAAGAAAATGTATTCCAAAGTTGTCCTACTTGGAGGGGTGGGCTGGAGATATGATCATGTTTTATTTGTAGTTTTACTTGAAAGTAAAAAAATGATTCTTGATCAGTTATATTAAGATTTTAGCCTTCTGTTGGACAGATGTATGTAATGTAAAATGAATCACTTTATGTTTAAGGTAAGCATAAGAAGAACTTTGTTCTCATGGGTGGGCAGCAATGTCATAGCAGCCATTTTGGTTAACCATTGTGTGGTTAACTTGGTTTACTGTTATGATTACATCCACAGAAGGTATTCTCCATTCTACTAATTAAATTTTATATATTTATCAATTGCTGCTATTGTCAGTCATGATGCCAGGAAGTAAAGCGTATATAAAAAGATGAATAAAAGATAAATCAGGTAATTAATGTTTCTCTCTCTCTCTGTGTGTGTGTGTGTGTGTGTGTGTGTGTATGTTAGGAGCAGGAGAGTAAAAACTAGCATGTAAATATATCAGAATTCTCTTGGGTACAGGAAAAACAGAATCTCACCCAAGTTGCCTTAAACAATGAAAGATATTTATTAGTATTTATTAGTTATTGAATTGAAATATTACAAAATAGATTGGGATAAATGTGAGACTTTTTTCCAGAAGCACAACACTATCACCAAGGACCCAGATTCTTTGCATTTCTCTGCTCTGCTTTCCATAGTGCCTGCTTCATCCTGAGGCTGGTTCCCACCATGGCTCTTACAGAGAGGAACTGTTTTTCCCAGATGAACTCAGCCAATATCTCCTTGTGTGTCATTAACCCAGACTGAGTCATGTACTTGTTCCTAAATGAATCGGTGTGGCCAAGGGGATGGATGCCCTAATTGACTTAAAGGCCAGTAGCCTAGTCCTAGAGACAACTCCATTTAAACAGCATGAGTGGAAAATCTGAGACCTAGGTAGGTAGGGGGAGGATGGAGATGGACGCTAGTAACAAAAACTGTCCACTACAGCAAATAACAATAATTCAAGTGCTACAATAAGGTAGGGGCACAGTACAGAGTACTGTGTAAGGTGAGCTGGGTGTGAGTTGGCACTATTACTGCAGTAGTTATAGGTGTCATCAATGTTCATGTTCCTAGGATGCTAAAGAACAGAGCATATTTGAAGGACTTTGTAGCTTACCATGTTATTAGGAATTCTGTGGCCACCTACTTTATCAGTTAGCTCATGAAGGCTTTGCTTGACTTTTAGGCTATGACCCTTGTTTACGGAGAGAAAAAACTCTGAGACCTTCAGTGAGAAATCTGAAGGGAGAAAAAAATGTATGAATGTATACACAGTTGATCCTCATTATTTGCAGATTTAGTATTTGTGAATTTGTCTACTTGCTAAAATTTATTTGGAACCTCAAAATCAGTACTCGTGGTGCTTTCACGGTCATTTGCAGACATGTGCAGAGTGGTGAAAAATTTGAGTCATCTGAAGCCCACGTTCCCAGCTGGGGTCGAATTAGACGATGCTCTGCCTTCCTGTTTCAGCTCTCGTGCTGTAAACACGTGTCCCTTTCACAGTCTATTTAGTGCCACGTTCTTCACATTTTCGTGCCTTTTGTTAGTGATCTCACTGTTTAAAATGGCCCCCAAGCATAGCGCTGAAGTGCTGTCCAGTGTATCTAAATGCAAGAAGGCTGTGATGTGCCTTATGAGAAAATACATCTGTTAGGTAAGCTGTGTTCAGGACTGAGTTATAATGCTGTTGGTTGTGAGTTCAATATTAATACATCAACTATGTATTAAAATAAGGTGTCTTTAAACTGAGACACACATAAAATAAAGTTATGTACTGATTGGTTGATGAAAAGGATGTGACCAGAGGCTCTCAGGAACTCAGCCTTGTTATTTCCCTAGGAGCAATGGGTTTCGTATTCACTAATTCAGTGTTCACAGTGACTTCATAGAATATAACTTCTGCAAGTAATGAGAATCGACTGTATATGTGTGACTGCATTCAAACAAATGAAGAAAATATCTTGGTGCTATATCCAGGCAAGGATTCAACCACAGAATTCTAGTATGTAAAGGGATAAATGCTTTATTTTTAATTCTTGTTAGTTAAAAGGAAAGAGTTCAGAGTTTCTAAGTAGTCCATTTGAGGAGACATATCCAATCTATCTGCAAGTTACATTTCTCTCCACCTGGACTCTTCCACCTACCTCCTCTCCACCTTCTCTGAAATGATAGGCCGTGACTTACAGCTTCAGCTGACTATAGCTTCAGCCTCATTCACAGGATGTAATAAACAATAACACATGATGAAATCTGCTGTCTTGTCAAAGACCACATTTGTTATCTTCCTCTCCCTAATGCCCCCAAACCAAATGTCACAAAACTTTGAGCTGCCCCAGGAGATCATGAGTTGAGACCCACTAAGTAAATCGTGATGGGTAGGGTAAGGAGGTGTCTTCTGCATCTAGGGCTCTGCTTGCATCATTCCATTTGACTTTTGTTTCGCTCAAGCTTGGGGCTGTGTTGCCAGCAGCAAGTATGCTGACTGAAAACTGTCACAACAGCGATCATTACAATCTGGGAGTTGAGTTTGACTAGAACATATGTCTTCAATTTTAATAGCTCAGCTTCCCAGATGCCCTAAAGGAGAATATTGCCTGAGAAGGAGCTTTTCATGTAAGAATAATTTGTGTTAAGTAGCTCAGTGATCTGTTTGTTAGGTTAGAGCTGACAGTTTGTTTATATTTCTAAAGGGGTATGATGAATGGGGGAGAAGTTGATGCTAATTAGCCTAAATTGTTCCTAAGAATGTAGAGGGCTTTGCCAGTTTCATTGTTTCTGTTTCTTTGCACATTTTAAATAATTGAATGGAGCTCAGACCATTCATCATAATTTCAGGCAAGATGGAAATAAATGAATTTAGCACGGGTCTGCATGTGTAATGGAAGATGTCACTTTAAAGGGCAATTAGATAAGACATCAACTTGGGGCTAATGCAGACTAGTCTAATCCATTTGCATAAAAATATCAAACATGAACGTTTTCATTTACTCCATTAATTATCTCTGTCATCATAGGAGGATATAGTCCTTCTTTTTGAAAATCCATCTATGTCCATTAAAGAAGTAGTGCTGTGGTATAAAATTTGGGCTCAGGCTTCTGGACAAAAGATCTGTGGCCATCTCGCTAAGAAAGTACCCCTACCCCCCACCCCCGATGTCATCAAATGCCTCTAAGAAACCTGTTTGATGGTGGACTCAGTGCCTGGCCAGGTAGATAGTGAAAAAGGCAGCAGAGAAACATTTTTGAAACTTGGGATTCATATAATGGTATGAATTTCCCAGTAAGAGCTAATGTACCAGTGGGAGAATATTTTCATTATTTCTCAAGAGTTCTCATATATTTATTTCTCATGTATGCTGGGTTACATAGTGATATGATGCTAAGCCTATGATGTAACTTCCTATCTGAGTCGATCCAGCATTTCCTCTGGGTAATAAGGTTAACATAAATGGATTATTTTGTAAGAGTGTAGGAAAATATATATGTTTTGTTAACACACATTTTGAGAGTTAAAATAAGAAAAAATGAAACTAAATTTAGAAAAGCCTATGATTTTTTTCAACCTTTTAATCCTCATTGGAGGCCATTCTTTTTTAATTTATGCACATAAAATACCACAGGAAGAGATGGTATAAATTTGTGGACTGTGGAGAATGAGTGAACATTTTTGAATCAGGATCTTTAAAAGGGGTGAAATTTGAGTATGATTAAGTTAGGAAAAAGCCTCGCTTACGGCGGAAGTTGGAGACTCTGTATACATTATGGGCATGTCATGGCTTTTAAAAAGTTATGTTAGACTTCTATACAAATTGTGAAGGAATTTGTATAACCCCAAACAAAATTCTGTGTGGTTCTGAACTTTACAAAGTTGATAAAAGAGAGAGAAATAATGCTGGTTATAATTCTGATCAGGAGCAAACCTTACTGTCGGTGGGCTAGTTGCTTGTACTGCTTGGGTGTTTTCTTGGTGGCTAGTTTTCTCGGAAGGAAATGATCCTAGGGCTATGCTAGCCATGTTTGTGCATATATGCCCTATAATTGGCATTTATTAAGGAGACCTTCAGTTTGATGGATGACTGTCAGAGCCGACCCTGCTGGCTTTGAAGAGAGTTGACTTTGCCGAGTTTTGTTACATTAACTCATTAGAACTCTGCACTGCTTCAACCCGCTCTTTGTTTACTTTCTTATAATTAAGCTTTTTGAACAATTGATTTTCAGAGACTTGGCAGGGGCCCGTTCCCAACTCGGAGACTTTGCCTGACAGAAAAGTATGCGAGAGAACAAATATTCAAAATAAGAACCTGTGACTATTAAAAGTAAGGTTTTTGTACTCTCTTTAGTTAGCTGCCCAGTTAATGAATTGCTCTTAAACATAAAATGGTTTATTAATTATCTTTATTTCGTTAACTGCATTATTCCTCTACTTAAAAAAAAAGTGAGTCCTACAAAAGCAACAGCTGTAGAAATATTTTCAAACCAGGGTATTTAAAATTAGAGCTTGTATGTATTATGATATTTTAGCAACAATGTAAGCAAATAATTAGGAAATAATTAGGAAAACAAAAGGCCATCTGAATTTAAAGATACATTTTCAAGAGAAAAAATGCATTATACATACATTTAAACATTTGATTGTGAATAACCAATACATCCAATTGTGTTTTTACTTTTACAATATGAAAATCCCCAAAGCTGTGATGACACGTTTAAAGTTAAAACTGGTATTTCACTTTCTCTTTTTAAACTCCAAAGAAAGTACACATGAAAATGCTGAAAACGGGGATCTTTTCCATGCGTTGGTGAGACGAACCGTATTTCCTCTAGGCTTGATGTCCCTCTCACACACTATCTGGAGAGGCACAGAACGGTGATGTGGTGTTTGGTGTGTGCAGTTTGAAATATTTTCAGTTGATAACTATAAAAACTAAACACTTGAGGAGAAAGGATGTGCTTTTACAAAAAGCAGACATGGTTGGAGAGCGTTTGCACTAGGATTTCAGACTCACTCATGGTTGTCTTTTTTCGGACTTGTTATAACCAGTTGATGAGGTGATTATCTGTGAGGTCTGTTTGCCAAAGATGGAGGCTTGATGAGTAGGTGCATTCATCACGTTGTCCCAATATCTAGATGAGTGAGAAAGGAAAATAAAGAATGAATGAGGAAGGAAAAATAAACAGCATCTATTTATGAAAATGAAGACCATGCTGGGTCATAATTTACAGGCAGCTCTCTAAGTAATGGGCTCTTAAAGTAATTTTATGGGGAGTGCTACTGTAAAACTGTACTAGGTCACTTGACTGGTGTTCACAGAAGGAGAGGGAAAATGAAACTTGGTTGTTTTCAGGTCACAGATAATTCAACTTTCCTTATTCTCTAAAAGGAACTTGAGTTAGCAGAAAATAGACTTCTTTGCCAATGAAGACAGCCTTTTAAGTTTAGTGATGAAGTTGATTCATTTGTATTTCATTCAGATGATGGAAGATACAAGTAATTGGCTGCCTTTTTGGTCCACGATGTTCAGTTAATGTATTCACAGTTATTACTAGATTAAAAAAATGAATTCACAGGTCAAAACTTCTTTTATTGTGAAGGAAACTGGCAGTCATCAAAAGAACCATTAAAAACAGTTTAATGAGGAAATATGTGACTGTTTAAGAAAAGCGTCTAGTCTAAACTTAGCAGGAGGGCCATGGATCCTTTTCCTAGGAGGCTGCAACAGTATAAGAAAATAGTCTTGCATCTTTTAGGCTTCTGCATAAATTTTCACTTCAGAAAGTCATTACTTTAGCTGCACAAATAAAATATAATTTTACATGGAAAGCCTGAAGCTAAAGTCAAGTCTTCCTGCTCATTTTATATTAAAATGTGTGAAATTATGTTTTAAACTTTTACTTGATATATAAGTGGTAACTAAGACTTCAATTTTAAGTGCTTTTTCCTTTCAACCTAAAAACAATAGCTAGCACTTATTGATGGTTCCTATGTAACAAGCACAGTTCTAAGTACTCCACATGGTTGACATTTAGTCATCACAGCCCCTTGAGTTGGGTGCTATTATTATCTTCACTTTAAAGGTTATTAAACTGAGGTATAGAGAGGATAAGTAACTTGGACAATGTCACACAGCTAGTAAACGGTAGGTTGGGGATTTGAACATAGGCATCCTGACTCCAGATTCAAGGCTCTTAACCACTCTGCAATGCAGTCCTTAGTTTGTTTAAGTAGTTGAAAATCTATACATAAACATCTAAATTCCCCAAATTTATTATTCAAAAGACTTTTGGAATGGTATTCCAAAGAATATTTCATTATGTTTAGAAACCTTTTCTAGAAGGAATATTATGTTAATATACCTATGCACATAGTAATATCCTTTTTTCTTAACTTTTGTATCCTGGCACATGACTAACAAAAGGGTTATAGGCTTAACAGTGTAGTCAAGTTTATACCACGTGTGGTTGTCGCATTTTGGGAGGGACAGGATTTGACCTATGGCCTACCCAAGCAGTTGTAATATTGAGCCATATCATAACAGCGTTCTGCATTGTTTTAAAACACAACCATTATTTTGAAAAGGAGATAAAGAAACAACAGTAAAAAAAAAAAAAAAAAATCTAGGCTCCAAGAAGTAGTTTCTATAAAAATTTGTCAAGTTTTCAGAAGTAAGTGTTTTGAAGTCTGTTTAACAAAGTCCAGCAATATTTAGGTTCAATAAAGGAGGCTGGTTTTTATCAGTAGAGTGGAGTAATGAATTCTGGGATAATCTAAGTGATTAAGTGTTAAAAAATTATGGGTTTTTTTGTAACTTTAAGAAAGCGACATTGCAAAGTTGAGTGAATTACAGCTCATAAACCTCGTTGAAGAGAATTCAAAGGTATAAAATGCAGTACGTAATTTTTTTTTGGCATTCAGACTCCTAGACAAAGAGATTTTGATTGTCCTGACACCTCTGAATTATCTAGCAGAATACAATGTCCATATAGGAAATACTCTGATGAGGAGACGGGTGAGAATCAGCGTTTTCATCTCAAAGTAAAAAAACAGAAAGTGTGCACAAAGATAAAACTTATTTGAAGAAATTTAAGCAGTAGATAAAATTTTTAGTGTTTATTTATTCACCAAAACTGATTGAATGTGTTCTGTGGATTGAGTATACAGGAGTGAGCAAGACAGAGGGGCACTAACGTTCTAGCAAAGGAGACAGGAATAAACAAGTAATATAATGTCAGATAATCGTAAGAGTTGTAAAGAATGTAAAGCTGAGTAAGGGGATAGAAAGTGATGTCATTTGGGGACATGCAGTGGTTTCTATTTTAAATAGAGTGGTTAGGGAAGGCTTCCCTGAGATTCCTTTTGAACAAAAATCTAAACAAATAATACAGAGCAACAGTGGCATTTCTAGTATATTTGTCACCTGGGATAAATAATTTAACATTTCTCTCCTCTTTAGACAAAATTGTTTTTAGTAATATTCATGCAGTGAAAGAATGGTAATAATGGCCAGAAAAAAACAGCAATGAAAAAAAGTTGCTGAACTTCATGTATTATCATGCTAGTAACAAAATTATTTTTAAAAATAGAATAAACATACTGTACAAAAAAGGGGATGGAAGTAATGGATTAGTACTTTTTATCACGTCTTTTTTTTATAAAAAGGGAAAAATAACATACATCATATGCGGTTTGCACTGTTTCACTATTTTAAATCTTTTTTTTTTTGAACAGCTTTATTGAGATACACAGGCTGTAAAATTCGCCTATTAAAATTGTATAATTCAGTGGTTTTTAGTAAACACATAGAGTTGTGCAGTTATCATCACAATCAATTTTAGAATATTTTCATCACCCCAAAAGAAAAACCTCATACTCTTTATCAATCACCTCTTGTTTCCCCATACCACCAATCCTTCCCCCCAGTGCTAGGAAATGACGAATCCACTTTCTGGGTCTATAGATTTGCTTGTTTTGGACATTTCATATAGATGGAATCATAAATATGTTCTCATTTGTGCCCTGTTTCTTTATTTTGCATCATGTTTTTAATGTTCATCTGTGTCATAGCATTTATCAGTACTTCATTTCTTTATTGCTGAATAATATTCCGTTGCATGGATATACCGTATTTTATTTATCTATTCATCAGTTGGTGGACATTTGGGTTGTTTCTACAGTTTTTCTATTATGAATAATGTTGTTATGAACATTTATGTGCAAGATTTTATTTGAACATATGTTTATATTTTGGGGGGTATATTCCTAGCAGTGCAATTACCAGGTCATATGGCAATTCTATGTTAAATCTTTTGAAGAACCGTCAGTCTGTTTTCCAAAGTGGTTGCATCATTTTACATCCCCAGCAGTAATGTATGAAGGGTCTAACTTCTCCAACACTCCTTGCCAATGCATGTTATTATCTAAAATTTTGATTCTGTCCATCTTTGTGGGTGTGAGGTGGTAGTTTATGGTGATTTTGATTTGCATGTCCCTGATGGCTAATGATGCTAAACATCTTTTCATTTTCTTATTGGCTATGTGTATGTTTTCTTTGCCCATTAAAAATTTTTTAAAATTTATTAAAAAAAAATTTGATCTAATTTTAAAGGTTACTTTCTATTTATAGTTATTACAGAATATTAACTATATTCCTCATGTTGTACAACACATCCTAGAGCCTATCTTACACCCAATAGTTTGTACCTTTTACTTCCCACTCCTATATTGCCCCCTCCCTACACTGGTAACCACTGGTTTGTTTTCTATATCTGTGAGTCTGCTTCTTTTTTATTATATTCACTAGTTTGTTGTATTTTTTAGATTCCACACATAAGTGATATCATATAGTATTTGTCTTTCTCTGACTTACTTCACTTAGTATGATAATCTCTAGGCCCATCCACATCTCTGCAAATGGCACTATTTCATTCCTTTTTATGGCTGAGTAATATTCCATTGTATATATGTACCACATCTTCTTTATCCATTCATCTGTTGATGGACACTTAGGTTGCTTCCATATCTTGGCAATTGTAAATAATGCTGCTGTGAACATTTGGGATGCATGTATCTTTTTGAATTGGTGTTTTTGCTTTTTTCGGATATATACCCAGGAGTGGAATTGCTGGGTCATATGGTAGTTATATTTTTAGTTTTTTGAGAAACCTCTGTAGAAGAAGAACTGTTTTCCACAGTTCTTTGCCCATTTTTAGTTGCTTTGTCTTTTTATTATTTAGTTGTAAGAATTCTTTATATATTCTAGATATGTCATTTATTAGATTTATGATTTGCGAATATTTTCTCACGTGCTATGGGTTGTCTTTTCATTTTCTTTTTTCTTTTTGGCTGTTTCAGGTCTTAGTTGTGGCACGTGGGATCTTTTGTTGTGGCACGTGGGCTTCTCTCTAGTTGTGGTGCGTGGGCTCCAGAGCGCACGGACTCAGTAGTTGTGGGGTGTGGGCTCTCTAGTTGTGGTGCACGGGCTCCAGAGTGTGTGGGCTCAGTAGTTGTGGCACATGGACTCTCTAGTTGTGGCATGCAGGCTCAGTAGTTGTGGCACGCAGGCTTAGTTGCCCCCCTAGCGTGTGGTATTTTAGTTCACTGACCAGGGATGGAATCCGCGTCCCCTGCATTGGAAGGCGGATTCTTAACTACTGGACCAGCAGGGAAGTCCCATCTTTTCATTTTCTTGATGGTTTCCTTTGAAGTACAAAAGTTTTTAATTTTGATACAGTCCAATTTCTATTTTTCTTTTGTTGTTTGTGCTGTTGGTATTATCTAAAAACTATGGCCTAATCCAAGATCACAAAGATTTACACCTATTTCTTTTTCTAAAAGTCTTATAGTTTCAGGTCTTGCATTTGGGTCTTTGGTACATTTTGAGTTGATATGAGATGGGGGTCCAACTTTATTCTTTTGCATGTGGATATCCAGTTGTCCTAACACCATGTGTTGAAAAGACTTTTTCCCCCATTGAATTGTTTTGGCAATTTTGTTGAAAATTAATTGATTGTAAACATGAGCCTTTATTTCTGGACTCTCAATTGTATTCCACTGACATATGTGACTGTCTTCATGCCAGTACCACACTGCCTTGATTACTGTATCTTTGCAGTGAGTTTTTAAGTTGAGAAATGTGATCTTCCAACTGTTCTTCTTTTTGAAGACTGTTTTGGCTGCTCTGGCCCCCTTGAATTTCCCTATGTTTAAAATCTTAACTACAAATCAAAATTCCAAGAAGTCAAATAAGATGACAGAATTGAAGTAAGTCAAGTTCTATGTCTTCATCTTTACAGTCACTTCCACAATTTATTTCAACTCTACTGCTTAAATTAAGAAATATGTAGTAACAAAGGGGTTGTGTAGTAACACATAGTTTATCCCAAATAAACTATGACTATTCTGAAACTGTTGGGAATTTACTCTTCAGATGAATGCAAGCTGAATATCTGTGTTTGTGTCTGTTGGGGGCCACCTATATACCTGAGAGTTCTCCATATTAACTTCTCTGTAGAATACAATGTTTATTAAAGGACAAGTAACAAAATATTTTGGGTGGGAGCAGTATTTTATCACTAAAACTGTTTAAAATTGCTGGTGCATGGTGATAAATAAAAAGTAGACTGACTTTTAGTTGGCTTTACTATTGTTTTAAAATTCTCAAAATTGCCTGTGTGCTGTGCTCCACCAGCCCACACTTGGGATGCTACTGAGGAGGAGCAGATCATTCTGAGATCTAGAGGAAGAGCTGCCCTGGAAGGGGGAACAGAAATGTTAAGGCCTTGAATGAGTGTGAGATCTTTACGGAACTGAAAGAAGGCCATTATTGTAGCTAAAGAATAGAAGTGGGGGGTGAGTGGTAGGGCATGTGAGGTTGGAGAGACTGGCAGCCAGGGAAAGTAGTATCTTACTGCTGGGACTACCATGTGACTTGTGGTCTGCCCCGTAGCACTGCTGAGAGTGAAAGAGGCCACTGTTAATTATATCATGACTACCGTTAGTTAATGGGATTTTCGACTTGGTTTGAATTTCAGATTTCTTGGCTACCAACAGGGTGAGCTTGGCAAGTTAAATATTCTTTCCATAGCCCTTTTCTTCATCTGGTAAAATAAGGATTATAATAATCCCTGCTTCATATGAGTGTTGTGAAGAGTTAATGGGATAAAGCACTTGCGTTGTGTCTAGCAGTATGATAAGCACTTAGCATATGTTATTATTATAGTTAGGAAGAAGATAATTCTCATTAGATAAAACTATGAACGTGTTTTAGGTGCTGCATTGTGAATCAGCTCTAGAAGTATATACCTACAACTTTATACCCTAGAACAGTGTATCAGTGCCTGGCATGTAGCAGGCTTTTAATACTTGTTGACTGAGTAAATGAATTTTGAATCCACTTAATAGTACTGTGTGGATTGAAAGAATGATTTCCATCCTATTACACCTCTTTTACTCTTAGAGCCTACCTTACCTGCTGATAAGTGTAAGAATAAGAAACATAAGCATAAGAAAATAAGAAAACATAAGCATAAGAAAAATCCTGCCTCACAGCTGCAAACAATTTGATGTATTAAGCCAGTTAGGATAGATTTAAACTTGAATTTGATGAGACAGTTACATTGGGAGTTCCCTGGTGTTTGGGTATACAATGAACTTTAAACTTATTATACTATCTTCAAATAGAGGTAGTTGTAGAATTATATACTTTAAAATTAGTTTTATTTAGGTTGTTGTGCCGAATTATTGCTGAGTTAAACACAGAGTTACAAAATGCACTTTATTCACTACCATGGAAGAAATACTTCAAAAAATGACAACCCTAATTTCTATAGGAAAAATAATAGACCAAATTACTGTAAAGAGAGGCCTACAGAATGGGACCTACTCATATCAGATATGAATGGTTTCTGTTTTGTCCAGTGGCTGTGTGATTGCCACAGCACGAAGTAGGTACTTGAGTGTGGGTGGGGAAAGGAAGAAGGAAGAGAACTAAAATTTCTGAATACCTATTATGGGCTAGGTACTTATGTGCTAGGAGATATGCATGTACTAATTCGTGGCTCAGAACCATCATGCGAGGTAGGTATCATCACTCTCTTTTCATTTCTGAGGACTGAAGCTTTAAAAAGACAAAAAAGAGAAATAAGTGGGCCAAATTTCTTCTCCAGGTGTCCCTATAAAACCCATTCTCTTTTTCACTACTACCTTTGGAAAGGGCACTTATATAGAAAGTTGCTATGTGGTTTTCCAGAAAAGTTGCTGCATTGTCGTAGTTTCCTGGCTCATTACTAAGAACCTTAGATACTGAAGAGATTCTAGTATGGTAATTGAATAGGATTATTCTTGCTAAGCCTTTATGTTTAGCCAGAGTTGATCTAATTCATTCCATAGTTTTCTATACAGTATCTTACTTTATATAATTTACAATGCTGGAATTTGAAGCATCTGTAGTTGAAGTGCAGAATTAAGGAGACCACTGAAAATGTTTTAATTTTTAATTGTTACTATATTTCATCACGTAAGCAATATAGAGTTACAAAACTGTTAAGCCAGTAATGATTTTGGCTTCATAATGTAGTCTTCTATCAGTAAGTCTTAAGCATAAATAAGACAATAAGAAATTCCTGTTTGATGTAACACTTGGGAGACAGGGACCGTTTATTTGGAGATGCTCATATTGATATCAGCAAGGAGCAGAACATTATAAGTGGACTGAGTGCTAGTCGTGAGGCAAGACCACTGCAGGTGGCATGCCTTTTGTTTGGATCATGTCTTCTGACCCAACTTTGGCACAATTGTGTCATTTTCCACGCTGTATCACTAACATTGCATCTTCTGTCAGTTAAACTATTGTAAGAGATTATATCTGATGTTTTATCTAACATCAGGAGGAAACATACCCAAGGGTTAGAGAGAGTTAAAATGGCCCTTAAAAAAAACTCTTCTAATTTAGGTATCATTGTAATGCCTGTATAAACCCATGATTTTTCTCATGTTCTCAAGGTTGAAAAAGTTCACAAAAGCACCTTACTGGCAACATGGTCAGGGTCTCAGTGTGTCATTGGTAGTTACTATCAATTAGACTCTGGGGATGGGTAAAATATTCCTCCAGCTTAATAGCATCTTGAATAACCCCCCACCTTTCTCTAAACTAGGTGACAGGATGAAGGAGAATAAATGGAGGTAGTAAATAACCATTTAACAACTTTGTTTATTTTACTCACAACTTTTGGATTAGCCAAAGGCAAGCATGTCTTTGGGTCTGGCTAAGCTTAGATGACCCTGCTACTATCCTGTTAAGTAGGCAAAATGTGGGGCAAGTGATGCCTATAAATTCTATGAGATGTCTTGATTATGGCGCATCCTGAATCTTAATTTCTATCTGGGATGGCTCACACTTCCTCTGTGGTGAATGAACCAGTCACTGATAAGTATATAGCAGGTCATGTGGCCTGTTGTGCCAGTAAAGAAAGAAATATATACATAAGTACATTCATTTGTTCAAAGAGTATTTATTAAATACCTCCCAAGTACCAGGTGCTGAGTAGTAATTAATAAGACAAACGTGGTCCCTGTCCTCATGGAGAGTACAGTAATGTGGAGGAGACACGCACACAATTAAATAGTATGTGATGAGTATTGCACTAGAAGTTTGGATGTTTTACAAGCACAGTTGGGACCTTAATCTATTTTAGATCAAAGAAGTGTGTCCCTAAGAAATTGACATTTGGGTTAAGGATAGGCAGTGAGAACTGCATGTTCCAACTGAAAGCATGGCAGGTTCTACGGAGTAAAAGATGCTCAGTGTGACTGGAAGGGGAACTGAAACCTCATCAGTGGAGAAGTAGGCGTAGGCTAGACAGTAAGAGTCTTTCAAGTTAAGATGTTTAGACTTGACTGGAAGGATAATGAGAAATTATTGATGGACTTTACATCTGGCTGTCATGATCAGATTTGTGTTTGATGAGGATCATTTCAAGAAGGATTACTCCGAGGGCTGTGTGAAGGGTAAATGAATCGGATAGGAGTAAGATTAGTGGTAAGGAGACCCGTTAGGATGCTGTTTCAGGAAAATTCGTCAGAGATAACAATGACTTAGGATGACGGTGGAGATGGAGATAAAGGATATTAAAGTGATATTGGGGAGGCAGATTGATGGGATGTGGTCATTAGTTGGATGAGATAGAAGAGTCAAAGAGATCCTTGGATTAATTATTTGGGCTACCTGGGTAGACACTAAAGACAAGGAATGCAGAGGAAAACTTAGAGAAGAAAGAAAGGCAGTCAGTTCACTTCTGAACGTGATGCGCTGGAGGGCTTATGAGATACCAAGTAGGCTGTTGTTCATTAGGCAGTTAGATAAGCGGGTCCAAAGAGCAGCAGATCTGGACTGAGATAAAATATGAGGGTGACCAGTACATGGATGCTAACTGAGGCTCTGCAAGTCAATTCAGTTACTCAAAGTGCCTGGAATGAGAACAACAGAGGGCCTGTGACTGAGCCCTCAGAGAAACACTGACATTGAAAGGATCTTTTTCAAAGTGATGATTTAAAGATAATATTAGATGAAAACATCTTAAAAATGTTTTTAAAGAAAAGAGGAAGGCTTGCAAGCCTGAGAGTTTCCTTCCTTTTTCAGAACTGATTTCCCGTTTACTTGCACCTCAAGTGAAGTCATACAAATTCCAAATCAGAGTCTCTTCTGTTGTGGTTAAATTGATTCTTGAACACAAACCATTTTCAAACATGCAATGAAAAAAATGGGGAATAAAGGAAAACCAAAGCATCAAATTATCCATGGCTAAAACTTTTGAATTTAGTGCATAATCAAAGCAACCATAAAAAGCAGTGTTGCCAATATTCAGTGATGGCCAAAGAAAGACCTTGCTTCTTTTCCCTCTTTTCACTGCTGACTTGCAGTATCTTTCCATTTTTAAAATCCTTTAGAGATTTGGATCTCTTTGTATTCTCTCCCATCTTGATCTCACAGGTGTGTGGCAGAAACCAAGAATAATGGCTCCCAACTTGCTCTTTAACTGCTTGTAAAGGACCTTTGAGTAATTGGCAAAGCCACTCTCTTTTTTATGTGGACAAACCCATGTCCACAAAACTTTGATTTTTAGTAAGATTGTAGTGGAACTCTTCCTCCTTCTTAAACACATGGTGGACCTATTCCTTATCCTGACATATCATCCAACTTTGTTTCTGTTTTCCCCCCCTGGGGAAGATAATGTGGTTTACATTCTTTCAGAAGTCTTGGACACCAAGAATGTTGAGGTCAGCCCAACTGGGGAAGTGAAGGAAAGAATGTCAGCTAACCCAGCAGTGAAACCTCAGGAGTGTGCTTCATAAAGCCCATTTCTCCCTGTTTTTCTTTTTTTCCCTTTTGTATATTAACCACAAATAACCCATAGCCTTTAAATCAGCTTCACAAGAAGCCACCAATAAATGTTTAAGGCATCTCAACAAGGTTTCCAAGAAAGTCTTGAATGAAATTGTGTTTGTATGATGAGCAATGTATCAGCTTTCTTTTTTTTTTACCCACGGTCTCCTGTTGATGCAAAATTTACTGAAATGTCAAATTTTAAGAAATCAGGAAATGTAGCAGAAGGAATGGTTGTATTTCTCTGAAGTAACTACTTTTAAATGAAATAAATGAATGCTTAGTTGGACAGGGAAAGGTCAAGGAATGAGAGACTTACACGCCCTCCAAAATAATTGGATATTAGTGTGTTTTATGGGCAACTCTCACTGAGTACAGAGAAATATCTTTCTTTAAAAAATTTAGAAAACATTTCTAAAATGTCTTTGGATTTAAGTTCTTTTAGTTTGGGAAGAAGGAAAGCAAAGCCTGATGGAGTAGATTAACATTGAGAGTGTTGTTCCCGGCAGATTTTAGTGGCTTTTTTTTTTTTGGTCAAAACCTGTATATTTAACTGAATATTACATTAATACTTTCATTTAGATTTGGGCAAAACACACAAACATACTCAAATATACACACATATGTAAAAGTACTTTCTTTTCCTTTAGGAAATATTTTTAATACTATCCAGCAAAGATTATGAATGGCATGTAAATAACCAGTGTTGGATGGTATGAGAAAGAATAATACCAGGTTTTGAGTATTTTTATAGAGGGATATGCTCCTTGTACACCTGGTCTTTCTTCTGAGGCATATTTCCACGTACTGTGTTACATGTTCTAAAATTCCTTTGTTATTCATTCCACAGAAATTTCCACGGGTTCATAGATTGTGCCTGGGTGTGTAACATAGTGTGAAGATAGTCAAGTAAAGGAATAGACAAAGGGAAAGCAAAGTAATTCACTTGAAATCCACAGACCTTTAGAATGCTGAAAAGTAAGTAAAAGCAGATGTTGTAAAGTTTAGAAAATCAAGACATTATTTTCCTGTTTCCATTGAATTTTTTCTAAACACATTATAAATAAGCTTTGAAGTAATACAAAGTCCTCTGTTTGTTTTGCTGATAGCATCTTTTGTAAAAAACTCTATCAATGCTTGTTTAAGTTATAGACTAAATGATATCTCAGTTGGTGAAAGAACTGACTGTATCTCCTGGCAAATACAATGCTGCAATGCTGAAATTACTTACAATGTCTGAGTCACTTAGATATATTGTTGATTAGATCTTTGAGGTTTAATGTTAAACAGCTCAGATATGCTGCTATCAGAGTACAAACATGGAACCCCAATATTTCATTATTCATACAATTTACATTTAATTTTACATTTTATGGAGACTTTATTTTACTCTGTAATAGAGAGAACCTACTCTATGAATCTTTGGAATTATTCTGAAGAAGATGGGCTAGGAATTTGAAAATAAGGCTATTTATGCCACTCTCCTCCCTTCTACTATTCTCTAACGCAGACTCTTATTCAACTTTTAAAAGTCTTACAATGTGGTCTCTAGATATGAAGTCCATTTCAAAGGAACTGTCATTTTTCAGATTTGCTTCTAAAACTTAATACCTAAAAGAGCCCAGGGGAGAGTTCATTGCCAGAGCAAGGTGTTTGCCAGATCAGGGAAGTTCCAGGACAGGTGCCCATCTTCACACGCTCCTGCTGGCCCTCATCATTTGGAGTCACTGAATGTCTTCCAGCTGTTAGAGAATGTCCTAGGCTCAAAACAGCATCCCTGCTGAGGATATTTTCAGGGTCTAAGCCAATTCTGGAACTGACTGGCTGCTAAAATATGGAACGAGGGAAATCAGTTTCTATCAACGACATAAACCATCATCTGTCTGTTATTACCCATTCAGCTGGGTCACATATGACTCAATAATCAAATTACCACCCTATATATCTTAAATCTGTACGTTCATTTGACCACCATATGGACATGGGAAAACAAAAATAATTTAGGCTGTTCTCTTTATTTTGTTTCTTTTCAATGTGTTTTCTCTGTATATATAAGTAAAATGCCTGTAAAATTTTGAAAATTATATAATATAAAAAGCTAAAATCTCCAGTGGTGGCCTCACCTCCTCCCCCTCACTTGACATGTATTATTAACAGTTTGGTATGTATCAACCACTTAATCATTAATGGAACTTTCTATTGTTAATACTTTACTAATGCAATTTTGGCCTTTTAAAATTAATTTAAGTGGAAAATTAGCTGGATCAATCAATAAAAAAACTTCAAAGGTAGATAAAATTTAAGGGGGAAAAATAAAGCGATTTTTGTTTTGTTTTGTTATTTATGCTTCAACTTTTTTCAAGAAGCATTTGAAACAGCTTACAATACAAACTAGGGCAAAGGGAAATACAACCAAGAACCATTCATGAAGTGTAAATTAGAGAAAGAAAGGAGAAATATTCAGAGAAGAGGGGAATGTTAAGTCAAGAAGTTGGAGTGGTAGAAAGCTGTACTGTTTGATAAAAAACATTGCACAAGGTTTCAAAGTGGTCTTCCCAGTTCTTACTGGAATGCAAAAGGAAACCAGTTCCTTTGAGAAGAATTTGCATAGGCATCCATCTATGGTCAAAACATGATCCTCACAGGGTCTATGTGATTAACAATGCTGCTTTCAGGTAGGGACGGTGCCTCACAGAACTTTGTGTTTCTAGGACCTAGCACCATGCTGTCCAATAGCAGACCCTAAACACATTTTATACAACAATAAATGAATGAAGCAGTGAATAAAACAATGAGAGAGTGACCACAGTACTTGTTAGCAGTTTATTTATAATGCATATGTGTTCCACCTATGATTGTTCTTTGTTATTGTCTCATCACCCATTAAATTCAAAAGCATAATGTTCAGTGCATTCTTTTTTTTTTAAACAAGTATTATTGAGTGCCTAGTGGCACAGTTTTAGGAGCTGTAAATACTGAACTGTTTAAGACAGTTTGTGCTCTCACAGAGCTTGTAATCAAGTGGGGCAGATAGATAAGTAAAATTAAAAAAACAGCTACAATGTAGATAATCAAATAGATAAGTTCAGGATGCTGTGAGAGCCCATAGGAAGAATTGCTAATGCAGACCAAGGAAATGGGAGAGTCAAAATCCTTTACAGGCAAAACAGTGCTGCAGAATGTGTACAGAGAGACATGGTTGAGGTATAGCTTCCTTGTGATCTGGCCTAAAATAAGGATAACACTTGGGTGCTTGAGTGGTTAACATATACCATCCTCTTGACTATCAGATGTTTCAGGCAGGATTTGACAGTAACAGAATGGTTAAAGTTCTCTTAATTTTTCAAAATTGAGATTATTAGCAAGTATCTGAAGAAGAGATATCCTTCACTTTAGACTGAAGGACAGAGCCACATGAAGCATTAGGTAACATGTATTGTTGTAAACTCTGATGTCTCCATTAGGTCTCAGCAGGAAATGGCACACTTAAAAGGCATAACTGAAGAGAGATTAATAGAAGAACTATTGAAAAAGTTGGGTACATTTAAGGAACCAACAGGGGAGAGTGCAGCACCAGGGCCTGGCAACAGTGGGAAATCATTACCAGCCCTGGCCATAGCTGAAGCAGGAGGAGAAGGCTGCCTTAGAGGATCTGTGGCCTTAACCAACAGAAACAATTCTAAGCCAGGTTTGGAGAGGAGAGAGCTGGGGAAAGAAATATTCAGCCCTCTCTCCCCTCTTGCCTTTGAATTCTTGTAGGTACCTCCCTTTGGTCGAACCTAACTGGATGCCAGAAGGCAAAAAGGGAGTACCGTTGATGCCGTCCTTAGAAATTAGCCTCCTGGGTAAAAGGTGGAGAAGAGAGGATGTAGAGGGGCAAATGAAGAATATCTAGCGTAACTGAGGATCCTGATTTCTAATTCCACAATGGAGAGCTGTCCAATTTCATTCAATAATGGATATAAAGTATATGTTAGGAAATATAGAAAACATTGATTTCAACCCTAGAAAAGAGTACCAAGTCATTAGAAACAACCATCTTTGTTGTAGAGAACACTTTATCTTTTTGATGCGTTTGAGATGTTCTATTGTTGGGAATGCTACAGAAAATATTAAAGATTGATCCATTAAGTATTAAGTTGTCTTTGGAGTAATATTTCTTTCTTCTTTCCTTATTTTCTAAAGTAAGATGCTGCCTGACTGATTTGGACAGAGGTGAACTTTCCTTATTTTCTAAAGTAAGATGCTGCCTGACTGATTGATTTGGACAGAGGTGAACTGGGGAGATAAGGAGACTGGTTCTCAAGAGAATTGAAGAGTAGATTTCTGAGCCTCTTTCTAGAGTTTTATGGGGATCTTGTATCTCAGATGTGCAAAGGGATTTTTTTTTTTTTTTATGTAGAAGAAAGGCAGGAGGTGATTTGGACACTACAGATGTGTTTCAAGAGTATATAAGTCTAGAGAAATGATTAAGTTCCATGGTCAACCAATGACTGATGTATTCCCGGGAGGCCACCCTGGGTTATGCTCAAATCAGACAGGTCAGCACTTTATCTTGAACTGATGCCAGAGTGCACAGTAACAGAGCATTTAACCTGGACACTAAGAGATCCTGTTGGCTTCAGGAGCAATGCCAGGAGAGAACCTGGGTAGCAGGGGCAGGCTGTACAGAATCAACCTGGGAACCAAGCTCAAGGGTAATGCCTTGTCCCAGGACTAAGTTGTCACATAAGTGTATATGTTTTTTATTATTATTGTTACTATTTTTGGTATTGAAAGACAATATATCTGATGGTGACTGTGCTTTCTACACGTGCATGTGTGACTGAAAGGACTGCTTCGTAAGCAGTGGTTCTTTTAAGCCTGCTAGACAGTTTCCTGACTTCTTATTTTAAGTGATATTTCCAGAAACTGTTCTCCTTACGACTCTTGCTCTTTGGTTTGCAGTCAACCAGAAGCCTTACCTCAAATAAAACCCTGCTTGTCCCCTACTTCTGACTGAGTGTGGGAGGCTGCTGACAGTGATGCAATTTCCCAAAATTCACTAATTTGAAGCTGCCTTTAGGACAGCCTGTGGAAATCAGAGCATGGGGCCTGGATGAAGAGTGTTCTCAGAATTTGGGATTGGTCTGAGAAAAATATGAAAATGAAAATACTATATTTCACAGATTTCAACATACATCCCCCCCCACACTTTAACATCTCTGAAACCCAGGTGTATTTTATAATTGCATATTCCTGCTGCCGCATAAAACAATGGTGCATTAGATGATTGATGGACTCTTAGAGTCTTTGAAAAACTGAACCTTGAAAGGATGTTTGTAAAAATAATTTGGGTATTTCTCTCTCTTGAGTGACCGGAATGTATCTCTGGCACTAGAATATAACCCAAAAAGGCAGAAACCTAGTTAATTACTAGTAACCTATTAATAATTTTGTAATGATTACCAAAAATACTGAATTAAGAAACATTCTGAAGCTGCATTCTGACTCAGAGTCTGTTCCATTTATAAGGACTTTAATGGGTAGGGGATAGAAAGATGGCTGCATGTGAGCCAGGCATTTATCTTCTTTCGTATAAAGTAATTGGAAAAGAATTGTCTACCTGGAGTTTATATTAAAAAGGGAATTGGAAATTGCTAACTTATAACTGTTTGTCTGGCATTGTCCAGGTCTCTGAAAAATAGTATCTGATGGGCACAAGTTGTCTGTATCACTGTAATGATAGTGATATATTCTGCAGTAGGATTAATTTAGCATACTTTTTCATTTTCATCAATACCATGTAAACATCTTTGCTTTTATTCTATGCTTGCCAAGAAACCTTCTGAATTAGCTTTCCAGGGGATTTATGCCCTTGAAGATCTATTGGATGTTTTATAAATGGGTAATCACTTTGGAATGTGGCTTAATATGAGCACAAATGGGCAAATATCCTAGTATCTTTCTTCTTTCTCTTTCGTATGGTCACTGTACTTTAGCTTGTCTTATAAAATTATTTGAAAATTGTGCTTTCAAGGAAACTCTTGCTGTTTCAGAGCCTTGTGTGAAGAGGTCTTATCCTGGAAAAATTGATGTGACAGCTTGTCCAGTGAGGAAAGCAGCCCAGAATTAAGAGGAGGTGAACCTGACAAGGGCAACTTGCTTCTCACCCCTGCACCCTATCTTCACTGACAAACACCATTTCACCCAAAGCCCTTCTTGATTCCAGTGTGGTGGTATGTGGTGATTCCACAAGTGTCTTAATCATTTCCAGGCGTGCTTATAAATTGTTTTAGAATAAACAATCTTTCTTTGTACCTCATTATGCACTGTACCAGGAACATGGTGTGCAGTTCTGGTCAGCAACCCTCAACGAAGACATGATTAAAGTGAGCGGGTCCAGAGAAAGTTAACTAACATGGGCAAAGGAGTAGGCTTCTATATTGATTAATTAGCTTAAATTGATGAATTCATTCACTAAATATTTTTCTGCGTGTAGCATAAAAGGAGGAGGGCTCTATTTACAAAGGAAGAAGGTTGAGATAGGGGATATGATTAAAATCTATAAAATTATGAAAGCTATGCTTTCTCATTTATTGAATTCTGGTATACTAGAACTCAGAGCACTCTCAGAAACTTAAAAGAGGTCTACAATGAGTAGAAACTTGTGGAAAGCATTATCCGAGGATGTGGTGCAGATTGAAAATATAAACAGATTTATTAAAAGTTTAGATAAGCTCATGAATAACAGATTGGGGAAACAATGACACTTTGGGGTATGTCCACAACTCTTGAAGGAGATCAGACATACTCTTCTATTATATGTCCCTTGGTATGCCCATCAGAGAAGGAATATCATGCTGAATGGGCCATGGGGAAGATATATATTACAGTTGGATTAGGCAGGTAAGACAACTGCAAAAATGTGGGAAAAACTGGACTCATTAAATTATCCAGGTTCCAAAGACATGTAAATAAAATAACCACATGTGAATTCTAGGGCATTAGTGGTGGAAAGCCTCTGTGAAAGAGTGTACTTTGTACACTAGGAGCATCTGATCTTTGTTATCAGAGGAGCGAACAATAATGTGCATATGTTGGACACAGGCAGAATTAGGGATCATGTAACCTTCTGTTTCATAGACCACCATGTTGCTTGTGTCAAGCCTCTTTCTGCAGAGAACCAAGGTTTTGTCTGCAATTAATGCATAATAAATGAGACCCAGCCATATATATAAAAAAAGAAATGAAAATTTCCTTTAAGCTATATCCTTTTAAAATGTTCCTGGAAGGGGGCCTCTATTCTTTTATTTAAAACAAAACTGGAAATGTGGTAGAAATATTTTTGTAGTAATTTTTTTGCAAATAAATTTTATTGGCCTTCTTTGTTGTCTCTCCCAGTATGAATTAGTTCCTTACATGATTTACTTCTGTTTTCAACAAAGAAGGCTGAAACTAATTTAAATTAAAACAGCCTGCAGTTCTGTTAGGATGCATGTGGTACTGTTTCTCACCTTCTATCTTCAGTGATGATAATAATGTATTTTTTCTTTCACCAATTTGCTGGCATGTTTTAAAAGGACATCTCCACATGTGTTCATAATCACATATTTGTACACGCATGAGTGACAGAGGCATATAAAAATTATGAAGGCATAATCTATTATTGCCACCGATACTCACAACCAAGTTATGCTCTCAGCACTTTATCTTATGAGATGATGGATAAATATAGTTGCTCTTGAAAACCATATCCTTGAGTCTCAAAAATGATCAACTAATATGATCATACAGTTAAGTATTATAAAAAGTTATAAGAGAAGTACCTTAAGTTTTTTTTTTAAAGACTTGAATTGCTTGATTTAGCTCCTAATGTTTTGGTAGTCTCAAAAATTATGGGAAAATTAAGACTGTGTTTATAGCTCTTTTTCTGCTGTACTATTTCGTTATGGCCTTTTTATGTCTTTTACATGGGGTATACCTATTAGGTGTCAATAAGAAGTCAATGCCTATACAATATATTTTTCAACTGAGGACCATCATTTGTAACTGAAGAGGCAAGTACATTACACTGAATATTAGCATCTGGAAGCATTTTTCCAGGCAAGTGACTAATGAGTTTAAATCAATTAACACAGTTAAATCACATCTAAAATTTGATAGTACTAAATGATTTCAGTATAGCTATGTGATACAAATATACAAGATGTATTAATATCAAAGAATGCAACCAGAACTGAGAGAGCAAAACATATATAACTCTTTCTGACACATTCACTTAATGAAAATCTACTGCAGGTAAAATCATCATATCTTAATTTGTTATAGTGCTTTTACAGTTTAAGACACACTTTATTATACATTATTTTATTTGGTCCACAAAGAACTCTGTGTGAATTATCACTCGCACTTTATAGACAAGGAAACTGGTCTCAGAGAAAGCACTTTAATCAACATCACAAAAAAAATCTCCTAGTGTCTGATCTCCTCTATTCCTTTTACCACATGGCAGCTAGAGTGACCTTTCTCCTGCTTAAAATCCTTTGAAGACTTTGCATTGTCTGTATGTTTCTGTCCACAGCATAGTGACTTATGAGCCTATGCCTCTCCTGTGCCTGCCCATGTTCAAGCCAAAGGGTTGGAAACTTTTTCTGTAAGGCACCAGGTAGCAAATGTTTTAGACTTCATGGGCTATACAACTGTTGTTGTAGCATGAAATCACTCATAGGTTATATGCAAACAAATGCCCTCTAAGATTACTTTCCTTGAAGTATATTCTTTTAAAATTCCTTTATCTTCGGTCTACTGGAGGAAAAAATCTCTTTATTTGCCTGAAAACATCTTTATAATAAAGATACTTTTGCTGTATATAGAATTCTAGGTTGGGGGTTTTCTCTCAGCACATTGAAGTTGTATTGTAATTCCACTGTCTTTTGGATTTCAGTTTTGTTTTTGTGAAGTCAGCTGTCAAATTGCTGCTCTTTTGGAAGTAATCTGTTCTTTTTTCCTCTACTTTCACTTTTTTGGTGTAATGCAGTTTTACTATGATGTTCCTTTAGGTGCATTTTATTTTATTCATTGTGATTCATGAATTTGTATTGGTGGCTTTTATCACTTCTAAAAAAATGTTAGTCATTACTTCTTCAATTTTGTCCCTGTTCCTGCCTCATTATTTTTCTCCTCTCTTTCTGGAACTCCAGTTAAACATATGTTTGCCCTTATTCCTTAGCCCATGTATCCTAACCTCTCTTATAGTTCCATTTTTTTCCACTATGATGCATTCTGAAAAATTTCCTTTTCCCTACTTTCTAGTGTACTAATTTTCCCCTTATCTATGTCTAGATTGCAGTTGTATCCATTCATTGAGATTCGTTTTTAACCTTTTTATTTAGAAATAACCTTCAAACATTTAAAACATGTGGATAAGTTGAAAGAATAAAAACAGTGCAAAGAACATCTGTAAACTCTTTGCCCAGATACGCTTACTATCAAGATTTTACTCCATTTGTTTAATCATTTGTGTTCTATTTATGTATAATTTTATATATTATATAAATTATAGGTAATAATTTTTATATAGTTATACATATATACATATATGTATGTATATATATGTAAATAATTTTTTTCTGAAGCATTTGTGGGTAAGTTACATTCGTCATGGGCCTTTACCCCAATTACTTCACTGTTTATTTATGAAGAATAAGGGTATTTTCATGTAACTATAGTAAAGTTATCAATTTCAATAAATTTTTACATGGTAAATTTAAATTCAACAATTAGAAAGTATTGGTACAGGGCTTTTGTCTAATCTGCTGCATTCCATTTTCCAGTTGACTCTAGAGTGTTTTTTATAGCCTTTTTTTCCCCTCCACTTTAGTGTTCAGTCTAGAGTCAGGTATTGTATTCACTTGTCATGTCTGTTAAGCCTCCTTTAACCTGGAACATTTCCTTAGCCTTTCTTTGTCTTTTATGATATTTATATTTTGGAAGACTATAGCCCCTATGCCCACCTTTTATAAATAGAGTATTCCTAACTTGGGGTTTGTCTGATGTTCCCTCATGATTAGAGTCAGGTTATGCATTCTTGGCAAGAATACTGCATCTGTGATGCTGTGTCTTTCTCAGGGTATCATATCTGTAGGTGGTGATAGTAATTTTGATCAATCAGTTAATTTATCTGATTTCTCTACTGTATAATTACTTTTTCCTCTCTCTTGCAACTAATAAGTAGTTTGTGGGGTAACACTTTAAGATCATACAAATATCCTCCCTCTTGGAGGGGGAAATGGGGAGTTGCTGTTCAGTGGGTATAAGATTTAAGTTATGCAGGATGAATAAGTTCTAGAGATCTGCTGTACAACATTGTGCCTACAGCTAATTATATCATATTGTAGACTTAAAAATGAAGAGGGTAAATCTCATGTTAAGTGTTCTAACGTCAATTAAAAAATAAACCCTGTGTCTGGAGGAGATAATAAAATCAAGTAAATAAGTTAGCTGTGCATGCAAAAACAAACAGACAAAAACAACAAACCCAAATAGATTGCTTTTTATCAAAATCTCCCCCTAGATTTAGCAATCACTGATGATTCTTGCCTGATCTAATCTTTACTGCAATTGTTACAAAAACATTTTAAATTAATTTTATTTTTCAATTGTAAAAGATCTATTCTTTTCAAATTTTCTAAGGGTACATTTTGATATTTTCCTTTCCCTTTTAAATTTTATTCTACATTTTCCTTATTTCTTTCAATATACTAGTAGGAATAACTGTTTTATAATATATGTCCAATGATTTGCTGTCTAAAGCCTTTGAAAATCTATTTCTGCACTTTACTGTTTCTGCTGGTTCTTGCTCACGGTACCTTTCTTTAAGTGATGTGAATTTGGTCTTCACATTTACTCAAGAGTCATCTTATGGTTGCAACTTCTCAGGGACTTTCCCCCCAATCTGCTCAGCAAAGACATGTTTCTTTATAGTCCTCTGGGGTTGGGGGTGGGATAGGGTACATTTACTTCTAGTTCACCCTTTCCTTTGAGGATATAGCCATTTGGGGAAACAGCAGAATGTAGGGATTTCTTTGATTTGTCTCCCCACCTTAAAGGACCTGAGCTTTGATTTCATTTCTCCTCACCCCAAGAGGTCTACAAATAAAGACTCAAAGTTACCTAATTGGCAAATGTCCTGGCGCAAAAGCAACTCCAGAGCTCTGCTCACCTCTCTGAGTTCCTGCTTCACTTAGATTTTAACCTGGTTATTCTGTACTCGTCAGCTTTTTAATGGGTTTAAGATGTTTTTCTGCATTATCTTATATTGTTTTCAGTGGGAAGACTGGTTTGAATAACCTAAGCTGCAATATTCCCCCATGCTATAATCTCTACATTGAGTGTTTTTCTTCATCAGTTCAAGTGTCACCTCCTTCATAAAGACTTCCCTGAACAAATCCCTCTCCCAAGGTACAATAGATTATTCTCTTACTCCAGTTTGCCTTCCTGTCTGTCTTTCCCAAAGAGACTATGAGTTCTTTGGGAGCAGGTGCCATATCTTGTTCATTTTTGTATCCCCAGGACCTAGTATTGTGGCTGGCAGATAATAGGCCCATAATAGATGTTTGTCAAATGAGTGAATGAAAGCAGATCCAACTTTCCTCTGGACCGTACTCTTTGAGAACTGGTGTGTCTTATTTGTCTTTGTGTTCCCAGTGCTTAGTATAGTGTCTGTCACATAGTAGGTGTCTAATAACTATTTGTTGAAAGAACTTTTTTGTCACCCTGGAATTGAGATAGGCTATGGGACAGAATGACCAGTGCAGTATACTAGTATACTAGGCCAGGGGACCCAAGCAGGTTAATTCATAAAATGGGTTGTTGGTGATGGTGGTAGCAATGGTGGTAGAAATACTGTGAGTCCTGAAAGGATACAATCTGGTTTATCTAGCCAAACAGAAGCAAATTTGGAATGTTTGGGGATTTATAATTCACAATTGTTCAGAGATACAGGCTAGGGAAGAGGATCCAGATAAAAGTCATAGTTCAAACAACTCCAGAACTAGAAAGTTAGGTGGTGACTCTTAATGGCACAAGTGGAGGTGGTTTCAGGAAAGGTCTTCTTTGGCTTGCATTCTGGTCTTGAGACTTGATTGCTGTATGCGACTGTTGTGTGTATTGAGCAACACATGGGCTGCTCTTTAGGGTAAGGCAAACTTCTTTTGGGTTAGCTATTGCATCGAGGACTAAATTCTATGGAGAAAGATTTTACTTTCACCAGGCCTGCTTTTAAGACTTCAAAATTTGGCTCCTTCTAGCCTGATTCATCTGTCACCTTTCCATAAGTGCCAGTAGAGCCAAAGTGTCCCAAAATCCTAGGAGTAATTGCTGCTCCTAGCCCTCCCTCCATAACAAATTCCCCAATTTGTGCCTTTGCACAAATATTTTCCCATTCCAGTATGCCTTTCTTTGTATCTACTCAGGGTTCAAGGCCCAACTGAAATTCCACCTCTGCTTAGATACCCTCTCTGTTATCCAGCCCATTGACCAGACTCCTATGAACTTACCTGAACTCTCAACATTTTGCATTTAATTATATTCAGTTTTGTCATGCTTCTTAATTATTTCACAAGGGTTACTCCTCTTTCCCAATCTTGATTGTTGACTCCTTAAAGACTATTGTATTCACCCTGGTGGGCCATTCATTGCTCAAGAAATACTTTTTGACCTGTTGAGTATAGACAGGGAGCATCCCCATACCTCTCAAATTCCCTGTCCTGTATGTGATAACATCCCAGAAAATTCTAGGAGTTGGATTGAATAGACAGTCCTTTTTGTTTTGTTTTATAATCTTTGTTTTACAAATATATGAGAAGAGATTATGTGGTTTGCTCAGCTTCAGGCATTTAGAGATTTAAGTCTGGGAGTGGCACAGCCAGAATTATAGTCTAAGCATGATGACTGCCGTTTAGGACCTATTCTCCTGACTTTTCTGTGAGAACACAGGCGTAGCATCATTTACCCTATAATAGGTAGTGTACCATGGGGATGTGGTATTGTTTTCCTTTCCTGACTTTCAGTGTCTATAGAATTTGGTTTAAATCAACACATTGGTGAAAGTTATACCAATTGGATTTGTTTAATCCATATGTAGTTAAAATTAAAGAATCACCAAAACAAAGTATTTCATTACTTCTGTTCTGTTTACAGGTTCTTTTTAGTGTTTTATTTAGACTGTCACAGCTATTCTGTACATGGCAAGAGCTATCAGTGGATTATTGTACATGGGGTTTCTACAGGGGGGCCATGGTGTTCGGACCATTTTCCCATGGAAGGCTCTGCCAGCCCTTACTGTGCCCTGGTGCTTTAAGTCTTCTTGTGGAGGTGGCCTCCCCTTAGGCGGTCATTCTGAAGAGCCTTTCAAGAACCTGAAATGTTGCCATTGGAGCGTTTCCCAGAAGGAAATTGAACCACAATTTTTTTGAAGTTCAGGGAACTCTCTACCAGGAGTATGTCATGTGTCTAGACATATTCTGATGTGTTTTTCATTACAATAATGCAATAACATGGGCTGCACCAAATGATAGGGTAAATTCATTAAGACTGTTTTCTTGTCCATTTCTTTCAAAACACTCAGCAAAAAGGACACTACGAACTATGAACTACCTATATGTAGCATCTCCCTTCTTTGTTTCTTTTCCCTTCTAATCTCTTTGTACTTAATTTTTTCTCTGCCCCCCCCTTTTTTTTGCTTCTCACTTTTCTCTGAATAGAAAAGTAAGAGTTTATCAATTCTACTATATTTCTCAACTGATTAGAGATTTAAAAAATCATCCTGAACTAATAGAGAGCAGGGAATTCCAAATAAATCAGCAGTTGCATAAGGGAAGGAATGAAATTTAACTAAGGAAATTGGGATCTCTGCTGCCATGAAGAAAATAAATGAGACAATGTAGAATCATTATAAGAAGACTGGGTGGTCTACAAGAAAGAGGGCAGATTGTGCAAACTGACATTTGAGGAATCAGCCTGAATGTTGTTGCTTGGGACCAGCGCTGTTCATTGGTGTCATAGCGAAATGTGCTTTATTTGTAGAATACTCGAGGAGCCCTGGCAGACAAGGGAGGCTCTGAAATACAGGAGGGCTTAACCTTCTTGTCTCTGAGGAGGTGTGCTTCCTGTTTAGAATGGGAAGTTCAGGGACCCTTACCCTAAGAATCTCCCTGGAATCCCAACCGACTGTCCCTGTTCCAGAAGCATCAGAGCACACCTGCAGGGAGAGGGCTTCTCTTCCAACCACCTGCATTCACTTCCTTGTGCGAACTGTGGTTCCAGAGATGGTTACCACCCTCTCCCAGCTTCAGCTTACAGCAAGAAGTAGGGGCTCTATTAGGCAAAACATCCCCTGGCTCAGGTTGTTCTTTGTGGTTTGGATTTCTGGTACCATTGTCTTAACCCACTGAACTTCCTAGCTTCTGGGCTCTGTCCCTCTTTCATGTCCAGGATTTCTTTGCTTCTTCTCACCTTGTCTAACTTGCTGAATTCTATTCTCTGTTTTTATTTCTGACCACAAATAACCATATTTGCCCATGTAGATGTTTCCTGTTTTCTAAATGTCGGGGAACTCAGAGCCTCTATTCCAAGGTTGCAAACTGGTGGGCCAAGGGCCAAGTCTGACCTGCATTTATGTTTTTTTTGCCACATCTAGAGTTTATTGGCATCGTGTGTGTGTTTTATTTGAATCAGTTGCTAATATTTTCAAAATTGAAAACTTTCACGTTAAAATCTGGATTTCTGATGTCCCATGAAAAATTGAAAGATTTGGCAACTAATGCCTGGAACGGTGTATGTTTCTCCCATTAGTTCTCCATAGTTCCCACCGTTTCCTCTTTTTCTCATGGTTATTATTATTATTTTTTTAATGTAGTGGAGTTAAGAGAGAAATGAAATATTTTCTTTTATCCCAGTGTTTTTAAATATTTTCCTAACAAGATATCCTTCAATCTTGTTAGCTTCTCGATCCCCTTAAAAGCACTGACTTTGTGACCACTCCTTAGGCCTTGCTGGGGTGGAGCTTGCTAGGTGTTGGCCCCAAGTTTGGATCCAGAACTGTTGCTTGGTGCTCCTCTAGTTTTGACTGGGACTCTGCCAGTGCCCTTACCTGGACATCCCAGACTAGTTAATGGCTATACCTTGGGGTGGCAGTATTGGAAGATGTCAGGTTCCATCCATACAGGACCCTGTTTATGTTTGTCAACTCTGTGAAGACTTCCATTATAGAAGATGATGCTTGCAGGTTCTGCCTTTGTGGTCATTTTCTCCCAGTGGCAAACACCAAAAAATCTATTCCTCGTGCTTTGTCTTTTTGCTTTTTTGCTTTTTCGTTTGTTTCAGTTAACCTATCCCAAATGGAGTTGTAGCTATTTTTAAAAATACAGTTCTGGGAATTCCCTGGCGGTTCAGGGGTTAGGACTCTTTGCTTTCACTGCCTAGGGGCCTAGGGCCTGGGTTCAATCCCTGGTCAGGGAACTAAGATCCCACAAGCTGTGCAGTGCAGCCGAAAAAAAAAAAAAAATGTGATTCTACTTCATATAATTCTATATGTAACTTCCATATGTCATCTGGAGGCCCAGCCTAGAAACAATAAGCCTTGTCTTAGAAGGAGGGGAAGAATAATTTGAGTGATAATGTATATCACAGTAACATACTGAAAGATACTATCATGTAATAATTAACCACTACATAATAGTTAATAGCACAGACTTTGGAGCCAGACTCTTTGGATTCATATTCATATCTGTCACTGTCTAGCTGTGTGTAGCTGCGGACAAGTTACTTAACCTTTTGACTCAGTTTCTTCATCTGTAATGTAGTGATGATAGTAACGGTATATACTTCATAGGGTTGCTGTCCTAGGGTTAAAAGCTGTTATTTATAAAATGTCTTCCACTTAATAAATACTCTATAAATGTTGGCTCTTACTGTTATTTGAACATCTCCTGTGTGATATGCTCTTGTGTCAGATACAAAGATAAATAAGACATGATCCTTACCCTGAAGAAGCTGATGGTTTAATATATGAGAAGATAATTAATAATGGTAATACAGTATGAGCGTAACCACAGATACACTGAAGTTAGAATAGTGATCAGAGAGGGAGGGACACCTATCTGGAGAGGTCACGGAAGGCTTCATGGGGATATTTAACCTTTCTTGAGGGAAGAATTTTAGGGACAGGGAAGGAGTTGCCACCAGTTCAGATACCATGTACATTCGTCTGATCCAAGAGTGCAAGGCCAAGCAAGGCTCTCAGGAGCAGACTGGCAACTGGTGCCAGTCTGTACATTCCTCTGAGTGGAAAAGGATCAGTCTCCCAGATCAACTATCAGCTTTAGCAAAATTTGACCACAAATGTGACAGACCCTCAAAAGATCTTGCTATGGCCTTTAAACTCTAATGTCCCCCCAATCCAATCAGTATTTCAGATATTGTTACAATGCACAGAGCATCTGTCTAGTCCAGGTAACGCTCCTTCTTACCAGACAAACAGAATCCAAGTACCCTAAAACTGGCTGGTCCAATCCCTTCATCTTACAGCTGAGCATATTAAAACTCATGAAGGAAAAGTAACTTTTATAAAATGATTGATTACCATATCTGACATTTCTGGACCCAAAGTACATATTGAGATGCCTTTATTATTTCATATTATTTCACAGAAGTGATATAAAACAAAGATTGCCACTGAAGGTCTGCTTTAACAGTTGCATACACAAGTTGGTCAAATGAGTTATATCTTTACCAATTTAAAGTCTACCGAAAGAGTGGGGGTCACCTTAATGGTAGTAAAGATATAAGGGCTTTGTTAGGTACTAAGGATTGTGTTTTTCATCATTAAATTTCTGGCATTTAATACTTATTTGCTGAATTGATTTCAACAGATTTAATTGAACAGTAAGTATGGAGAATAATTTGCCATTTATATGCTTTAATCATTTTTCAGATTATTTAATAACATTTTGAAAGTTTTGTATGAATAGACTGTAGTTCTACTGTGCTTTGAATATGGGAAAGTTCTGGCTATAGGATCTCATGAACGCATTCCAAATTCAAAATTGCATGGATATGATCATTGCTGCGTGGGTAGAAAGCTGTCCATATGCCAAACATAAAAATACAAACCATTCCAGGCACTATGAGGGTTAGGCTGAAGGTTCATCTGTGCAATCTGTGTGGGTATCTGGGTCTTCAATGTTAATTTGTTAAGATATCAATGTTCTGGATCTTGATATGCATATGTTGTTAAAATGGAAAATGCACTCAAAATACTGAAGGAAGCATCCACCAACAAGATAGAACTAAAAATCCAGGAATAAAATATTTTACCAAAGGAAAGCTTTTACTTGTATGAAAACTCAAGTTTACATAAAAAGTGACAACAATGTAATTCATCATTAGAAAGAAAAAAGGAGAGTAAGATAGGGTTTACTTCTAATTGTCCATAAGTATTCACTAGAATCAGTCAATGCTTAAGCCTTTTATTTTTAAAGGATTATTATATTTTATCTTATTGTTGCTAATGTCTATTGATTTAACTGGGAGAATTTAACAAGATTTTCAGATCCAGTAACTTTTTGGCTGAGGATATGAAAAGGGAGCTAGAAAAATCAAAGGAAACTGCACAGTTTGTATGAATATCCTCCATTTATAACAATTTGTCCTTCTTCTAGCTGAACTTGCTGAAACTTTCCTAACTTAAATTTATCATAAAATTGACTGGCCAGAAGAAAAAAATACTTTATAAAGGACAACTAACTCAGGACACACCTGGAATACTGCTTTAGGTTCCAACTGTCATTGTATCACAGATGAAAGCGAAACAAAATTGTTTTTTAAAAAATGAGCTGGGATGAAGAATGTCAAGACTGAAAAAGCTAAAAATAGTTAGGGAGCCCATGACTAAAGAGAGGTTATTGTAGCCACGTATACATATTTGAAAGTTCTAAATCCAAAGGGAAGAAAATGGTACTGCGTTACTTTAGATATAATGGTAACAATTTAGAGGAGTATTTACATTAAATCTCAATTAAAAAAATAATGAATTTGTGAAATCTGTCTTAAATGGTCTTTTACTTTCTCTTGAGATATGGTTAAAAAAATCCAACTCTTAGTGTGTGGAAATTTATTTAAATGCTTCCATGGAGGGGAATGAGAAGATTTTGAAGTGTTTCTAGTCTTTATGGATTGAGGTTAAAATCAATACCATGTCTAGGTAAAGATTTTTGGAAGTTCGTATGTGAGAAAGAAAAGCCTGATGGTTTGCAAAGGTGTGATGGATGTGGATGAATGCTTGCCCCTTGTATGTAAAAATAAATTACCTTTCAGTGTTGACTTGGCTACAGACTCCAAGTCTGTAGTTGGAGGTCAGTGCACAGCAGGGTGGCCAGAATGTAAGGAAGAAAACTGTGGCAGGTCCATCGTGTGTGGACTTGGTGGAAAAGGGTGCGAGTCATTCATAGACTTGGAGAATGTGTAGATTATGGAGATGTGTGTTTGTCACTTTATGGATGTACAGATTGGATATTCTACTTTATAGAATTTATAGTACTTGTGAAGTTTCATAGTGTCTTCACTTAGCCTGTTACCTAATCTTTTAAAGAACAGAGTGAGATAGGAATCTTTGTCTCCAGTCTACACCTCTGGACAGTCATTCCTGTGTCTGATGCATTGATGGGGATGCTTGCAAGACTAGGCTCAGCTAGGACTGTCATCTGGAGAGCCTACCTTTTGCCTCTCTAGCAGAAAGATCTCAGAGTAGTTGGATTTCCATGTATGACAGGTCAGGTCTACCAGCAAAACGTTTCAAAAGGGCCAGGTGGAAGCCTTAAGGCTTCTAAGTCATAAGAAATCCTAAGAAGTCACCTTTACTGCATTCTTTGACCAAGCAAGCTACTAAAGCGAGCCCAGATTCAAGAGGAAGGACATGAGATGCCACCTTTCAATGCGAGAGGCAGTGAAGAGTTTGTGGTACACATAATTTACTTCAGGCTACATTCCTACATTTCTACTAGGCGCAAAAGAGAGTTATCTTCTTCCCAATTCCCCCAAACTCTCACCTCATTATGGTCTCTTTGAATCCTAATACTCATTGTCTGTTATGGACTGAATGTTTGTGTTCCCTCTGAAATTCTTATGTTGAAATCCTATCCCCCAATGTGATGGTATTAGGATGTGGGCCTTTGGGGGGTAATTAGGTCATGAGGGTGGAGCCCTCATGAATGGGATTCGTGCCCTTATAAGAAGAGGCACTAGAGAGCTTGCTTCTTCTCTCTCTGCTCTCTGCCATGTTATGAAACAGCTAGAAGACGGCCATCTACAAACCAGAAAGTGGGTTCTTATGAGAACCAAATCTGCCAGCATCTTGATCTTAGACTTCGTAGCCTCCAGAACTGTACGAAATACATGTTTGTTGTTTAAGCCACCCAGTCTATGGTAATTTGCTATAACAGCCTGAACTAAGACATTATCTAAATCAGATCCAGATGCTAATGAAGTTACTTGCGTGTGATTTCTCAGGTGTAGCATAGTTCCTTTCGATCTGACATTCTGTGAATTAGAGACAAGTTTATCTAACCTTCCCCCACCCTTAACCCCTCCCCATATACCTAACATATGATGGTGGCAAAGGTATAAGATACCTACAATATACATTTCCATTCACAAAAGGGTAAAACAAGAGGTGAATAGCCAAGAAGGTCTATGGCAATTCTGAATTCCAGCTGGGCAGATGTCACCAGTTCAGTGACCAGGGCCCAATCCTTTTCCCTAGAAATGATTCTCTGTAGCTCTTGGCATGGACCTCTGGGCTTTTGTTTTCACACTGAGTCATTCTTTCTTTTCCTTTTGACTTGCAAAGTAACAACCTTCCCAGTCTGATTCCTGCTAGTAGAAGTTTGGGAATCAAATTCCTCTTTTTCTTTTGGATTGTCTTTGCACCTTTTATTTGAAGCTGATACACTTTCTTAAAGCAATTTATGGGCTTCCTGTGTATCAAATTACAATCCACTTAATTAGACAAAAGAAATGTCCCCATTTTATTCCAAAAATTTGCCCTTCTCAATGTTGAGCTGAATGTCTGGGTGCTGTGGGACAGTGACTTTAAAATAGAAGACTATTATTTAGCTGAAAAGTACGATGAGGCACACCCTTAAGATTCCTGGAGGCCAGATTGTCTAGCAGAGAGGGTCTAAGAGGCATACCTGTATGATTCCTAGAGACTGTACTAGGCATACCCTTAAATGTTTTGGAGGTCTCACCAAAGAATTTTGGAGCCACAACTGACATCTTTATTCTGAGGCCATGCTTTACTTATAGGGCTCCAGATCTGATTTTTGCCCTGAAGCCATGTCTAACTTGAGAATATTTTGCTGGGAGAGATTAGAGATGAGAAACAGTTTTATTTAAACTTAGAAAGTCCTAGATCTTTTTTTCCCCTCTAAATTCTTCTTAAAAACCAAACAATTCTTCTTTTAGTTCCTTTTTCTTCTATATTCCAAATTACTGAAGGCTGTAATATTGTCAAACTTTCTGCCATCATATAAGGGTCCCCCCTTTTCCAAACTCCATTAGCGTTTTTCTCACTGTCCTTTAAGTCCTCACCAACAGTCTCCCCAGACCCTTTAGCTGTCACTGCTAGTCTCCTTGAAGCTCTTCCGGCTTCTTCCCACCACCTAATCCCAAAACCAATGTTTTTACATATTTTAGGTTTTTGCTACTGCTGAACTCTACATTCCAGGTGTAAAAATACGTTCTAGTTATGCATAACAAGCTATTTTATTATATCACATGATTTTGTAGGTCAGGAATTTGAGCAGGTTTTGGCTGTGTGATTCTTTTGCTCCATGTGGCATCAACTAAGGTCACTTGGTGGTATTCAGCTGTAGATGAGCGGGTTTGAGAGATCCAAGGTGCTGTGTATGTGAGTACATGTCTGATGATAGTCAGGATGGCTGGGAGGCTAGGCTCAGCTAGAACTGTCAACTAGAACTGTCTTATTAGTGACAACTCAGGGCTCCCAGAGAATGTTCTAAGAGGACAAGATGAAAGATGCAAATCTTATTTTGACCTAGACTTTGAAGCCCCAGAATGTAATTTCCACAGCATTCTATCTCACAGGCAAGTTGCTAAAGCCAGCCCATACCAAGGGAAGAGAATTAGATTTCACTTCTAACTGGGAAGAATAACAAAGAATTTGTGGTCATCTTAATCTACCACACTTATTATTCTAAGATTAACTTTTTAGAAAATGGATCATTCACTCTGTATGACAGACTCTAGGTCCATCCACCTCACTACAAATAACTCAATTTCATTTCTTTTATGACTGAGTCATATTCCATTGTATATATGTGCCACATCTTCTTTATCCACTCATCTGTCGATGGATACTTAGGTTGCTTCCATGTCCTGGCTGTTGTAAATAGTGCTGCAATGAACATTGTGGTACATGACTCTTTTTGAATTATGGTTTTCTCAGGGTATATGCCCAGCAGTGGGATTGCTGGGTCATATGGTAGTTCTATTTTTAGTTTTTTAAGGACCCTCCATACTGTTCTCCATAGTGGCTATAGTGACCACCTAGAGGGGTGGGATAAGGAGGGTGGGAGGGAGGCACAAGAAGGAGGGTATATGGGGATATACGTATGCATATAGCTGATTCACTTTGTTATAAAGCAGAAACTAACACAACACTGTAAAGCAATTGAACTCCAATAAAGATGTTAAAAAAAAAAGGACCATTATCAATTCATGGATAAATATATTTGATGTGCTTCAATCCATTGAAGCTATTTTTTTTTATTGATGATCAAATTGTCTTATTTTTGACTAATATGAGCCTCCTCAAGTTGACTTCTGGATTCTTTTGACCTGGTCCTAATAGCATGTGATACTTCTTCATTATCTGGTATGACAAAACGTTTCAGGCTTTACATTTCTTCCCTAAACCTAGAGTCAGCCATTTATCCAAGAAGTCCTGGTATCTTGTAGTGGGAAATATCAATAGTATTTTAAGACCACAAATTGGATGGTCCCACCAAAAGGATTATGAAAACAGTTAAGAAAATTATTTTTGTGCATGCTTTACCCCATTTCCTTCATTTATAATAATAGTTGTACTGTATTTACATTGCCAGAGTATGTGGCCATTGCATACTTTTTTGTAAAAATGAAGTTATTTATTTATTTATTTTTGGCTGCATTGGGTCTCTGTCGCTGCGCGTGGGCTTTCCCTAGTTGCGGCGAGCTGGGGCTACTCTTCGTTGTGGTGCACAGGCTTCTCATTGCAGTGGCTTCTCTTGTTGCGGAGCACGGGCTCTAGGCGTGTGAGCCCAGTAGTTGCGGCTCGTGGGCTCTAGAGCACAGGCTCAGTAGTTGTGGCACACAGGCTTAGTTGCTCCGTGGCATGTGGAATCTTCCTGGACCAGGGATTGAACCCGGACCCCAGCAGTGAAAGCCCAGAATCCTAACCACTAGATCACCAGGGAACTCCCTCTTCAGGTGATTCTGATGCATTGTCATGTTTGGAACCATTGGCCTAAAGTTCACAGTATCATTCTTCAGTGTTCTATAGCCCCGTCTCTGTATCAAGTTATATGATCAAAAACACATCTCTTTAGGAGAACACCGGAATCACAACTAACTGCTGAACAATCATTGACAGGAAGACACTGGAATTCACCAAAAAAGATACCCCACATCCAAAGACAAAGGAGAAGCTGCAATGAGACGGTAGCAGGGGCGCAATCACAATAAAATCATATCCCATAACTGCTGGGTGGGTGACTCACAAACTGGAGAACACTTATACCACAGAAGTCCACCCACTGGAGTGAAGGTTCTGAGCCCCACGTCAGGCTTCCCAACCTGGGGTTCCGACAACGGGAGGAGGAATTCCTAGAGAATCAGACTTTGAAGGCTAGTGGGATTTGATTGCAGGACTTCGACAGGACTGGGGGAAACAGAGACTCCACTCTTGGAGGGCACACACAAAGTAGTGTGCGCATTGGGACCCAGGGGAAGGAGCAGTGACCCCATAGGAGACTGAACCAGACCTACCTGCTAGTGTTGGAGGGTCTCTTGCAGAGGTGGGGGGTGGCTCTGTCCCACCGTGAGGACAAGGACACTGGCAGCAGAAGTTCTGGGAAGTACTCATCTGCATGAGCCCTCCCAGAGTCCACCTTTAGCCCCACCAAAGAGCCTGGGTAGGCTCCAGTGTTGGGTCGCCTCAGGCCAAACAACCAACAGGGAGGGAACCCAGCCCCACCCATCAGCAGTCTAGTGGATTAAAGTTTTACTGAGCTCTGCCCACCAGAGCAACAGCCAGCTCTACCCACCACCAGTCCCCCCCATCAGGAAACTTGAACAAGCCTCTTAGATAGCCTCATCCACCAGAGGGCAGACAGCAGAAGCAAGAAGAACTACAATCCTGCAGCCTATAGAACAAAAAACACATTCACAGAAAGATAGACAAGATGAAAAGGCAGAGGGCTATGTATCAGATGAAGGAACAAGATAAAACCCCAGAAAAACAACTAAATGAAGTGGAGATCAGCAACCTTCCAGAAAAAGAATTTAGAATAATGATGGTGAAGCTGATACAGGACCTCGGAAAAAGAATGGAGGCAAAGATCGAGAAGCTGCAAGAATTGTTTAACAAAGACCTAGAAGAATTAAAGAACAAACAAATAGAGATGAACAATAAAATAACTGAAATGAAAAATACACTGGAAGGAATCAATAGCAGAATAACTGAAGCAGAAGAATGGATAAGTGACCTGGAAGACAGAATGGTGGAATTCACTGCCATGGAACAGAATAAAGAAAAAAGATTGAAAAGAAATGAAGACAGCCTAAGAGACTCAGGGCCAACATTAAACGCAACAACATTCGCATTATAGGGGGTCCCAGAAGGAGAAGAGAGAGAGAAAGGACCAGAGAAAATATTTGAAGAGATTATATTTGAAAACTTCCCTAATATGGGAAAGGAAATAGCCACCCAAGTCCAGGAAGTGCAGCAAGTCCCATACAGGGTAAATCCAAGGAGGAACATGCCGAGACACATAGTAATCAAATTGGCAAAAAATAAAGACAATGAAAAATTTTTGAAAGCAGCAAGGGAAAAACAACAAATAACATACAAGGGAACTCCCATAAGATTAGTAGCTGATTTCTCAGCAGAAACTCTACAAGCCAGAAGGGAGTGGCATGATATACTTAAAGTGATGAAAGGGAAGAAACTACAACCAAGATTACTCTACCCCGCCAAGATCTCATTCAGGTTCGATGGAGAAATCAAAAGCTTTACAGACAAGCAAAAGCTAAGAGAATTCAGCACCACCAAACCAGCCCTACAACAAATGCTAAAGGAACTTCGCTAAGTGGGGAACACAAGAGAAGAAAAGGACCTACAAAAACAAACCCAAAACAACTAAGAAAATGGTCATAGGAACATACATATCGATAATTACCTTAAACGTGAATGGATTAACTGCTCCAACCAAAAGACACAGGCTTGCTGAATGGATACAAAAACAAGACCCATATACATGCTGTCTACAAGAGACCCACTTCAGACCTAGGGACACATACAGACTGAAAGTGAGGGGGTGGAAAAAGATATTCCATGCAAATGCAAATCAAAAGAAAGCTGGAGTAGCAATACTCATATCAGATAAGATAGACTTTAAAATAAAGAATGGTACAAGAGACAAGGAAGGACACTACCTAATGATCAAGGGATCAATCCAAGAAGAAGATATAACAATTGTAAATATATATGCACCCAACATAGGAGCACCTCAATACATAAGGCAACTGCTAACAGCTGTAAAAGAGGAAATCGACAGTAACACAATAATAGTGGGGCACTTTAACACCTCACTTACACCAATGGACAGATCATCCAAACAGAAAATAAATAAGGAAACAGAAGCTTTAAATGACCCAATAGACCAGATAGATTTAATTGATATTTATAAGACATTCCATCCAAAAACAGCAGATTACACTTTCTTCTCAAGTGCGCACGGAGCATTCTCCAGGATAGACCACATCTTGGGTCACAAATCAAGCCTCAGTAAATTTAAGAAAATTGAAATCATATCAAGCATCTTTTCTGACCACAACACTATGAGTAAACAAATGAATTACAGGGAAAAAAACGTAAAAAACACAAACACATGGAGGCTAAACAATACGTTACTAAATAACCAAGAGATCACTGAAGAAATCAAAGAGGAAATCAAAAAATACTTAGAGACAAATGACAATGAAAACACGACGAACAAAAACCTATGGGATGCAGCAAAAGCAGTTCTAAGAGGGAAGTTTACAGCTATACAAGCCTACCTCAAGAAACAAGAAAAATCTCAAATAAACAATCTAACCTTACACCTAAAGGAACTAGAGAAAGAAGAACAAACAAAACCCAAAGTTAGCAGAAGGGAAGAAATCATAAAGATCAGAGCAGAAATAAATGAAATAGAAACAAAGAAAACAATAGCAAAGATCAATAAAACTAAAAGCTGGTTCTTTGAGGAGATAAATAAAATTGATAAACCATTAGCCAGATTCATCAAGAGGGAGAGGACTCAAATCAATAAAATTAGAAATGAAAAAGGAGAAGTTACAACAGACACTGCAGAAATACAAAGCATCCTAAGAGACTACTACAAACAACTCTATGACAAAAACATGGACAACTTGGAAGAAATGGACAAATTCTTAGAAAGGTATAACCTTCCCAGACTGAACCAGGAAGAAATAGAAAATATGAACAGACCAATCACAAGTAATGAAAGTGAAACTGTGATTAAAAATCTTCCAACAAACAAAAGTCCAGGACCAGATGGCTTCACAGGTGAATTCTATCAAACATTTAGAGAAGAGTTAACACCCATCCTTCTCAAACTCTTCCAAAAAATTGCAGAAGAGGGAACACTCCCAAACTCATTCTATGAGGCCACCATCACCCTGATACCAAAACCAGACAAAGATACTACAAAAAAAGAAAATTACAGACCAATATCACTGACGAATATAGATGCAAAAATCCTCAACAAAATACTAGCATACAGAATCCAACAACATATTAAAAGGATCATACACCACGATCAAGTGGGATTTATCCCAGGGATGCAAGGATTCTTCTATATACGCAAATCAATCAATGTGATACACCATATTAACAAATTGAAGAAGAACAGCCATATGATCATCTCAATAGATGCAGAGAAAGCTTTTGACAAAATTCAACACCCATTTATGATAAAAATTCTCCAGAAAGTGGGCATAGAGGGAACCTACTTCAACATAATAAATACCGAATACAACAATTCCACAGCAAACATCATTCTCAATGGTGAAAAACTGAAAGCACTTTGTCTAAGATCAGGAACAAGACAAGGATGTCCACTGTCGCCACCATTATTCAACATAGTTTTGGAAGTCCTAGCCATGGCAATCAGAGAAGAAAATGAAATAAAAGGAATACAAATTGGAAAAGAAGAAGTAAAAGTGTCACTCTTTGCAGATGACGTGATACTATACATAGAGAATCCTAAAGATGCCACCAGAAAACTACTAGAGCTAATCAATGAATCTGGTAAAGTTGCAGGATACAAAATTAATGCACAGAAATCTCTTGCATTCCTATATACTAATGATGAAAAATCTGAAAGAGAAATTAAGGAAATACTCCCATTTACCATTGCAACAAAAAGAATAAAATACCCAAGAATAAACCTACCTAGGGATACAAAAGACCTGTATGCAGAAAACTATAAGACACTGATGACAGAAATTAACGATGATGACAACAGATGGAGAGATATACCATGTTCTTGGATTGGAAGAATCAGTATTGTGAAAATGACTATACTACCCAAAGCAATCTACAGATTCAATGCAATCCCTATCAAATTACCAATGGCATTTTTTACAGAACTAGAACAAAAAATCTTAAAATTTGTATGGAGACAGAAAAGACTCCGAATAGCCAAAGTAGTCTTGAGGGAAAAAAGCGGAGCTGGAGGAATCAGACTCCCTGACTTCAGACTATACTACAAAGCTATAGTCATCAAGACAATACGGTACTGGCACAAAAACAGAAATATAGATCAATGGAACATGATAAAGCAGAGATAAACCCATGCACCTATAGTCAACTAATCTATGACAAAGGAGGCAAGGATATACAATGGAGAAAAGACAGTCTCTTCAATAAGTGGTGCTGGGAAAACTGGACAGCTACATGTAAAAGAATGAAATTAGAACACTCCCTAACACTATACACAAAAATAAACTCAAAATGGATTAGAGACCTAAATGTAAGACCGGACACTATAAAACTCTTAGAGGAAAACATAGGAAGAACACTCTTTGACATAAATCACAGCAAGATCTTTTTTGATCCACCTCCTAGAGTAATGGAAATAAAAACAAAAATAAACAAATGGAACCTAATGAAACTTAAATGCTTTTGCACAGCAAAGGAAACCATAAACAAGACAAAAAGACAGCCCTCAGAATGGGAGAAAATATTTGCAAACGAATCAACGGACAAAGGATTAATCTCCAAAATATATAAACAGCTCATGCAGCTCAATATTAAAGAAACAAACAACCCAATCCAAAAATGGGCAGAAGACCTACATAGACATTTCTCCAAAGAAGACATACAGATGACCAAGAAGCACATGAAAAGCTGCTCAACATCACTAATTATTAGAGAAATGCAAATCAAAACTACAATGAGGTATCACCTCACACTAGTTAGAATGGGCATCATCAGAAAATCTACAAACAACAGATGCTGGATAGGATGTGGAGAAAATGGAACCCTCTTGCACTGTTGGTGGGAATGTAAATTGATACAGCCACTATGGAGAACAGTATGGAGGTTCCTTAAAAAACTAAAAATAGAACTACCATACGACCCAGCAATCCCACTACTGGGCATATACCCAGAGAAAACCATAATTCAAAAAGACACATGCACCCCAAAGTTCATTGCAGCACTATTTACAATAGCCAGGTCATGGAAGCAACCTAAATGCCCATCGACAGACGAATGGATAATGAAGATGTGGTACATATATACAATGGAATATTACTCAGCCATAAAAAGGAACGAAATTGGGTCATTTGTAGAGATGTGGATGGATTTAGAGACTGTCATACAGAGTGGAGTAACTCAGAAAGATAAAAACAAATATCGTTTATTAACCCATATATGTGGAACCTAGAAAAATGGTACAGATGAACCAGTTTGCAGGACAGAAATTGAGACACAGATGTAGAGAACAAATGTTTGGACACCAAGGGGGGAAAGCAGCAGGGGTTGGTGGTGGTGGTGTGATGAATTGGGAGATGGGGATTGACATGTATACACTGATGTGTATAAAATGGGTGACTAATAAGAACCTGCTGTGTAAAAAAAATAAATAAAATTCATAAAATTAAAAAAGAACATCTCTTTGGTTCAGTTAAATGCTTTAACAGAACTATACTTTAATGCTGTGAATTAGACTTTTATCATATTAAGGGAAACATGTTGAGTATATAACTTGACTTTTTAGATGCAGTGGCAACAATTTTATATTTAAATAATTCAAATAATGGTTTTAACTTAATAGAGAAACATGAAGTGACATAAAACAAATCTCCCTTTCAGGTTGCATTTCACAGGGTCTCCTGGGTACCCTTCACATCCACTCTTCACTCTTCTCCAACATGCTCTGAAACTGGAGGGCTGGCCTCTGGACCGCTCAGTGGGCTCCCTTGTCCTCTGGCTTCCTGTTGAATTTAGCTAATGGGAGGCCCTGGTGGGAGATCAGGCAGGATAGAGCGAGAATGAGGTTAGAGTATTTATCCACTATCTCCTTCGCTACCTGGTTGGGCTGTGTCCCCAGGACAGAGACTGCAGCTCCTATCAGCTGTGGATAGCCCTTTCCATGCAGCTATCTTCTCAGGGTCTGGCCCCCTAGTCCTTTTAGGTTCCGGGGTGGGAATGGTTTCACTTATCCCAGGGTTCTGAACTACCTATTGTTCGTTTCCTTAAACCCTGCCTACCTATTTGTAAATAGTCCCTTTATTAAATTCTTCTTAAATTATCCAGTTTTCACTTGCCATCTGTTTCATACCTATCCTGACTGAATCACAGGTCATCATGGTCCAGGAATTCAGTGTAGGTGAATTAACTTGAAGGAAAAGCCTTTTGTAAATGTTAGGCCATTTCTAGTATTGTCTTGCATTCATCAATAATATTTCCTATTTGTAGTTCTGGAACCAGCCATGCTATTCCAAGCCCCCAAGTCATCATACACAGTATTTTTGCTGCCCCATTTTCCTCAGGTGGTCTTTGATAGCTGGCATTTTGAGATTAAGAACCCTAGAATATTTCTTCAAAAGGTATTTTAAAGAATATTTACGGACTGCCTAGATTCATGGAGTGGGAATGAAGTAGTGAACGAAAAAGTTCCTTTCCTCATAGAGCTTGTATACTACTGGAGGTCCCTAATATTAAAAGGTAAACAAATACATGAACAAGGTAATTAAGATAGTTCTAAATCCAGTGGAAAAAGATGGAATAGGCTAAATTGATATATAGTAAGTGGGGTGTAGGAAGCAGTTATTTTAGATGGAGAAGCCTGAAGAGTAGATATTCTGTGTTATTGTCTGAAATAAGGTCAAAATACTTGAAAACCAGGCATGTAGGTGGCTAACCTGATTTTTTGCTAGGAAACTAAAATTCTGATTTGCTTTATGCCCAGAGAGTGGGCCATTCAAGCTTCTTACTAGTAGAGGCTGCAGGTTAATATTTTCACAGGAAGCTACCTTGGATCTCAGAACTACTTGGTTGCCACTTCAGCTTTGCATTATTGAGTTTTAGCAAGGAAGAGATGACTTTGGCTTGGAAGGTGTAGAAGATGGGCCAGATTTGTCATCTACGTCTACCCAAATGAATTAATTCTAATAAAGCTCCTAGTGCTTCCAAGACTTAGGACAACCACTAGAATATATGGTTCTGTTTCGCTGTGTTAGAAAAAAAGTGTACCCCTCTAGGCTGATGAATTGAAGAAGAATCCAAGGCACCTCTGCCATTGGTAAACAGAGGGAGAGCTGGCTTTCAATTTCTACTTGCCCTCCTTGTTGTGAATCTTTGTGCAGTGTAGATACTGCTCAACTCTATGTGCTGCATCCCCGGATAATTACATGGAGTTACTTCATATATCCATGAGTAAACATGAAAGATGTCTGATTTCCTAGGAGGAGCAATGCTTCTAAAGGACATTATTTTTGAAAAACTTCATTCGAGGTACACTTTATTTTTCTACCCTTCTTATTATATATTTTTTCACTAATATTATAAATTATTTTGAACACACTTCTCACCATAGGTAAAGTAATTCTGCCCAGTAGCTACTGGAAATAGTCATCGACTTTATTACTTCCTATGACAGCCGATCCGCATTGCTGTCATACAGGTGTGAAAACTAGTGTAGTGTTTTTATGCGTTGTGAAAGGAATTATATCAGTTTACAGTCACAGACATATGTATTACAGTCTAGAGCTGTGTCATCCAGTACAGCAGCCACTAGCCACATGTGGCTCTTGAGCACTGGAAATGTTGCTTATCTGAATAGGCTGTGCTCTAAGTGTAAAGCAAACACCAGATTCGAAAGACTTTATGGGGGTGGGGAGTGATGGTGGTGGGATGAATTGGGAGATTGGGATTGACATATATACACTAATATGTATAAAATAGATAACAAATAAGAACCTGATGTATAAAAAATTTAAAAAAAGACTTTGTACCAAAAAAATGAAATATTTTATTAATAATTTTTATGTTGATTACTTGCTGAAATGATAGTATTTGGGGTATATGGTGTTAAATAAGATATGATATTAGAATTAATTTCATTTATTTTCAATGTGGCTACTAGAAAATTAGAAAGTACACATATGACTCACAATCGTGGCTCATTACCTATCTATTGCACAACATTGGTCTAAAGTGTGTACCTTTTAATTCTTATTTTAATAATTCTTGGATTCTTTGAAAGATGTGATGCCTCTCGATCTTTTTTACATTCATGATTTATTTTTTTTTTTGCAAGACTTAGTGACCGATTTATTCGGTTACTATTGTCGAAACTTTGGAAATTCAAGAACATTTGGCAGTTGTTAGTGGTTTTTAACTCTGCTTGCTTTATAACCTGTATGGAGATTAAAAACAAATAAATAAAGCTTACCTTAACCCTACCCCTGCAGTTTCTGATTCAGAAGGTTTTTTGGGGGTGGGAGGAGGAGTGGTGCGGCATATGTTTTAAAAAACAAAAATTAAAACAAACCCCCCTAGAGTGAGAGTTGAGAATAGCTAGTTTATGAGGCTATGACAAGATACAGTATTTGAAGTCAAGGCTGCCAGGGTAAAACTAGAAGGTGTAGCTGCGCTGCTTGCATGTCTGAGTGGCTAAGCCCAAGGTTCCCACCGAGATTCAAGCCTGTAAAGGTTTGAGTGCTCACCATACATTAGCTCCCATGATCCTCTGAAGAACTCTGAGTGTGAGGCACATATGCCCAACCTGTGTTTCACAGATGTGAAGCTGAGACTCAGAGAGGTTAGACAAGTACTTTCTCATTCAAGTTCCTGATTGCTTCCATGACCTGACTATTGTAAATAGTGCTGCAGTGAACATTGGGGTGCATGTGTCTTTTTGAAATATGGTTTTCTCTGGGTATATGCCCAGTAGTGGGATTGCTGGGTCATATGGTAGTTCTATTTTTAGTTTTTTAAGGAACCTCCATACTGTTCTCCATAGTGGCTGCATCAATTTACATTCCCACCAACAGTGTATGAGGGTTCCCTTTTCTCCACACCCTCTCCAGCATTTATTGTTTGTAGATTTTTTGATGATGGCCGTTCTGACCAGTGTGAGATGATATTGCATTGTAGTTTTGATTTGCATTTCTCTAATGATTAATGATGTTGAGCATTCGTTCATGTGTTTGTTGGCAATCTGTATATCTTCTTTGGAGAAATGTGTATTTAGGTCCTCTGCCCATTTTTGGATTAGGTTGTTTGTCTTTTTGATATTGAGCTGCATGGGCTGCTTATAAATTTTGGAGATTAATCCTTTGTCAGTTGCTTCATTTGCAAATATTTTTTCCCATTCTGAGGGCTGTCTTTTCGTCTTGTTTATGGTTTCCTTTGCTGTGCAAAAGCTTTTAAGTTTCATTAGGTCCCATTTGTTTATTTTTGTTTGTATTTCCATTTCTCTAGGAGGTGGGTCAGAAAGGATCTTGCTGTGATTTATGTCATAGAGTGTTCTGCCTATGTTTTCCTCTAAGAGTTTGATAGTGTCTGGCCTTACATTTACGTCTTTAATCCATTTTGCGTTTATTCTTGTGTATGGTGTTAGGGAGTATTCTAATTTCATTCTTTTACATGTAGCTGTCCAGTTTTCCCAGCACCACTTATTGAAGAGGCTGTCTTTTCTCCATTGTATATTCTCGCCTTCTTTATCAAAGATAAGGTGACCATATGTGCGTGGGTTTATGTCTGGGCTTTCTATCTTCTTCCATTGATCTATGTTTATGTTTTTGTGCCAGTACCATACTGTCTTGATTACTGTAGCTTTGTAGTATAGTCTGAAGTCAGGGAGCCTGATTCCTCCAGCTCCGTTTTTCGTCTCAAGATTGCTTTGGCTATTCAGGGTCTTTTGTGTTTCCATACAAATTGTGAAATTTTTTGTTCTAGTTCTGCGAAAAATGTCAGTGGTAGCTTGATAGGGATTGCATTGAATCTGTAGATTGCTTTGGGTAGTATAGTCATTTTCACGATGTTGATTCTTCCAATCCAAGAACGTGGTATTTCTCTCCATCTATTTGTATCATCTTTAATTTCTTTCATCAGTGTCTTATAATTTTCTACATACAGGTATTTTGTCTCCTTAGGTAGGTTTATTCCTAGGTATTTTATTGTTTTTGTTACAGTGGTAAATGGGAGCGTTTTCTTAATTTCACTTTCAGATTTTTCATCATTAGTGTATAGGAATACAAGAGATTTCTGTGCATTAATTTTGTATCCTGCTACTTTACGAAATTCATTGATTAGCTCTAGTAGTTTTCTGGTAGCATCTTTAGGATTCTCTATGTATAGTATCATGTCATCTGCAAACAGTAACAGCTTTACTTATTCTTTTCCAATTTGGATTCCTTTTATTTCCTTTTCTTCTCTGCTGTGGCTAAAACTTCCAAAACTATGTTGAATATTAGTGGTGAGAGTGGGCAACCTTGTCTTGTTCCTGATCTTAGTGGAAATCGTTTCAGTTTTTCACCATTGAGGACGATGTTGACTGTGGGTTTGTCATATATGGCCTTTATTATGTTGAGGTAAATTCCCTCTATGCCTACTTTCTGGAGAGGTTTTATCATAAATGGTGTTGAATTTTGTCAAAAACTTTCTCTGTATCTATTGAGATGATCATATGGTTTTTCTCCTTCAATTTGTTAATACGGTGTATCAGGTTGATTTATTTGCATATATTGAAGAATCCTTGTATTCCTGTGATAAACCCCACTTGATCATGGTGTGGGATCCTTTTAATGTGCTGTTGGATTCTGTTTGCTAGTGTTTTGTTGAGGATTTTTGCATCTATGTTCATCAGTGATATTGGTCTGTAGTTTTCTTTTCTTGTGACATCTTTGTCTGGTTTTGGTATCAGGGTGATGGTGGCCTCGTAGAATGAGTTTGGGAGTGTTCCTCCCTCTGCTATATTTTGGAAGAGTTTGAGAAGGATGGGTGTTAGCTCTTCTCTAAATGTTTGATAGAATTTGCCTGTGAAGCCATGTGGTCCTGGGCTTTTGTTTCTTGGAAGATTTTTTTTTAAATTTATTTATTTATTTATTTATTTTTGGCTGCGTTGGATCTTCGTTTCTGCACGAGGGCTTTCTCTAGTTGTGGTGAGCGGGGGCCACTCCTCATCACGGTGTGCAGGCCTCTCACTATTGCGGCCTCTCTTGTTGCCGAGCACAGGCTCCAGACGCGTAGGCTGAATATTTGTGGCAGGCCCAGTTGCTCCGAGGCATGTGGGATCTTCCCAGACCAGGGCTTGAACCCGTGTCCCCTGCATTGGCAGGCGGATTCTCAACCACTGCACCACCAGGGAAACCCACTTGGAAGATTTTTAATCACAGTTTCAATTTCAGTGCTTGTGATTGGTCTGTTTATATTTTCTATTTCTTCCTGGTTCAGTCTCCTAAGGTTGTGCTTTTCTAAGAATTTGTCCATTTCTTCCAGGTTGTCCATTTTATTGGCATATAGTTGCTTCTAGTAATCTGTCATGATCCTTTGTATTTCTACAGTGTCAGTTGTTAGTTCCCCTTTTTCATTTCTAATTCTCTTGATTTCAGTCTTCTCCCTTTTTTTCTTGATGAGTCTGGCTAACAGTTTATCAATTTTGTTTATCTTCTCAAAGAACCAGCTTTTAGTTTTACTGATCTTTGCTATTGTTTCCTCCATTTCTTTTTCATTTATTTCTGATCTGATCTTTATGATTTCTTTCCTTCTGCTAACTTTGGGGTTTTTTTGTTCTTCTTTCTCTAATTGCTTTAGGTGTAAGGTTAGGTTCTTTACTTGAGATGTTTCTTGTTTCTTAAGTTAAGAATGTATTGTTATAAACTTCCCTCTTAGAACTGCTTTTGCTGCATCCCATAGGTTTTGGGTCGTCGTGTTTTCATTGTCATTTATCTCTAAGTATTTTTTGATTTCCTCTTTGGTTTCTTCAGTGATCTCTTGGTTATTAAGTAGTGTGTTGTTTAGCCTCCATGTGTTTGTATTTTTTACCGTAATTGATATCTAGTCTCATAGCGTTGTAGTCAGAAAAGATACTAGATACGATTTCAATTTTCTTAAATTTACCAAGGCTTGATTTGTGACCCAAGATATGATCTATCCTGGAGAATGCTCCATGAGCACTTGAGAAGAAAGTGTATTCTGTTGCTTTTGGATGGAATGTCCTGTAAATATCAATTAAATCTACCTAGTCTGTTGTGTCATTTAAAGCTTGTGTTTCCTTATTTATTTTCATTTTGGTTGATCAGTCCATTGGTGAAAGTGAGGTGTTAACGTCCCCTAGTATGATTGTGTTACTGTTGATTTCGCCTTTTATGGCTGTTAGTATCTGCCTTATGTATTGAGGTGCTCTTATGTTGGGTGCATAAATATTTACAATTGTTATATCTTCTTCTTGGATTGATCCCTTGATCATTATGTAGTATCCTTCTTTGTCTCTTGTAATAGTCTTTGTTTTAAAGTCTATTTTGTCTGATATGAGAATTGCTACTTCAGCTTTCTTTTGATTTCCATTTGCATGGGGAGGGGATCTTTTTCCATCCCCTCACTTTCAGTCTGTATGTGTCCCTAGGTCTGAAGTGGGTCTCTGGTAGACAGCATATATATGGGTCTCGTTTTTGTATGCATTCAGCCAGTCTATGTCTTTTGGTTGGAGCATTTAATCCATTCACATTTAAGGTAATTATCGATATATATGTTCCTATTACCATTTTCTTAATTGTTTTGGGTTTGTTATTGGAGATCTTTTCCTTCTCTTGTGTTTCCTGCCTAGAGAAGTTCCTTTAGCATTTGTTGTAAAGCTGGTTTGGTTGTGCTGAATTCTCTTAGCTTTTGCTTGTCTGTAAAGGTTTTGATTTCTCTGTCGAATCTGAATGAGATCCTTGCTGGGTAGAGCAATCTTGGTTGTAGGTTTTTCCCTTTCATCACTTTTAATATGTTCTGCCACTCCCTTCTGGCTTGCAGAATTTCTGCTGGAAGATCAGCTGTTAACCTTATGGGGATTCCCTTGTGTGTTGTTTGTTGTTTTTCTCTTGCTGCTTTTAATATTTTTTCTTTGTATTTAATTTTTGATAGTTTGATTAATATGTGTCTTGGCATGTTTCTCCTCGGATTTATCCTGCATGGGACTCTCTGTGCTTCCTGGACTTGATTAACTATTTACTTTACCATATTAGGGAAGTTTTCAGATATAATCTCTTCAAATATTTTCTCAGTCTCTTTCTTTTTCTCTTCTTCTTCTGGGAGTCTATAATTCGAATGTTGGTGCTTTTTTTTTTTTTTTTTTTGGTGCATTTAATATTGTCCCAGAGGTCTCTGAGACTGTTCTCAATTCTTCTCATTGTGTTTTCTTTATTCTGCTCTGCAGTAGTTATTTCCACTATTTTATCTTCCAGGTCACTTTTCTGTTCTTCTGCCTCAGTTATTCTGCTATTGATCCCTTCTAGAGAATTTTTAATTTTATTTATTGTGTTGTTCATGATTGTTTGCTCTTTATTTCTTCTAGGTCCTTGTTAAACGTTTCTTGTATTTTCTCCACTCTATTTCCAAGATTTTGGATCATCTTTACTATCATTATTCTGAATTCGTTTTCAGGTAGACAGCCTATTTCCTCTTCATTTGTTAGGTCTGGTGGGTTTTTACCTTGCTCCTTCATCTGCTGTGTGTTTCAGTGTCTTCTTATTTTGCTTAACTTACTGTGTTTGGGATCCCCTTTTTGCAGGCTGCAGGTTCGTAGTTCCTGTTGTTTTTGGTGTCTGCTCCCAGTGGCTAAGGTTGGTTCAGTGGGTTGTGTAGGCTTCCTGGTGGAGGGGACTAGTGCCTGTGTTCTGGTCGATGAGGCTGGAAATTCTTTCTGGTGGGCAGGTCCACGTCTGGTGGTGTGTTTTGGGGTGTCTGTGACCTTATTATGATTTTAGGCAGCCTCTGTGCTAATGGGTGTGGTTGTGTTCCTGTCTTGCTAGTTGTTTGGCATAGGGTGTCCAGCACTGTAGCTTGCTGCTCATTGAGTGGAGCTGGGTCTTGGCGTTGAGATGGAGATCTCTGGCAGATTTTCGCCATTTGATATTTTGTGGAGCTGGGAGGTCTCTGGTGGACCAATGTCCTGAACTTGGCTCTCCCACCTCAGAGGCACAGCCCTGATGCCTGGCTGGAGCACCAAGAGCCTGTCATCCACGTCACTCAGAATAAAAGGGAGAAAGAAAGAAAGAAGGAAAGAAGGAAAGAAAGAAAGGAAGGAAGGAAGGGAGATAAAATAAAATAAGTTAAAATAAAATAAAATAAAATAAAAAGTTATTAAATTAAAAAAAATAATTATTAAAAAAAATTTTTAAGTATTTAACAAAGAAAGAAACAACAGAACAACCAAACCAAAAAACAAATTCACCAATGATAACAAGCGCTGAAAACCATACTAAAAGAAGAAAAAAAAGAAAAAAAACCAGAAAAAACAAAAAAAGCAAACAGACAGAACCCTAGGACAAATGGTAAAAGCAAAGCTATATATACAAAATAACACACAGAAGCATACGCGTACCCACTCAAAAAGAGAAAAAGGGAAAAAAAATATATATGTATCGTTGCTCCCAAAGTCCATCTCCTGAATTTGGGATGATTCATTGTCTATTCAGGTATTACACAGATGTAGGTACATCAAGTTGATTGTGGAGATTTAATCCGCTACTCCTGAGGCTGCTGGGAGAGATTTCCCTTTCTCTTCTTTGTTCGCACAGCTCCTGGGGTTCAGCTTTGGATTTGGACCCGCCTCTGCGTGTAGGTCGCCTGAGGGCGTCTGTTCTTCGTTCAGACAGGACGGGGTTAAAGGAGCAGCTGCTTCGGGGGCCCTGGCTCACTCAGGCCGTGGGGCGGGAGGGGTACGGATGCGGGGCGAGCCTGCGGTGGCAGAGTCCAGCGTGACATTGCACCAGCCTGAGGCGTGCCGTGTGTTCTCCTGGGGAAGTTGTCCCTGGATCGCGGGACCCTGGCAGTGGCGGGCTGCACAGGCTTCCGGGAGGGGAGGTGTGGATAGTGACCTATGCTCGCTCACAGGCTTCTTGGTGGCGGCAGCAGCAGCCTTAGCGTCTCATGCCCGTCTCTGGGGTCCGCGCTGATAGCTGCACCAGGAAACAAAGAGGCAAGAAAAAGCCTCTTGCCTCTTTGGCAGTTCCAGGCCTTTTCCCGGACTCCCTCCCTGTTAGCCGTGGCGCACTAGCTCCCTTCAGGCTGTGTTCACACCGCCAACCCCAGTCCTCTCTCTGCGATCCGCCCGAAGCCCGAGCCTCAGCTCCCAGCCCCCGCCCGCCCCGGCGGGTGAGCAGACAAGCCTCTCTGGCTGGTGAGTGCAGGTCGGCACCGATCCTCTGTGCGGGAATCTCTCCACTCTGCCCTCCGCAGCCCTGTTGCTGCGCTCTCCTCCGTGGCTCCGAAGCTTCCCCTTCCGCCACCCGCGGTCTCTGCCCACGAAGGGGCTTCCTAGTGTGTGGAAACCTTTCCTCCTTCACAGCTCCTTCCCACTGGTGCAGGTCCCGTCCCTATTCTTTTGTCTCTGTTTTTTCTTTTTTCTTTTGCCCTACCCAGGTACGTGGGGAGTTTTTTGCCTTTTGGAAGGTCTGAGGTCTTCTGCCAGGGTTCAATAGGTGTTCTCTAGGAGTTGTTCCACATGTAGATGTATTTCTGATGTATTTGTGGGGAGGAAGGTGATCTCCACGTCTTACTCTTCCACCATCTTGAAGCTCCTCCCTATGGTCTACCTTAATCTTGCAAAATCAGAATGTGTTACTGTTCTCATGAGTTCTTAGGAGACAGCATTTTTTCCTGCAGGTTTTCCTTGGCTTCCTTTGAGATATTATGTTGAGGAAGGAATGGAAGTAGTGGTCATTTTTCAAAACAGCCTGAATAGGTACGCAAACATTGTAAACAATGGAAGAACTTTGTGAATGGACCTGGAAAGAAGTTTTTAAAGAATAATTTTCTGTCTAAAAAAGTCTTCATTCTTTGGGTGATTGTGGTCAGTTCCACATTAATTCTAAAATTTGCTTTTTTTTTTTACCCAAAGAAAGGACAAACATATATATATACATTTCTTTTAGGAGTGGTATGAAATCCAGCAGCTACAATTCTGTGCTATTAATATATGCTTATTGTTTTTCCTTATAAGCCTGATAAAGGTATTTCAAAGCCTGACATGGAGTGGGTGAAACATTGAAAACCACATCTACTTTGCATGAAATTCAAGAATGGTTTTGCTTTCTGTCACCACATATGGATATCAATAAAACATTTTTATTTTCTAAGAGCAAAGCAAGTCAAAAGCACAAGATTGTATTTTGGTTTTTAATCAATGTGAACTTCTTTACTGCCCCATTTCAAAACTCTGCTGGGACTGATTTAATTGTTCTTGTTATGTTACATATTTTCTGTGTTTCTGGAATGATCGTGCTGTTTGATAAATAATTACTCAGCATTCATTCATTTATTTTTGCATTGCCATCTGGGTTTGGTGAGATCCAGAGCCTCCTACTTTTGCCTCTTAACAAAGTTCCAGCAATGGACCATGGTCTGCTCTTTGCTACATTGCCACTTAAGGTCATGTTTTGCTTATTGGTCCCATACTTCTGACTTTGTTCTGGTTTCACAGCAGTTGATTAGTATTGGTTATCCTTGTGTTAGTGTACAAAATGTACACTTCAAAATATGTGTCAGTTACCTAGACAAAGTGTCTTACATGTTCCGAGGGTCTGGACTTGACACCCAGGCTTCATTTCCTTTAGCCTGCAGTGTGCTCTTCTTAATCTCACATGAATCGATTTCCAGATTGGTTTAAGGTTAATACAACCCCACCAGTATGCGTTTCCTTAGCCTCAATGCCTTTCCAAATCCTTTGACTCATTGTGACTTTTAGAAGTTATTGAAGTCTTGGAAGGAAGACTCTAGTTAAATTATTTCATAGTTCCTGTATGAGAGACTTCTTTGTGATTAGTGCAACTCTGTAGTTACTTAGAGGCTTTTGAACTGTAATGTCTTAAAACAAACTACAGTAAGGCCAAATGTTCCGGATACCATTGTCCTGTTTGGCTCCTACTGAAGACAGACCCAAGGAATCTTGGGGGAGTAGGAACCAGGGGCATTCCATGGGGCAGAAATAGTTCAACGTTTGCAGCTGTGTTCATCAGCCCAATACACTTTCAGTTGTTTTCTCATTTCTGCTGGGACCTAAGAATCCCCTATCCTGTACAATCTGATGGTAGAAGTTCTAATGGTGGGGGGCAGTAAAGGCAGAACACAATCATGAATGTATACAGACTTTGCAAAGTCCATCTAATATCTGCTTCATGGAAACTTGATCTGCAACAGTTTTCACTTTACAAGCTGTTATCTTGTTTGTACTTTGATATTAATTGCAAAGTGTCTCTAACAGAAAGTTCAGGATTTGCCATTATTATTAAAATGACTGTAGGGAGTAATATTTAACAAAATTTTCAAATCCTTTTTTGTTCTAAATACATACATATTGAGAGATAGTCCAATTCAGTTAAAATGCCATTTTGAAGTTATTTAACCCTCCCCCTCCCCCAGCTGCCTGCATCCTGCAAAGCAATAAAATCCTTCTGTAGGGAGAAAACAGTATAAGGCCAATGTATGTCATAGACTATGATTGTGTGAGAAAAAACCTAGTTAATCTGATTAGACAGGCAATTAAGAGATGAGATATGCTCTAGCCTTCCTGTTCATAGCAACAGGTCTGGGAAAACCCAGCAGCTTCTTTGGAGAAGAGGTGGTGCAGCGTGAAGAGCAAGTACCCTAGAGCCAGGCTGCCTGTATTAGAGCTCTGGCCCTGCCACTTACTAGCTGTGTGACTTTAGGTAAGTTACTCAACTTCTTTATAATTTTGCTGTCTCATTTGCAAAATGAGGATGATGGTACACCTAACTAATAGGGTTGTTGTGAGAATTAAGTGAGTTAATTTACGTAAAGAATTTAGAACAGGTCCTGGCACAGAATAATCCCTCAGAAAGGTGCTAACTGGTGTTTTTAGGTATTGAAATGAAAAACATTGGTAATAAAGTATCAGCATAACCTTGTTTAGCATATTTCCAAGGGCTAGGAGACAATATAATCTCTATAATTCCTCCTTCATCCAGAGGGGAAAGATTATTTCACATATACTCTGGAGGGGAGAAATTGTGACTCTTCAAAAACCCTGGGGGTGAGTCAATCACAGAATCAAATAGAGAACCCAGGTTTCCTAATTCCTCGTCAGGTGCTGGACCACGATCAGGATGAATGATATTGAACAATGGCTCCTCTGTTCAGAGCCTGACCTTCCAGGTCCAAATGGAGACTCCAAAACAAACAAACATGAGGTCTTGTTTTTGTTACCCTGGGGTGAAACTGCTTTCGACTTTGGGGAATTAAACTCATTACTTTGAGCCTCTGGATGTCTTGGGGTTTCTTCACACTGAGTTCCTGTCATTATTTTGTGGTTCCCGATGATGAAACCCACTCTTTTCACTTTCCAATTTTGAAATATTAGTGAAGTTTTTTTTCTCCAGCAGTTTGTCTTTTCATTCAAGTGTACATGCCCTCACAGACTCCTTTAAATGATGGAAAGTATTAGATTAAAAAAATAATTACAGAAACATTATAGAATTCATTAATTCTATGATAATGATTTCCAGAGAGCTTTCCTTCATAATTGTCGTTTTCAGAAGAAACATGCTCAATTTTGCATTTAAATAAATAAGACAAAGTAAAATTTTGTATTTTTTGTTTTCATTTTTTATATATTGTGAAACTAAGAGCATATGGTTTAAAAAAAGGAAACCTAAACACATTAAGAGTTAAAATATTATTAATTACAAAATGGGAAAGATGATTTTAGTCCTCGGCTTATGTTTCTTTACATACTTTTATTCATTCCTCTCTCTGCTGAGTGTCTACTATGTGCTAGACTTTGTTTTTAGCACCAGGGGTGGAAAGTAAGGCATAGTCCCTGCCCTCAAGACGCTTACAGTCTAGAAGAGAAGACAGGCAAGTGAACAAGCAGTTACAATAAAGAGTGATAAGTGCTTAAGTCTGGGTAAGTACAGGGAACTTCCAGAACATATAGGAGGGGCGCTGTCTTCTATATGTTAAGGGATGGAGACTGGTCAGGGGAAGGTTCCTGGGAAGATAGTATCCTGAAATGAGATGTCAAAGGCAAGTAAACAAAGGTAATTAGGAAAGAGTTTAAGAGGGTTGCAAACTCATGTTAGCCAGAACAAATGAAGTGCCAGTGAGGGGGCACACAGGGGACTGCAGGTAGCTGTGTAGGTTTGGAGTTCAGACTAGAACGTGGGGAGGAATGGAAAGAGGTATATCTTGAATGGTCGTTTATGCCATGCTAAGGAGTTAGGCCTTATCCTGGGAAATTCTTTAAGTATTTAAGCAGGAATGATTTACTTAGATATGTAGTTTTAAAAGATAATTGACTGTGATATGAGGAATGGATTAGAGTAGGGTCCCACTAGATGGCTGTCTGTGCATTTGTGTAAGGGGAGTGGAGTTGTTCTGAACCAAGGTGAAAAGTGGAGAGGGAGAGAAATGAATGCATATAGGTGATATTAAGAAGGTGGAAACCAATGGACTTGAGTTGGATCTGTCATTAAATGTGGGGAAGATTTGAGAATGTCCCCGGGGTCCTGGCTAGGCCTGCAGGTGGCTGGTTCAGCAGTTACCTGAAATAAAGAATTAGAAGGGAATCAGGAAGATGGAGTGATGCTGTCAGTCCTAAATGCATTGGATTTGGATTTCCGTGGGTTAAACAAGTGAAGATGTCTCATAAGGAGTTTAATCTATGCGTCTGGAATGCAGGAAAAGTATTTAACCTGGTGGTACAGGGTTGGTAAGTTCTGGCATGTTAGAAGGAAGTTGAATATGTAAAGGGAAACAAGAGAATGATAGCCTGAGTATCATAGACCCATTGTTATAAAAAAAATTCACACATGCCTTGGATTACACAATAAATGTGTTTCCCCAAAGGCTGTGTGAACAAAACTTTTATAAATTAATTTTTAAGTTCTCTGAAAAGATTAATATATTAACAAATCTTGAAATGTGAGGAATGCTTTTTAATACAATTATTATCCTCCTAATTTATCTTCTTCATAAATTTTCTTAAATCAAGTTATATCTAAACAATCATTCTGTAAAGAGTTAGGAAATGTACCTAGAACTCAAACCAATGTTGTTTTCTACTTTCAAAAAAGAAACTTCAGAAAAATGAGAGTCTGAGAAATTCCTTTAAAAATTGTTAGACATCTTTTGGAGATGGTAAAATTAAGTTTGTTGTTTTTATTTCACTTGTAAGGTTTTCCACCTAGAAGAAATTGGAGGGTATTTTGGAAATAAGTTTGATAATATCAAGAATAAGAATTTTTCTCCCTCAACATAACATAATATTTTTGCTGTTCTTGGAAATCAGAATAGACATTTTGCTATGTCCTGAGCTCGGCTTCCAGCTAGCCATGTGGCAGTTGAAGCAAAAAAATTTCACATTCTGCACTCTGTTTGCTCGCCAGCTTTAAAAACATGTCAACAAACTCAGAGTATCAAATTCACATGTCTGTTTTTCTATGGCAAGTAAAGGTTACTCCTTATTGTATTATGGGGAAAAGATCATGGAGGAAAAAAGTTACAGGGGAAGCACTTTCCTTAGCAGAAATTGCCTAAATCACAGCTTCTCCACTTGATGTGGTGAGAAAAATGAGGACTGATTCACTGAAGTTTTCCTGACCTCCTTACACTCATTTACCTTGAGTTGATCTAGTTTAAAGATACAATAATATTTACAATCTTCAGATTTAATTTGGATTAGGAAGGCTTTCCCAGTTTTGGTGAGGGTGTTGTTGAGAGAATTGGAATTCTTAATCATTTATATGAAAATATATCCAACTTGTCACCTGCTAAGTACTGCATGATGTGAAAAAAATGTCAAAAGCGATGTTCATTGTGTTGTCAGAATTTTTTTTTAGCTGTATATGTAAGCCCACTGCTGGACCTGACTGTCATGGTTTGGCTAAAGTCACATTACTAGATTTGAACCTGGAAGCACTTTATCCTTTTACATATTTCGTTAAATATCAGAAAATTCTGTAACTACAATTTCTGTTCCTACTCAACAGAAATAGATTACATCTATGTGGTGGTGATAGCTCATGCCCTGGCACCATTAAACAGTTGTTTTAGCATTTTAGTATGCCACATGGATTGATTTCTCAGAGACAGCTAGTTATAGACCCAGACTGACCATATTTCCAATTTACAAATATGCAAATGATGAGTGAGTTTTGAACCCCTTCTTGGTCACAGGCACTGAGTTACTGAAAAGTTTAAGGCAAAGCCTGTTCCTTTAGGAATTTCCAAACTAATTAAGGAGCAAAAATAAATATATGAGATACATGAGCTACTTTTTCCCCACAAAGACAGTGTTTCCAAGAGCTGCATTTTAAGCCTTTTGCTCTTTCATTCTTTATCCCCTTCCTCCTTCAAGCCTGTAAATATGAGGAAATGTATCTTCATCTCCAGACTCCTGCACAGTCTAAACCCATATTTATATCCATCTAAGTTTTGGACTTCTCCCTTTGAATTTTATCATCCTCCCAAACCCTACTTTCACTTCTTAATCCCTTGTCTATTTACCTAGTTGCTCAAGTCTTAAATATGGGAATCTACTTAACTCTTCCCTATGCATTTAATCAATCAACAAGTACTTAGAATTCTATTTCCTTTGTCTCTTTCAGTTTCTTTGTGGTCTTTCCACTTCCTCCAGTCTCTGCATCCACCATATGAGCCTACACCTCTAGCCCCTCTCATCTGGGGGCACTTTGATACCCTCTTAAATTGGTCTTCCTATCTCTGGTCTTGTTTTCTTCCAGTTCATTCTACACAGTAAGAAGTATATTTAATTATGTCATTCAATTGCTATTTAAATGTCTTTAATAAATCTCGATATTAATTTAAGCTTCTTACCCAGCATAAAAAGGTCCTTCTAACTAGCTTCCTCTGCCCCCATCATGCCAGGCATATAGAACTACTTGTAACTCTTTGACCTCACTCTGTAACAAATTTCTGCATATCCACCAAAACCCACCTCAAGCACTACTTCCTCCAGGAGGCTTTGCTGAACCTCTCCTCCCCAAGTCTAATTTACAGGGTCTTTGCTGAGGCTTCAGAAGCCCTGTATTCACCTCCCTTGCAGCATAGATCAAAAGTTTTTTGTCTGTCTCTATATTAGACACCAAATTAGATCCTTAAAGGCTGAGACCTAGCCTTTAGTGACTGTATATTCCAGTGTCTAGCACACTACCTGCCACAAAGAAGAGGCTCAATAAATGCCTTTCAGATAAGCATATCCTTACAGTGAAAGGCTACTCAGCAATTAAAATAAACATACTAATGATACATATGACAACATGGATGAATCTCCAAATAATCATGCTGAGTGAAAGAAGCCAGACAAAAAGGAGCACCTACTATATGGTTCCACTTAAGTAAAATTCTAGAAAATGCAAATTAATCTATAGTGACAAAAAACAGATCAGTGGTTAGAGAGGCAGAAATGGGAGGGAGGGATAACAAAGGGGGATAAGGACACTCTTGGGGGTGATGAATATATTCATTAATATCTTGAATTATGGTAATAGTTTCACAGGTGTATACAAGTGTCAAAAATTATCTAGTTGTACATTTTCAATGTATACAATTTATGGCATGTCAATTATACCTTAGTTAAAAGCAACACCAGTAAGACAGAGGAATGAACGTGTCAATGCATGCCTTTAAACTTTATTGGGATATGCAGTCAGGGACTTGACAAAGAGGCAGGATCATGTCTGCTGATAACCACGGTGCTCTGGTGGTGGCACCCCACAGTGTGCTTGGGTGGATGGGTCCCACCCCCACCTTACTGTCATGGTACCTCACCTGATGACTACTTAGTAACTGTTCCCTACTTCTAAGGCAGTGTCATACTCAATTGTTTGGGGGTATTGGAAGTAACTAAAACTTTGGATCATGGGATTATTGATTATATTCTAGAAGAAGCACAGTGGGGGCTGGGGAAAGGCATATCCCTTGTCCCTGTGGTGGTGGGGTGCGGGAGGCGTATGAATGGCAGTGATGCTGGAAAACCCAGGCCAGGTTGAGGGCATAAGACCACTGGCATTTGTACGTCTTGAGGCACAGGAATCTGTGTATTAAGGAAAATGGAAAGGCAGATACTCTGCTAGTCTCTCACTAAGCCCAGAATTAAATGCAGCACAGATTTTAGGGCCAAGGAGAAGACTGCTCTACACCCTTCTTCCCCTATAACATTCTCACTTCCTGAATGTTCTCTAGACTCCTCTCTCAGGAGATACTTTTATTGCATAACAGGAAATGAGGCTGAAAATTGAAAATTCTTAAAAGAGTGAACATATTTGTGATAATCAATTTTAGGTAAAGTATAAAAAGTATTACATCTTGCTGTTTTTATTTGGAGAAGTTAGAAATTAAGAAGCCACTTAATACCTGAGGTTGGTAAAGGAGAGAGGACTCTCACAGATACTGAAGGGGAGACTAGAGGCAAAAGACACATTTTTCAGATGTTATTACTTTGCCAGCTCTATTATTCTTCAATTTTGTACCGACAATAGAAGGTGGCTATATGCTGTGTAACCTCAGAAATCTTGAGTCCAGAGGATGTTACTAATAAGCCTACATGATAACAAAGGACAGTGAGTGAATGGTCATTTAAGATATGCTTTGCTATCACAGACCAAAAAGCACGACCTCCAGAAAAGCAATTTCAGTCTTCAGTTCAGTCGGGTAACCATATTTCTTGATTTTCCTCCATTATAATACAGTGAGCACTGAGCAGAGAACTTTAGAAACACACAAAAAGTATTTGGTTATAAGATCATCCCGTACTTACAAGGAGCTTTACGTTTCAATAAGGACAAGAAGATATATGCAAATGAAAGAACAGAAGCAGAAGAATCATAGGAAAAATATAAACATCTGCAGAATATAGAAACATCTTTCTAAGCGACTTCTGTCATTGTGCAAACAGGATTGTTGAAGTGATTTGGTTGAGCAGAGCCCTACCGGGTTAGTTTAAGAGATGATTCCTGGCAGCGTTCTGAAGGAGGAGGGACATGCATTGACAAAGATGATCTGTGAAGACTTCTGGGCTGGGGGAATGTAGAGGTAGGAGCAAGAAGCTAAAATTCTCTTGAAATGTGAAAAATGACAAGAATCAGATACTGCTAAAATGTAAGCTAGAAATGTGTCAGGGGGACAGGGTTGAACATAAGCAAGAAAGAAGGGAAGGAATCACCAAAATCACCTCTGAAGTTTGGTGAAAAAAATTGTTAACTAATGGGGCAAAAGAAAAAGATGAAGTAGCATGAAAAGGGAGAAAAAAAGAGATGGAACTCTAGCCTTGCTTGATAAATTGTCAGGTAATGGCTTCTTCCATATGGAAGCAATGGTGGCGATTTTAGGCTTCCCTTGTGTAGAGGATTCAGATAAAATTCAAAATCAAGTTAACTGCTTTTTTTAAAAAAAGACTGATCATTAGTAGCAAAAGTAAGATCATGGTGTGACGGTTCAGGGAACTCAGTACTGCATACTAAAGGGGATCTTCTGAAAAATCCAAGTCTGTTACATGGCAAGAATGGTTAGAACTTAGAAATCCTGCCAAAGAAGGGGACTAGGAAAGGAAGGTGTGCCAGGTTAAAGAGCAAAATGACTTATCCGTTAGCAAAACATTTGAAAATTTTTAAATAATTTTGTTTCACCAAGAACTCCGAAGCCAAGTTCCTCACAGTCTTCCCCCAACCAACACTCAGCTCCCCGTCCCGCTTCCCCCCTTCTTTCTCCCCTTTTGAGATTATCTTTGGCTTCTAACCTGTCATGATGCATGTACCAGGGCACATTGTAAAATAATTTGATGTTCATTTATGGAAAGAGAAAACATTTCCTAAATCTTCTTTCCAGGCCACCTGTAAACCAGTGACAGGACTAGCTAAGTAAACAGGAAAGCCAGCATCCTCTGCTTCAGAACCCAAACACACACAAGGACTGATTCTCTGGATAGGTGGGTTAGTCATATCTGAACATCTGCTTTTCTTAGCCTTCCTCTCCTTTTGCCTCCCTTTATGTAGAAAGTCTTTGACTTTCTCTACTCATGTGAAAAAAACGTTCGCTTTATTAATAATGCAATGGAAGCAGGTTTAGATGACTTGAGCTTTTAAATTTTGGAAAGTCTGGGGAAGGGGTAGAAAAAGAAACCAACCAGATCCATTGATTAAAGAGCATACAAAAGAATACATTATAAAGAGATAGGCATTTTGGATTTTTTTTTTTAATTAAGAAAAGATTTCATCTTGTTGGTAAATGTTGGGTATGTATGATAACAGAGCAGGTGTATTTTAAAACTGCCTGCAGCAAACAGAAAGACAGGTAGAAATCCACATATTGCATGGGAAGAGTCGGCTTAAGCCTCTGGATTTCACTCCATGTTCCTGATCTGCAGTTACTTTTTGATTATAGCACAGCCTTGGCATAAGAATTCGACTTGCTAAAAGTGTTCCAAAAAAAGAAAATCTCTGGCATTTCCTGTTGGTTGGAAGCTGTTTGGCTTTCTGCATTACTATTTAGTGTTATCATTGGCCAAGCACCTTTGCTGGGTAGAAAAATACTGGTGCAAATTTTACTGGCGATGTGGGAATAGAAGCCATAAAAATTCTCAATTTCCCTTTTAAAAACTTAACTCATTTGTCCAGGAGGAGTGAATACAGAAAGACAAGAGATTTTTAAACTTCCCGTACATCTGGGTACAGCAGTGTATTTTGACTCCAAGTACAATAAAACAACCTTACTTGCTGGTGGTATATGACATAATGACCCAAATATGTTTTTAAAAAATCATTTATTGCTGTACATAAACAGCGAAGTTAGCGCAAGGGATGATAAAATAACACGGGTAATTCTTCCTTTAGCTGGGAACCATTGGCGGCCCATTAGGATTCCAGATGTAGCTGTGTGTTCTTTTCCATTTGTTTTCCAATGTCTAGTGCTTATGCCCTTGGTACCTTGACGGTGCTTGTCAGGCATGTTGGCTTTTCAGCTTGAGGTCTTCCTTGGAGAAACACACTGATCAGGCTCTGGGCTATAAAGCACACTATTGTCTTGGGCCCAGTTTGTTGAGAATATAAGACCCAGGGCAGCCTCCTGCCAAAGGTCAAATACCAGCTTGACCAAAGTTCCTCAAGTCAACACTGGACCTCCCCAGACAAGAGATACTTCAACTCTTCCTGAAGAAAAAATGTTTTTATGTTTTTATCACTCTGTAATAATAGAGATTGTTAGAGTGCAAGTAAGCTGAAATGCATTTCGATAAATTATTTATTATAGTTACTCTCATAAAAGACAGCTCACAGGGCCAGAAGCTTATAGATAAAATAAAAAATAAAATTTATTCCCATGTTTTGGGCATTTAAAAAAAGAAGCAATCTCCCAGGCCAAGAGACAGTCTTAATAAGCAGTAGAGGAGGGCATAGCTGTAAAACTGTACAGATAGAATCATTGTATTTTAGGCAGAGAAAGAAAGCAGCTAAAAATAGAACCATAGCTAAGTTAGGCAGCGCCCTGACTGCCAAAAATGCATGTCTGAAATCAGGTGGGTGTTTCTTTATGAGTGACTTAGCCAAATGTAAAATTTATAGCCCAGTCTTGTATATACTCTAGCAAAGATTCAGTGCATCAGTTTATTACAAGGCTACTATTAAGGATGCTTAAAATTCCCCAGCTTTACACTCCTCACTCCAAGGGTCTAGCCTTAGCTAGTTATGATTGGGCCTGGCCCAGATGCTCTTATTAGAGAGGGATTTCAGTATTCAACAATACCATTAGGCCTTTTCTGTGGTGCTGAATGCTCTTCCTCCAGGGGAGCTCAGTTCACCCCTCCTGTGTCCAACAACAGCAACTTCCCTTTGCTTCTTACCACTTTTCACCTGTGCCCTGGCTTAGCCAATCGAGGGGAATAATGCTTAAAGAAAACAAAATAAATAGCAGATGGTCGAGTGTACTCTGGGATGAATAAATTACGGCTGCAAAGGGGAAAAGTGACTTAGTGGATGCGCACTGCTGTATTTGTCGCTGACATACAGGATGCTCAGCACGCTGACCTCAACATGTATCAGGCCCACCACCATTAATCACTCCACATAATCCAAGCCAGCAATTTATTGAGCCCAGGGGATCCATGACCCCTTGGAGTGGGAGCTGAGAAAGTGAACTAGAGGCAAAATATAAAATACAAAAGTGGCGCCAGATAAGATGGCAGTGGGTTTTCAGTGCCCAAGAAATTCAAGTGATTTTGGATGGACTTTATCCATGTGGAATCAGATGGAGTACAGTCATCTGAAGAGCTACATCCTGTATGGTAGGTTCATTTTCTCTAATAGATAGTAAAATAATTATCCCCCCCATGGTATCACAGTGTCATTCCGGAAACTTTTCTAAGTTGCTAAATGGAACACAGCCTTTTAGACGTCAAATGGTTTATCAAATTCATCATCAAAATAAAACATGGAATACCTGTAACACAAATTTTCTTTGAAAAATTCAGGACTTAAATGTAATTTTTATTAATCAGAAGAAGTTTTAATCTGAAAAATTTGGCACTCTCCTAGTCTTCATCCATCCATTTGTGGTACTTTTTTCTCAGTTGAGCTACATCTCTTAACAGCTATATCCCTAGACTAAGGGACTAAAAATATATTTCTATCCATCAGCATCCCCTGAATAGTTCCATCAAAAAAGAATACCAAAAGAAGAGGGGAGTAGAAAACAAAAGTAGATAAATAATAAATTTAGTTTCTTATAGACCCACTGAGTAATTTCCATCAGGTGTGCCCAGTTTCTTATAGTCCCTGGAGTGATGAATATCAAGTGGCTAGACTTTGTTCCAGTAATTGAATATCCATTCTTTCTCCTTGTTGCTTAGTTGAGTTTTTCTCACAGCATATTCTATTTCAGTTTCCTCAGAAAATATATTAAGATGAAGACTTTGAGGTGAAAGTAACCCAAATGTCCATCAACAGGTGAATGGACAAGAAATAAAATGTAGCGTATACATACAATGGAATATTATTCAGCTTTAAAGAGGAAGAAAATCCTGTCACATGCTATAACATGGATGAACCTTGAGGACATTATGCTAAGTGAAATAAGCCAGTCACAAAGAGACAAATACTATATGATTCCACTTACTCTAGATATCTAAAGTAGTCAAATTCATAGAAATAGAAAGTAGTGGTTTTCAAGGGCTGAGGGAAGGGGAAATGGGGAGCTGCTGTTTAGTGGGTATAGAGTTCCAGTTTTGCAAGATGAAAAAGTTCTGGACAGCCATTGTTCAACAATGTCAATATACTTAACACTATTAAAGGTCACTTAAAAATGGTTAAGATGTTTAACTTCATGTTATTTTTTTTTAACACAATTAAAAGAAAAGAGGAAGACACTGGTTTTATTCTCCTTTACCTTTTTACTGTTTTTTAAAAATTTTATTTATTTATTTATTTATGGCTGTGTTGGGTCTTCGTTGCTGTGCGCAGGCTTTCTCTAGTTGCAGTGAGTGGGGGCTACTCTTTGTTACGGTGCGAGGGCTTCTCATTGTTGTGGCTACTCTTGTTGCGGAGCATGGGCTCTAGGCTCACATGCTTCAGTAGTTGTGGCACGTGGGCTCAGTAGTTGTGGCTCGTGGGCTCTAGAGCTCAGGCTCAGTAGTTGTGGCGCACGGGCTTAGTTGCTCCGCGGCATGTGGGATCTTCCTGGGCCAGGGCTCGAACCCATGTCCCTTGCATTGGCAGGCAGATTCTTAACCACTGCGCCACCAGGGAAGCCCCCGTTTTTACTGATTACAACAGTCCACTGGTATACATTGGGACTTGGTAATTGTTTAAGTTCTCCCAAAGGGCAGTATGTGGATTAATTTTTAAAATAAACAATATATTATGAAAAATTTCAAATATTCACTGAATAGAATAGTATAATCAACCACATATATCTATTACCAATGGTAATTTTACAACAATTATAATTATAATTAAATTATAATTACAACTGTGATTTTGCCGATCTTGTTTCATCTATTTTTCCACCTTTTTTTCCCCTGGAATATTTTGAAACAATGAATCGATTAATTTTTACTTTTACAGACTTGGCACTTATTTCAGAACTCAGAGTGTATTGTTTAAGATTTTGTCACATAAAAATAATATTTGTGATTTAGATGTAATATTTTCTATTGTACCTTAATTTCTCAAATATAAAATTCAGATAGCTGTATAGGGCAAGACTGTGGGGAACGTCTGTGATTATAGGAATAAGAATGTTGAATGGGAATGATCAAACCCTCATGACTGAATTTGGTCCTGCTTTGGAAGTGCTAAAGAGTAGAGGACTAAAATGTTTAATTTTAGGAATTGGGAATTCTTTAAAGAGACCATCTTTATTTCTTCTGAATATAGTATGAGATAAAATCTTTTTTTAAAAAAAAAATGTGTTGTTTTACTATTCCTGCCCAGAGAAGAAGAAAGAGCTAGTCTGGGTTCATCCACCCACCAGCCCTGTGACCTTGGGTGATTTGCTTCATCTTTCAGGGACCTTAATACCTTCATATGTAAAATGATGGCTTTGGAAAGAATAGCGGCTAAGGTCTTTTCTAACTTAACAATCCTATGATTTGAGACTAGGAGTGAATATTTTACTACAGAATATTTCAGTTGATTAAATTCATGGCTGAATTTACTCTAGTAAAGGCCCTAGCTTTTGATGTGGTAGCCACGATTCACAGGCTATGTAAGTTGGGGTATCTTCTCATAGCTCAGCCAAAAATCAAGTGAAAAAATACCTGTGATTCAAGGTAACCTGTAAGTTAGTGTGGAATAGTTGCCAAAACATCTTTGTAAGATCTATGAAAGTTTTATCGAAGTTGATGTGATAAATAGTATTTTATATTCTATACCCATTTTATATTCTAAATTTTTAAAACTTAAAATGAAAATAATCTATAATGAAATAATTTGAACTAAGGGGCTACTTGGTTACTTTGAACCAAGGAATTTTTTAAAAGAGGAATTTTTTCATTAGGGAATCTAAGAGGAAAAGGAAGAATCTGTGGGAAACATGCTTTGAAATGGTTGGCTGGAAGGGTGTAAGCTGTGTGATTGTAAGAAATACTGCTCACCATTCAAGTGCATATGTTCTTTTTTTTTTTTAATTAATTAATTAATTAATTAATTTTTGCTTGTGTTGGGTCTTTGTTTCTGTGTGAGGGCTTTCTCTAGTTGCGGCAAGCAGAGGCCACTCTTCATCGCGGTGTGCGGGGCTCTCACTATCGCGGCCTCTCTTGTTGGGAGCACAGGCTCCAGATGCGCAGGCTCAGTAGTTGTGGCTCACGGGCCTAGTTGCTCCGCGGCATGTGGGATCTTCCCAGACCAGGGCTCGAACCCGTGTCCCCTGCATTGGCAGGCAGATTCTCAACCACTGCGCCACCAGGGAAGCCCTCACATGTTCTTTAGGGTAGTTTTTTAACAAGCATGCCCAGAAAGGCTTGCGGCCTTGGAAGGCTCTGGGTTGTTGTGAAGTGGCTCTTGTTAGAGTCCTGAGGAAAAGGAAGAAGAAGGCAAAGGGAGGAGCTTAGAGAATGCCAATCTTTGCAAAATCCATTTCCTTTGAATAGTGGTGTCCTGCTCATCTTCAGAGTAAATGTGAATGATCAAAGAAGCAAAGGAAGTAGAAAAGAATATCAGGAGTAACTAAGAGCTAGGGAAAGATCACGGACTCAAAAGAAGTATTTGAGCATAACATAAGGGATTTTCAGGGAGGGACATTCTCTTTTCAGCATAGGGATTCTATCTGGAGGTACTGCTCTGACACTGCTTGTGGAAACCTGTCTAAGGAAAACTGAATAGAGTTTGACCTTATACTTGACTTAGCAGTTAAAGGTGTACTGTTTAAGTAGCTCTGACTATGCCCCATTTTCTTTATAAATTTGAGTTAATGACATTTGCCTATTCACTAGGATTTACGCAGTAACAAGAGCAGGCTTTGTGTTTCTTGAAAAGAAAACACTGACTATGAAAAGTGGTGGGACCATTCCTCCATGTTACCCTCCTCGGATTGCAGACAGCTAAGAATGTAGACTGGCTTCTTGTGCCCTATCATTTTTGAAGATCTCAGTTAGTAGAATTTACATTAACTGTCTGAAAGGGAAAAATTAAACCTTCCTTTTAAATATTGCTTTTCACTGAGTTCCTCTCTAATCCTTAGGTAAATTGTACACTGTTGATCTAGTTCCACAGCACATTTTCTGAATGGAAACTCCAAGCATGATATATTCTCCTATTTAAGGAATATTGACCCCAAAGAAGGATCAGAATGTGGAAACATTTTAGAGAAATAACACATGTAACTCTGTTGTTTCTGTTGTTCTGATGTGCTGGCAAGCACTAGTTAGAATAATTGGCAAGGGCTAGCAAGAAATACTGTTTAGCCTTAGGAAAGTTATGAAACTAGTCCACTGGAAAGGTAAATATGTCATGTTTTGAGTCCAGCAATAATAATTACAACAAGAACATCTGAGACTTTTGCCTGGGCTTTACACCACTTAAGTAATTTTCTTCAAAATATTAATTTTCTGATGCAATCTTTTCTCTTTCCCTCTCTCTTTTTTGTTGGCAACCAAATTAAATGTATCTAAATGAATTTCAGTGCTCTAAAGATGTCACTTTATTGAAGAAATAATTTAAATAGTTGTTAGTATTAGAAAATATTTTTATGTTATTGTTTATTCATACATTTAAGTATCCATTCAGTGATATAATGGAGATTGGCTTAAAAATTAATAGTGGCCAAGACTTCAGTCCTTGTTTTCTTCAAGAACTTAACGTCTTGTGTTAGACAGTATTTAAAATTTTTTTAACCATTTAAAAATAATTACTGGGGCATCATTTAAAAAACTACCAACAACCTACCAGTGATTTGTCCTTTGTTATCACAGACAAGCTGAAGCAGAAATAAAGCGTTTAAATAAGAGAGGAATAGCATTGATGATGGTGATAGATGAAGGAAAAGCAAAAGTCCACAAACAAGAAACGAAATTTGAAATGACTTGAGTAATTTGTCTTACTCTGAATAGTGTTAAACCCAAAAGCCTCTTCAAGAATCTTCCTTTGCTGTGATTCTTCATTATAATTGTTTTTCTTCCCAACCACTGTTGGTATGCCAATGTTGAATTAAAAAAATAAAAAGATTTACACTATTAAAATAGACTTGTTTGGGGGCTCAAGAAGTAGCTATTCATTGGTTACTCTTCATAAAATCTCTATACAAAAATGATCTTTACAGTTATTTGAGAATGGGGATATATCACTTCAGTAAAACTTGAAAAACTTAGTGTTTTAAAGTTAAAATATTAAAATATTTTCTCAGCATAGATACTGAAAGTTATTACTGTAATGTAATTATGTATTGTGTAATTATGTCTTGGAAGATTTAATCAATCGGTATTTGAAAAGGTTTATAGGTAAAGTTTTTAGAAGATTACGTTTCTGGAATTTTTTATACAGTGGAATTTCTGATGCTACAGTAAATTAAAAAGTTGGATGATTTTCATGTGATATCCTATTTCACTAATACAGAACAACCTTGAACCACACTAGAGCAATAATTACTTAACCTAAATCAGAGACCAAGCCAGGCCAAACAGCTGTTTTCATTTTGTTAGGAGATCCATTTGATTTACTCTTTTAGTCAGCTTTCATTACTGTAGAAGACAAAACTTCCCTTGAGTTTTTAACCCTGAATTCTCTGCCTTGTTTGCTGCCTGCTGTAAAATTGCATGGTTGAGCTGCCACAGCCGCTGAACACGCTCCGGAGCTACTGTAGTGCTGTGGGGAGGCTGCACTTCAGCTCGGGGGGGAAAGAAGAGCTTCACGAAAAGAGATAACATCTAGGTGCTTCCCGCTGCCCTTTAAAAAAAACGAAACAAAACAAAACTGGTCATCATTATTCTGACTATAAGAGAAACCTTTAGGAATGAATATCTGATTTGAGATCCTGTAGTAACTGTGTCATAGCTCATCTGTCTTGGAAACTAGGGAAAGGAATGTTCCAGAGACACAGAGATAAGATATTTGAATTCAAATGAGTTACTTAGAGCTAGATTCAGATGTATTAGGTATTAAGTCATTACCCCTAAAAATTGATCTCTTATATGCTGTAGTATGTCCTCTTTTAAATTGTGAAACCAGTTTTCCTATAATTTCTAAACACGAGGATGCACCAGTATCTTGTGGTTTGTATCTTGGTGTTTGTAATTCCATAAACGTGTTGTCCCCACGCTCCCCAGTGAAAATAAGGTGAAACAGTATTGGGACCTTGTGACTTCATGGAAAAGGTAGCTTAAACTATTTCTTAAGATTGCTGTCACTTGGGGGGAAAAAAAAAATCCTTGGAATTGTTGGTGCTGATTAAATCTGTTTTTCCCTTCCCTCAAAGCAAATCTGTATCTACTTCTTAAATAAACAGAACCTGGCAAGACAATAGGTTCTCTGTGGCTACACAGATTGGCATAAATAGAGTCAACCACACAAAGACAACTATCTGATGGTTGTGATGAACTCTTTGACATATTTCTGCCATATTACAGACCTGCATTTCTTAACCATGTCTATTCCAGAGTTTTAGAGTTCCCTGAAAAAGACTTTCATGGTCAAATAAATTTTGTAAACACTTCTTAGAATATCACAATACATGATAGCATATTGTAGCTCTGAGAAATCCAGCAGAGAAAAAAATCTTTTAAACCTAGTTTAATTCAGTGTTTCCCAAACTTACTTGAGTATGAAAGACTTTTTTTTCACATGACACCATAATATCCCGCAAAATAGTTTTACTTTGGACACTAGTTTGCCAAGGGGCATATGCTATATAGATATTATCTAATACAATTATTCCTTCAAATGCAAAAATATGTGGAATTTAAAGTTGGTGGAGACAAGGAACTCTTTTTGGTGCTTATTTTTTTAATAAAAAAATAATTTGGAGGTCTTGCTGCTGCTAGCTAAGAAAGACCCTTGGGAGATTACTAGCTTGGTCAAGGCTCTTCATAAGTACCTTTATTAAAGGGTAATCATTTTGACAAAACCCAGAGAACTACAGTGATGCCTCAACCTTTTTCTAGCCAAGTCATAATAGTTAGTGTTGGGGAAGAGTCTTATTGAAAATAATTGAGAACTGATGATATGTAGAAAAACAAAGATTATTTCCTGTGGTGCAACAGAATCTTTACAAAGAGCCATGGATTGCATCTTAGATGTTAGTACTTCATAAAGAGGAAAAGCTAGTTGAAGATTGCTTCTTTATTTAGGAAGTCTAGTCTTTAGGAAGAGGGCTGGCATCCTCTGTTGCTTTCCTGTTATCTAAGACATAGAGGATTATGTCTGGGGTAACTCCTGACTCCCATGGTGAAGTGTCAACGACTGCATGCTCGATCTAGGGCTTCTTTCCTTCCCTGCAGGTTCTGATATTTACCACCCAGTTTTGTCCACACCAGTTTGAATTTATGCACTAGTCTCTTTATCTCACTTCTTTTTTCCCTCTTTTTCTTTCTTTCTCCTTTTTCTTTTCTTTCTTATTTTTTTAAAGAAGGTTGTACAGGAGTTGCTGAAATTGCATTTGCAACAAGCAAATCAAGGAAGCCGAAGGCTACAAATCTCCATCTGAAGTTTACTCTTTTCACAGTCAATTTAATAAAATATGATTGATATGTGCTAACAAGTTTGTTCTACAAGAGTGAGGAGGAAGCCACATAAGAAAAGGACTCCAGTTTGAAGAAACATGAACTATAGTCTTTTTCTAACAGAGCTATATAGTATATGTGTTTGTTTATTACTCTCTATTTAAACTATTATAAGTTGTTTTCACTTGATGTTGAAACAAATATTTCAGCCTTGCAGATGGCTGAATCTGAACGAAATTAATTTGCTGTCATGATAATTATGTAACTAACACCAGGGCACTAGCGATACATCTGATGGCAAATGTCAGGCCATTACTACCATCACCACCATCAATATCCACATGCCAAAATAATAAAAATGATGTCTTTATATTGTATAGCTTTCCATAGTTTTAAAATTACTTCCATTTATGTTATCTTATGTTCTCAAAACAACCTGAAGAATTAGATAAGGGTGGAACTATTATTTCTATTTTAGAAATGAGCAAAGTGAGGTGTAGAAAGTTTCAGTGACTTGCCCAATGTCGTGAAGTTTACGACTGGCAAAATGAGATTCAAACTAGGATTTTTCTGACATCCGGTTCTTTCTACTTCTCTATACTGCCTAAAGTAGTGTAGTTCTGTCTTATTGTAGTTTTCATTAAATATTTTGTTTGCCACTAATTTAAAAGAGTACTCATCCTGCTTTTAAATCTTTAGGGTATAAAAAAAAAAATCCTGTAAGTTTGACAGTGTTGATGTCAAATATAGTTATGTTTTCAGTGTAGTTTTTTTCAGCTATTTGCAAAGTAAATAACTGCTTATAAATTGAAAGATTTAAATTTACCAATGCAAACAAAGTGTTTTCTGAAAATTATGCTTCCTCATGAAACACATAAAAGCTTTTTCCCCATTTCTGAAGCTAGACATGTGTACATAAGGAAATTAATTACAGGCACAGAATGACAAAAGATGAAAAGTGTTTCAATTTCAATCTGTTGCTTAGTTGTTTGAGTAACTTTGCTTTTCCTGCTTAGATCAAGTACAAACTATCTGGGAAAGGAAAGATGCCAACAAATATATACAGTATAAGTAACAAAGCTGTTGGTCTGTTTAAAAAGCTACATTATTTTCTTCCTCTAACAATCCTTCAAATCCAGTAAAGATTTATCTTCATCCCCAAAGTTAAACGTGTTGAGAGACCCACCTTACTTTTTGTCTAGAGGATTATGCAGACTTCATTTGGAGAATCCATGTGCTAAAAGTAGAATTAGTTAATATAACTTGCTAACTTTGATATATAAAGTAGGTACCAGTGACTCACTATATTAGTGGGATGTGGTCTTTAATGTGTGGGTTCAGTCGTGGGTTTCACGGAACTATCTACACTCTGCCCTCAACTGACCCTGCTTGGAACCAATGACACTCCCATGAGACATTGACAGGGATTAGGATGTTATTTTTGTCCTGTGCACAAGAAGTGTAGGGTATGTTCAGCATCAATATAAAACAGGTGACTCAGTTATAACACAAAGCACAGGAGAGAATAGGACTGCCCCACAGAGGTCAGATTTCCCTTAGCAAAGCTAAGCATTGGAATGAAATGATGGATTAGATCAGTTAGGCAAAATCTTGCTTACTTACTTTGCCCAAATTAGCACATTTTTTGCCCTCAGTGATCTGGATAATTACTTCATTTCACTGATGTCCTCTGTGGAAGCCTGGCCTTAACCAGTAATTAACATGGCCTGAATTACAATTTGTCAATCCAGTTCAATTCAGCAAATAAATTTACGGAGCACCTAGTATATGTTAATTACTATGCTGTGTTTTGAAATTCAAAGGTGGCTAAAACGTGGTCCTGTCTCTCAGGAGTTCACAGACTATGCTGGCAGGGAGGAAGCAAACGCACATCACCATTGTACCACGATGTGGTAAGTGCTGTGTTAGTGATGCAGGTGGGGAGAGACTGTTCTGTGAGAGCACACATAAGAGAATCGTTAATCACAAGTCAAGGAAGTACTGTTTGGAGTAAGTGTAAGCAGGAGTACAGAGTATTTGGAAGAACATTCTCATTATTTACATTTGAGATTGTAAATGCCAAATAAGCAGAGAATTAAAGCTCTTGCGCACAAAGGCAAAGATAGTTTTAGAAGAAAGTTAATTTACTGATCAATCAATAGATGGAGAAAAGGGAATCCATTGGTTTTCCATTTCTTTGCTATTGTTAAGGTAAGTTAGTGCTCCTTCTAACAGAGGAAGTAATTATGAACTCTTGACCAAAGGTGCAGGGAAATTGGATCGTTTTAAACAGATTTTTTAAGGTCCCTCTTGAACTTTAGAGATGGAGCACCAATTTAAAACAAACACACCATTCTTAAAGCAGCACATGGGTGCCCAACTGTGTGCCCTAAGGCTTTTACTTCCATTTAAAAGTTCAGTCTGAAGTTTCCTGGCAGCACAGAAAAGTCCCTAGATAATAATCCATGTTAAGGGAAAGGTTGACTTTTGGAACACTTCTGGAATAAAGATTGACAGAGAGATCCCTTCCAGAAAGCCAACAGAAGCAAAGATTGTTATAGAATGTCACTCAGGTTTTCACCGGAGGAGCAAAACCGTGCTGGAGGTGTGTTCAGCCTGTTGGTGATCACAGCAATCAGAGGCAGGGTTTGAGAGCTGGGATGGTCACCTGGAGAAGTGATACTGGAAAAGGAAAAGGACCCTGTAGGAAATTACCTTAAGTTGATAATCATGCCTACACCAAGGGTTCCATTACATTATCTTTTAAAACCTCTTCCAGGGAATTCCCTGGTGGTCCAGTGGTTAGGACTCCGTACTTTCACTGCCGAGGGTGCAGGTTCAATCCCTGGTCAGGGAACTAAGATCCCACAAGCTGTGTGGTGCAGCCAAAAAATAAAAAATAAAAATAAAATAACTTAAAAAAAAAAACCTCTTCCGCTTTAATAATTATATGCTATTGCTTTTATGCTAGGAGGGAAATGTTGACTAACAAAAGCATTTGCTTGGAGTAGTTTGTCTAGAAGTGATTTGTCCCAATCCAATTATTTTCTTATTCCTTTACAGATGACATTAAATTTCAGCATAATTGGGCATAATCAAAGGTTGTTGCCTGCCACCACAGAACTAAGTTAGGCAAGTATCTCAGGTTCCAGATTTTATTAACTCATGATTAGAGTAACGTTTTAGGAGGATTAATTGGAAATGTGTGCAGAAGCTGAAGATCTGATAAAAACTCAAAGCAAAAAAGTTTGGACAGAATGAAATAGTAATCTAGGGTAGAGGTGATGAGATCTGGTACTAGGATGATGGTGGTAGAAAAAACAGTAAAAAACTAAGAGAAATACAAAAGGAAGGATGGACAAGATTAAGTAACAATGGAATGTAAGTGGAATAAGGTGTAGAGCTGGAATGCTGGTCACAGAAACGGCCAAGTGGAAAAGGTAAAAAGTGAAAACACATTTGAGGAGAAAAGGGGAGAAGTGTTGGTTAGGGCCAGTTGGGAAAACATTTGCTGAGAGATTAAATGAGAGAGTCAGAGAGAGAGAGAGAGAGAGAGAGAGAGAGTGGGGCAGAGAGGGAGAGATCTATCTTATGTATTGATAACAATAAAAGAGTCTGCTAAACTGAAGTGATGGGGTCTTGTATGGCATTGACCTTCAGAAACAATTTGGTTTGGAATATTGAACTGCCTTCCTTGTCCCTATTCTCACTGTTGTTCTATTTCAATAAACACTTGGTTCAACTTGAATGTAGTGTTAATTTTTTTAATAGGAACGTTTAAAACCACATCATGTTGGATTTTTAATGAAAATATCCGAGAGTCTGTTTCCTAATGTGATCAGTGTTGGTATAATATGTGTAAAGTATTCTTATTATGAAGTAAGTTTTTATATAATTAGCTATGCTTTACACCCTAGTTGTTATAGTTATTAACCATTATTTTAAGTGAGACCTACACTATACAAAAAATAATGGCAGTCTCTCGAGTGTCTTCCACCTCATCAATGGATTTCTAGAGGATTTTTCATTTGAGTAATAAAGGCATCTGAACGCTTATAGGAAAATAAATTCCCTATGAGCCACCTAATTCTCAGAAGTTTATTTTAGAAATAATCCTCCACCACCACCTTTGTCATACAACTTCACTCTTTTTAAGGTGCTCTATTCCATTTAGAAATCTTAACTCCAAGGAGGCATTAGTCCAGCTTACGTTATGCTTCTGATACACTCTGTTGGGCTTGTAAGAATCCCCTGAGAGTGTTCTGGGGAGAGAATCTCCTTTGGATATTCTTTTTCAATCCCGAGTATTTCTGGACCGCCTGTGTTCTATATCAAGGCACAATAGTTACTGGAGAAATTAACAAAAGTACAAGTTGTGTTATAAGCTCTTATTCTGGTACCAAACTCTCCTTCCTCCCCCTACTTCCGGCCCCACCAATTTGCAAGTTGTCCCAGCCTAACTCAAGCAGGGATTTAAAATCTGTTCGAGAGCTCAGCCTTTGATTTAAGAGCTGAAGTCTGCACAGAGGAATCATCTGTAATGGGATTCTTTGCTCCCTGGAGAGACATTACACAGCAGAGCTGTAAATTACTGAAGAAATAGAGGAGGAGGAAGGGGAGGGAGGAAGAGTATGCTCAGCAAAAATAGGTTATACTATTGATCAGAGCAGTTGTCTTTAACTTTTTATTTTTCACCATAAAATTAAGTGGTTGTCCTGAGAAAAGGAAGAGTGGATATTTAAGAAATTGAGTGTGCTGTATTTGTTGTCCCGTTTACTTAGTATAAGATGTTTTGATTTGTTTGGTTTACCAGTGGTCTCTTAGTAAATTCTCTTTTTTTCCTCCTGGAATTTATTTTTAAGGCATTCATTTTCTTTAAGTCTATGTGACTGTGTATTTGAATCTGATTTACAGCCAGAAGTCATCACAATCAGCCCTTTACCCTTTCTGCATTATCCCTGAATCAAACTATAATACGGGTTTGATCAGGGTAATGTAGAAGGTGTAGCGATATAAAGTTCTAAGTGAAAATGTCCTAAACACATTGCCAGTGCAGTGAGACTAACCAACAGAGAAATAGATGACCTCAGGAAATGTCTGGCTTAACAAATGTATATCTTTAAATTGGAAATCTAATTATTTGCCTTAGATTTGCACTGCTGGGAACCTAATGCAAGACCATGTTAAATAAACTTATTATTTCCGTTTTTCATTTAACCTGTGGGTTGTAGTATGACCAATCTGTTTTATATCCTCAATCAACAGATGATTGTATTTGGTAATAATTTATCAAGAATAAAAATCTGTTTTTGAAACTAATCACCTCATGTTAGGTCTGCCCTTTTTCAAAACCACCATCTGATATTCATTTTGTCTGCAAAACAAACATACTGATGAAAATGCATATACCACAGGATACAGCCAGTGGAATGAAGCGTTTCCACTCTTTGTATATATTTAGAACATTTTCTGTCCTCCCAACAGATGGACCAAATTTTAGTATTAAAGAAAAAAATCAATTTTACATAGTACAAACAAATCGAACAAGTACATTTTATATTTCTAATTACTTTGTAGCAGAATGTCCAGTGGAATTTGGGGTCAAATCAGGTCACATCTAAACTCTGTGATTTGACTTTTTTCATATTTACTAGGTTTTTTTCCCCTAGATTACTGGATGAATCTCTAAATGGAAACTAATGTTTCATGTATTTTCCAATTAAATTGTTTTTAATTTAATGACTTTTCATTTATGTACAAATATTTGACATTATTTGTTTTTCTGTAAGTCCAGCAACCTTACCATATAAGGTTTACCAAAGTGATACATGGATTATAATCCTCAAAAATTTTTTTCTTTTTAAATTAGGGCAAATTACTCTGCTCCTGTTCTTATAAACTAGCTACATTGACTGACTTTTATCCAGCACAGTTTTGGCACTGGCTCCTTTGGAAAATTAGCTGACCTTCCCCAAACTGCATTACTTTTAAAAAGTTAACTTTTTAAAATATATTTGAATTTATACCAAAAATTTACATGTAATTTTTCTTATATATTCAACTTTAATTAAAAACTATACTTATTTCATCTCTCATGTTTTAGATTTGTATTACAGATCTTAATTTTGTTAATGAGGAGAGTTGGGGCTATAGATTTGTTTTTTAGAGGATAGTCTCTAGTCTTTTCTCCTTTTACTGCATCTAAATCATAAATCTAATATTTCACTCTCTTTCTTTTAAGTTTCCTGTGACTCCCCAGTGTGTATAGGACAAGAAGAGGCTCCTTAGTCCTTCAGCATCTGGTTGTACCTATCAGCCTCAATGCCATATTCCTCACTTTCCTCCTTAGGCCCCAAATATAGTCTTCAGGAATTTACATGCTTTTGCCCAGCTTCACCAACTGTCCCCTTGACCTGGAATAACCTTCCTCATTTCCTTTCTTAGCACATTCCCTTAAGTTCAGGACTTAATGTCATATTCTAAGAGGTCTTCCATGACTCATAGCTCTCCCTGCCAATGCCTCTATCATGGCTGTGTTGCACAGAATGTCCAGAATGTTGGGAAAACAGCTGACAGACAAGTAAACAAACAATTTCAGTTTGTGCCAAGTGATATAAAGGAAATGAATATGGTGATATGAGAAATAAAAGTAGGAGTAGGCTACTTACTGGTCAAGGAAAGACTCTCTGAAAAAGTGATATTTAAGCTGAGACTGAAAATATAAGAAGGAGCCAGCTATATAAAATGTGGAAGGAAAAACATTTCAGGCAGAGAGGCACATACAAAACTCCAAGATGAAGAGATTGGTGTATTTGAGCAACTGAGAAGAGGCCACTTACCTCAAGTGTAGTAATCAAGGGGATGATGGCATGAGATAAGGTTGGAGAGCTAAATGGGGGCTAGATCAGGTCGGTCTACAGCATTGGAGGCTTTTAAGCAAAGAATGTCATGAATATATTACCTCTCTTGATGCTGTATGTAGAATAGATTGGAGGGGAGCAAGCATCTCAGGGAAACCAGTAAGGAGACTATTGCACAGGTCTGGGCAAGAGATAACTTTCAAAAGGTTGATCCTGAGATGAACCCACTGCTATCTTAGAGTAGTTACTGATAGTTACAGTTGACCCTTGAACAACATGGGTTTCAGCTATGTGGGTCCACTTACACTCGGATTATTTTCAGTTATTATGTACTGCAGTACTACGTGATCTGCTGTTGGTTGAATTTGCGGACGCAGAACCATGGATATGGAGGGCTGAACGTAAAGATACTTGGATTTTTGACTGTTCAGGTGTCAACTATATATTTCTTAAAAGTTCTTTTGAAACCTAAGTGAGGAATTATTTGACAATATCATTATTGCTCTTGCAATAATAGTGCCATTCGCTGGAGAAGTAGTCAGTGTTGAGATAATGCAGTTGGTGTAGGCTAAGGAAAAGAGAGTAGATTTTCTCTAAGTGCAGAATGACTGCATGGAATGTTTTAGGCATGGAGTGACATGCTCCAAAATTTTTAAAAGGGTATAAAAAGTGGATTAGAAAATTGCCAAAGTAGAAGACAACAAATAAGATAGAGGCTATTGTAAAAATCAGGGGAAGTATGATGGAGGTATAGGGTAATGGCAACAGAGATAGCAGGGAGTAGACAGATTTGAAGTGTTTAGGACGGGATTGGAGATGGGAAATACGAAAGAGGAAGATGTCCCTGGTTTCTTGAATGAACAAGTGGATAGAGGTATCATTTAGTAAGATAGGGGACAGTGTTGGGCGAAAGATCAGTAGTTCAATTTTGGAGACATTAAATTTGAGACATGTGTGCCTAAATAGAGATTTTTAAAGTAGACAGCTAAATATATGGATCTGAAAGTAATATACATGTAAGTATTTATAAATTAAAGAAATATCATACTATAAATATTCTGTTTGGTTTTTTTCATTAAAACCAAATTATGGGAATTTTTCCATATCTAATATAGAACTATGTTACTATTTTTTAAAGTTGCATGATAGTATAGCTATACTATAATCAAAATTTACATATATGGTCGTTATTATGTATATCATTACATAATTTTACAAGTATTTCTATAGGATAGATTTCAAAAAGTAGAATTTCTGGATCAAAAGGTGTGCACAATTTGAATCCAGATAGAAACTGCCACCCTTGAAAGGAACGGCACCATTAACCATGTATTAGAGTGCCAATTTCCCTAACTTTGGACTCTGTCCATTTATATTATGCTTTACAATCTGAAAGGGGAAAATGCAATCTCAGTGCTATTTTACTTTACCTTCTTGTGATCCATGTTGCTGAGCATCTTTTGATATGTTTATTAGCTATTCCATTTTTTGGTTTTATGTAAAAAAGATATGAAATGATTCTAGAAATGAAAAAGCAAAATAAAATTCAGATATTTAAGAGAAAGAAAATGAGAAGTTAAAAAATGAAGGAAGAAAAGAAGGAAGGAAGGTAATAGGAAAACATAAAGGAGAGAAGTGGAGACCTAATTACTAGTTGCTTATTTGTTTGTCATTGGACTTATGAGAATTTTGAAGAGTGGTTGGTGGGGGGAGGGTTAAATACTTTACAAAAATCACCAGTTATGCTTTTGTGTATAAAAGTTGTACATTAACAAAATATTAAAGGTAGGTTTTGGAAGGCATTTTAGAAATCAATGTTTTAATGTCTGTTTTAGTTACCTATATGTTAAGAGACTTGAAAACAAATCTGCAAATGCTCAAGAAACTTTGATGGTTAGAATAGAGAAAGTTAACAAGGAGCCTGGTGAAGTATTTTTTCCCTTGGAGTAGCCAAGTGTACTTCATAAAGTAGCTGTTCTTTGCAGGCTGCCACAACAGTCATAGCAAACCCAGCAAGAGGTCGCCCACAGCCATGTGTATCCTGTTCTATTAATAAAGGAAATGTCGACTAGGACACTGGGGATTAGACACAACTAATTTTCTAAAATGCCATTGAATTGATCTTTATCTGTAAAGCCAACACAGACATACAAATAGTTAAAATGAGCTCCTTGCCTCTCAGATTTCAGTGGGATAAAGCCTGGTGTTTTATTTCACACCCATAGAACAGCAGCTCTGAATGGCAAGAAGTCTTTAAAAATCATATTTGTTAAACTATTATTTTCAAATACTACTCCAATTATTAGGGTTCTTGGAGTATATATTTTTAATTACAAAGCAATTTAACTGTTGTTGAACTAGACTCTAAGCCCTACATTCTACCACTATCTCCCCAAGAAGTCTGATACTGTGCTCTCAAGAGTTGCAGGTTCATGGTGGTTGGACCAAGTTGGCATGTCCCCAGAGTACACTGGCCTCCTTTGGAGACTATTTATGATCAAATCAGTTTTGTCATTTCAACAGTAGGAATGACAAGTTAAACATAGTCCAGCACTGTGGATTTTTTGTGGTGACCCCTAACTTCAAGAGCAGTTATTTTACACTGAATGTCCTAAGTGGTTGGTCTATTATGAAAATTGAGTCCTTTAAGCCCAATAACTATTATTAAAATTGGGAAATTTGGCTACCACACACATGCAGACACTGTTCTAAAAACAGTGTATTAAATGATGGAATCATGAAATAAATAAGAGTCAGAATTTGACTAATATTTATCAAAACTAAAGGAAATATTAAACTTCTGTTAACGCCTTGAAACTGAGGTTAACTTTTCAGTGACAATTGAGAGTTATTTACTGCTTTCTGCATGTACAGTTTATACTATTTGTGGGCATGGTATTACTCAGACATATAATTTAGCTTCTAATTTCCTAATCTCATTTAAAGGGTGGTAGAGGCAGAAGTCACAGTACTAAAGTTTTCTTTTAGTAGGTTAATTGCAAGTGCGATGAAATATGTGAATTACGTGTAAAAAGTACACAGCAAGATAACATAAAAAAGACATGTGATGGCAGCGGCTTTTAAACTTTATTCCTAAATATTACAGCTGTGTTCTCATTATGTAGTCTCATTATGTAGTCTATACATCATGCTGTCTCCTAACTTCAGCGATCATACACAATAATAGGCCTTTGGATTTAATATCCTTGATTTCACTCTTCATGCATGGTCCCAAAGCCCTGACAGGGTACTAACTTGTCACCTTGCTGAAGCATGGCTTGAATTGCTTGTACTGGGTAGGAGCAAATCACTGTGGTTACAGAGTAAGCCCAGCCGACTACTCTGCAAGAACTTCTCAGGGCAACTTAGTTGTTCTGATTTGGTCATTGCTATATTGTAGTTCTTGTGAAGAGTTAATGATTTGGTTTATTTGTGAAAAGTAGTCCAGAGGAAAAAAGCTAAGAGCTAAGTGGTGAGTATGATATGAAGTGAGAAGGTAAAAACCTATGAAAAATGATGTTTATTTATTTCACCATGATTTAGGTGTATGAAATGAGCCTATTATATGCTCCACAGAGAAATAAGAAATGATTTATAAATCTGTTCTGGGAATGCTGTAGCCAGTGTAAGAATTGCTCATCAAATAAGAATTTTTTTAGCAAAATTGAAAAGGCCGTTGACTTTTGGTATGATAAGATGCTCACCATTTGGGGGAATAAATGGGTTTCTATCTGTCAAGTACTTGAGACAGTATTTAGCACATAAAAACCATGCAAGTATTAGCTGCTATGATGATGGTGATGTAATTCTGGATGAGACTGTGATTTGAGAGAAAACCAAGGACCTCTATAGGCATTTCCATACATCAGATATCAAGGGTCTGCTGTGTTGTCTCCCAGTTAATAACAAGCATGTAAAAGTAGAATGTTTGATGTGGTTTTATCAGTTTATTCCCATCACTGTTTATTCCTTTAGAAGTTCTCATGAATCTCAAAAATATAACTATATTACTTTTTAAATTATCTCAATTAGAGTCACTGGGGAAAAATGGGTACAATTATGAATGGTTTAATATGGACACATAACCCATGAAAATTTAGAATTTAGGCACCTTCAAGAGGAGCATTTTAAACATTTAAAAATATTTTAGAGTTTGGATATCTTTCTTTAGGTTCTGTCTGGAAGACTTCCCCCACTCTCTCGGATGCTTGGCAGATTCCTTTCCTGATCCCTAAGCCTGAGTCCAAGTCCTGCTTCCTGCCGAAGCCTCCCAGGCTCCCCTCAGGCTCCTGGACTCCTCTTTTCCCCGATGCTGCCAGTGGACCACCATCTGCCTTGTTGTGGCAGTTACACCCTGGGTTGTAATAATTTGCATTTCTCTCTTACTGCAAGCTTGTTGAGGAAGAAAATAGGTCCTCACTAAATATATGAATGAACCTCAAATCATTTCACATATGACAAAAGGAGATAAGAGAGACCTAATATTTCAAGCAATGCAGATGCCAGGCAGTGACCATATCAGGAAGAATATAAGTTTCTCCCTATCCCCCAGAAAAAGGTTTTAAGTTATGAATTGATAGCACACAGCTGCAGTGAAGGAAAGTTGTTTTTGTAAAATGTTTATTGAGTATCTACTGCATTTCAAATACTATGCTGTTGTTTCTCATGTTTCATCTTATTAAATCCTCCCGACAATCCTATCCTGTACGTAGTTGTATTTTCCCAATTTTCAGATAAGGAAATTAAGACTAAGAGAAGCAGTGTCTCCAAAGTCACAGGTAGAGTAAAATTTGAACCAGATGTTCTGACTCTAAGTGGAGTTTTCTCCCCACCATTCTGTTCAAACCAAGTTTTAATTCTTATTCACCTAGACTAGGCAATTATTTGAGCTCTAGAGATATTCTTCACACTATGTCAAAACGTCTTAAGTTGTTAAAGCTTACAAAGTTATGATATATTTCCTGAGCCCTGCCTCTCCCTGCTATCTATGATGTGAATTTATCCTTGATTTTGCCTGTCCTATCCTGTCTTGTAAGCATTAACACCTAAACTAGTAGGACCACTGAGAGGATAATGTCAAGACATCAATCTATCCATAACTTTCATTAAGCATTCCATAGCTAGGTTGTTGCTCTTACTGGGGGAAAAAGTTGCTTAGAGGGCGACAAATGAGTCAGGATTTTCATTATGTTTAGACACCAACACTAATTCAGAGATGTCACCAGTGATGCTAAGATAACATTTAGGGAAAAATGGAAGCCTCCTTTTGTTTCTTCTCTTCTCCAGGTTTTTCTGAATTAAGATTTTCCTTACAAAACTAAACTAAGTTCTTTATTCCTTAGTTCCAAGGAAAAGCACTAAGCCTGTCATTGAGGTAAATCAATATATATTGGCTCTGATGGAGTGAGATTAAGAAAGGAAAGAGAGAAGCAAGAACAGGTATGGGAGGGGAGACAAGAACTAAGAGAAGGCTTATGTTTGCCTTGCTGCACTCATGCCTTCACCTGGGCCCTGGGTTCCTCCCACACATTTTATCTCCATGCACCTCTGTCTATAAAGAATTATTCTCCCGGACTAAGATTGTCTTCCATTTCAACTTGTTTGCTGGATTCCTTTGGTTACACGGATGTTGTATTAGAAGGAGGAAAATATATTCGCAGCCTCTTGATATAAAATTGTTTTTTGTTGTAAACAGTCCTTTAACTTGACCATAAAATAATTGAGACATAAAACTCTGAGGGAAAAACTTTAAAGAAGGGAAAAAACATTAGCATTTTTTTAACACCTTTATTGGAGTATAATTGCCTTACAATGGTGTGTTAATTTCTGCTTTATAACAAAGTGAATCAGTTATACATATACATGTGTTCCCATATCTCTTCCCTCTTGCATCTCCCTCCCTCCCACCCTCCCTATCCCACCCCTCTAGGTGGTCACAAAGCACCAAGCTGATCTCCCTGTGCTATGCGGCTGCTTCCCACTAGCTATCGATTTTACGTTTGGTAGTGTATATATGTCCATGCCACTCTGTCACTTTGTCACAGCTCACCCTTCCCCCTCCCCATATCCTCAGGTCCATTCTCTAGTAGGTCTGTGTCTTTATTCCCGTCTTACCATTTCAGCTCTATTTACAATAGCCAGGACATGGAAGCAACCTAAATGTCCATCATCGGATGAATGGATAAAGAAGATGTAGCACATATATACAATGGAATATTAACTCAGCCATAAAAAGAAACGAAATTGAGTTATTTGTAGTGAGGTGGATGGAGTTAGAGTCTGTCATACAGAGTGAAGTAAGTCAGAAAGAGAAAAACAAATACAGTATGCTAACACATATATATGGAATCTAAGGAAAAAAAAAAAAGGTCATGAAGAACCTAGTGGTAAGATGGGAATAAAAACATTAGCATTTAATGAAAGCCTCTCTTCCTTCTCCAGCATCATCTCCTAATTGGGGTTGAGCTGCACCTCTTTGTCAGGCCATCTCTGCATTACACCAGCTCGTTAAAATTATGGGGTGCTGCTCTAGCAGGTAGAGTGGGTGGATGTGGTGAGTCATCATAAAATATAGTTTAAAACTCAACGGCCGAACAGAAAAATCAGGTCTATATGTAAAAGGTTCAAGCTTGATTTCCATTGCTTTGCTTTCAACTCTTCTATTTTTAATTTATACAAACTAGAAACACCAATTTGGGTAAAACTATAGCAGATTGCTCCTTTTCAAATGTTACCTTTCTATACAAATATCTTTGGATTATATAAAATGAAAAAAAAAAAAAAACAGTGGCAGAGGAGGTGTCTTTATATTGATGTGATTCCAGCTGCTGCAGGAGACTGTGTGAGCTTTGGGGCACCACATGTACTGCAATGGCTGAAACTCCCCCACTGCCCCCCATCCCAACCTCCTCTGTCAGGTTCTATAAGGACGGAGCAGCATCATGACTATATATCTAACCTGTAACATTTTCACACAAATATGGATAAAGATAGTTGATGCAAGTGTCTAGAATTCTGTTCAGTAATTAAGCAGAATAAGCTCTTGTCTTGGAGCAAAGAATACACGCAATGCTATTTGGAGCAATGAGTAGCCTGGCAATTGGTTTGATAGTCTCTTCCAGCAATCAGCTTTGGGCAGTCTGAAAATCTGTACAATCCTTTCAGCCTGATGGTTTACTTGCACGTGCTGAGTGAGAAATGATGTTGGGAGTTTGAGTAGCAATCATATAGACACGTTCTTTAAAATAATCAGAAGTAAATGCAGAAATTTTGAGATGGTAGAGGTTTTAAATGGAATTTGGTATATTTTAAAATGTGCCTATCATACTTTGGTTGAAAAGATGAATGAATATACAAATGAATTAACTATTGCTAATCTTTCCCTTAAAGTGTGCCAGTAAAATCAAGATAGATGAACGAGCTTTTTTTTTTTTTTTTCTTTCTTACCAAGAGAAATAGATTTCTTGGGCAAGTTATAGTGAGTGGTCTGAAAATTCTGGCCTTTTAATACCAAAATAAGTTCCAGACCATCAGAGGTAATTTTTAGCCAAGGCTTTTGCATGAGTAGTTCTTGGAAGTACTGCATGTAGTCTGGCCAAGCTAGTGTAATGGCCAGTTCTTGGAATAACAACGTGTCATCTCATAAGAGAGTCCCTCTACAACAGATAATTCATACTGGCAATTTGGCAACTAACCTTATTATTTTTCAGTAAGTTTTGGTCTCTATTATCTATTTTTCTAATCTCTAAATCATTCTCTGGTGTCTTCACTTTGGTAAGTGATAAAATGACTTGGCATTAGTTGCCATTGTAGAAAAAAAATATGTTAAAAAAAATTGATTGGTTCCAGGATTATGCTGTTTCTTTGTTTTAGGAGATTGTGAGAGCTCCACTTTGGGTAGGGTGAGTTGTAACTTTAGCAAGTATTACTGGAAGAAATGGCAAATTAAAAAGTACTTAACTTAGAGTTACCCTTGGTGAGTAATACTGTATTTACTATATTTCTATGATTCTGAATCTCTATCTCTTATCATGTCTGACATCAAGTTAGTATAGTTCTTTTTTTTTTAAAAGGAGAACTAACATAAAATGTATATGTTCTTTGTAAGATAATCCCAATTTTAGAAACATTAAAATATAGGGAAAAATAGGAATTAAGGAAATTAAGGAAATAATGTTGGCTAAGATTTCTCTGAGATTCTGGCACAGTGTTTTAGGAAATTAACTGTTGATAAACTTGGACAGTATGGAATTTTGCAGGCTCTCTTTTTCCAGCCAGTATAACAAATTGTTGAAAGGCTGTGCTAGAGATTCCCTTCTTGTCAATCCTGCTTTTGCACAATTTTGGTAAATCTTTTCACAGGGATCTTATTTTAGCAAGTTGTTTAATAAATATATGAATATGCATGCTGTTTTACATATATATAATATTTTAAGATTGGGGTATGATTTGCGGTAAGGAGAGAAAAATAGGGATATTATACTTCAAAATAAAATGCTAAAACTAATACAGGAAAGTTTTCATGAACATTTGAAAATACTACAAAAAATTTAGAAAAGGAGGCCAATGACTGTTCTTCATCATTAGTGAGACAACAATGGGAAAAGCTCACACTTTGCAAATGCGATACTATGTATGTTATTCAGTTATTTAAACATAAACAGGTTAATCCAGAGTTTACATTGTATTTCATATAATGGTATTTTTAAAAATTAAATATCTTTGGAATAATTGGTGGGCTAAAGCCAAGATCACAGTACATTTACCATTACCTAGCAGTATTTTTTTTAAAAGAAAACTGCATTGTTATTTACTCAACAAGTGGATAATGGGCTTTATTTTTTAAGAAAAAAAAAAGGGAAAAAATACTCTAGGGAAACAATGGCCATATACTTTATTTTATATAGGCAAGGAACATGCTATCCGTGTTTTATGCTATAGTTCTTTTCATTTTGTGTGTAATGTGCTTTAATTCCACATGTACTGATTTTGTATGTATAGCTTTGAAAAGTCTTAACTTTTGAATCACATGCAGATATATATATATATATATATATATGTATATATATATATATGAAAGGTATACAGTATATTGATTTATAGGGGAAAGTAAATTACAAAATATACATAAAACAAATCTAATCCATAAGTGCCATATTTAAAAACTAAAATGTATGATCACTAGGTAAGTGAACTCAATTCTTAACAGATGCTGTATTATGTTTCATAGTTTGTAACAAACTTTTTTTTTAAACTTTTGTGTATCATTCTACTATCCAATCATGGCTCTTTAATAAAATATAATGGATGGATATTGACATAGTTCTTAGAGTACAAATAAGAGAAACCAAACAAGATACCATGTTGGCTACAGATGGGAACTGAGAACCAAAAACAAGAGGTTAATTTTGAAGAGCTGCCTGAGCTTCCTGTGGAAGTCAGTCAAAATGAGATTGAACGTGAAGACTTGCTTCTCTGACCTCTGCTGTGTCCAGAATTCTTTTTGTCATGACGTGTTTGTGCGCGTGCGCACGCATGTGCGTGAGGTGCAGATGTATAAAGGATGGCTACTTAGATGGAATAACTTGGAAGGTAGTAGTCCAGAGAGCAGTATCCTTAGGGGATTTGGTGATTCCACATAAGTATGTGCCACATGGAGCACTGCCTCCCAACAAATGGCTGGTTGAAACCCAGAGCAGGGATCTGAAGGGGTGGGTATGGATCATAATTATTCCTTGGCCTGGCCTCTGTTCTTATTCCACTTGCTAGAATGAGGGCAAAAGGAGGTGATTTAAAATGAGGAAGCAGTATAGCATAATAGTTATGAAATTGGGCCTTGGAAGCAGCAGATTTGGTGTGAGCCCTGGCTCTGCCCCACACCAGTTTTGCATAGCAGGTGCCTCTGACTAATGAGCTATTTACTGGGCTCTGAAGGGAGGGAGGGAGGATGTGACCTCCCAGGGCTCAGCAGCTGGTCCCTCTTCTGAAGGAGCCCTCAGCCGGCTGATGGCTGCTCACGCCAGAGGCAAGAGGTGGTCAGAGAACGGCTGGAACAATTCTGGATCTTGTTTTTCTCAGAGGTGTTTACCTGATCATTAGCCATTTGGTGGCACAGAAAATGTTCAGTCCATCCATCTTCCTGTCTAGTGGCTTTTTCAGTTACCCCGTGAATTACACATTTTCACTGACTTAACACGTAACCTTGGCCCAGGTGCCCTCAAATGCAGCACTAACATGAAATGCATGTGTTGACTCTGCGGTCAGGTTTCAGGTTAGTAGATAAAACACTCTTGACATCTTTAATACCCTTTATAGGGTCTTGTGTAAATAATAGTTGTCAGTCGATAGTTTTTTCTCCAGGCATTGATGACATTTCGAAATAGAATTTGGTGGGCGGCTGCAGGTTGTTTTGGGGAAATAAAGACAAGCTATTTACTTACTTTACCGTCAAATGACTCTTGCATTATTTTGCCATTTAAAAAATGTTTTAATGCCCCATAGAACATGTGGCACCAGTGAGCTAATCATAGTCAAAGAAAACATTGATTCTAAGAGTGGTTTGCAGGAATACTCTCTACTCCCATTATGCTTACAGAGGGAAAGATTATTAACGCTTAGATTGGGTGGGTTCTCAGAGTGTCTGGTCTTTGGTAGAGTGACACACAAAACTAAGAAACACGTGGCCTGGGTGTTGGGACAGTGAGGGGAAGATAACGTTTTGTGGGGGTGTTTTATTGAAAAATAACATACATTAAGAAAAGTACATTTGATGAATTCTTACCAACTCCCTATGACCACCTGACTAGGAGCAAGAAACAGATGTTACGAGAACATTAAAAGACCCCCTTGTAACTCCCTCCAGTTACTATACCCCTAAGAAACCATTGTCCTAACTTCTAATATCATAGATTAGTTTTGCTGTTTTTGAACTTGGTTTTGATTCAAAGAGCATGTTTACTTTTGTATCTGGCTGTTTTGTTCAACATTGTATCTGTGAAATTCATCCGTGTTGTTGCCTTCCATTGTGATTTGTTCATTATAACTGCTGTCTAGTGTTGAATGAATATACTACAGTTTATGTTGATGAGTATATGGGTAGTTTCCAGTTTTTACTGATTATAAATAGTGCCATTGTGAATATGCTTATAAATGTCTTTTGGTGAACATATATGAGCATTTCTGTTGGGTATATAATGATGAGGGGGTATTACTAAGAACCATAGAAATGTTTAGTAGGTACTCCCAGTTTTTCATCATATCTATTACCATTTTAAAATGCAAATAATCACTGAAGCTTTCTTGCTACACCATGGTTTCTGAATTGTAGACTTAATGGAAGGACTGTACCAGCGGATTATGGACTAGCCTTATCTCTAATACATACACATGATTGTACATAGACATATACTATATTCACTATATGCACTATATTTACTAGTGCTATTATGTACAGTTTGTAATAGTTCTACCTGAATATTACTGCATTTTATCTAACTAACTGCTCTCAGTTTTCTTCTTGCTTTTTACCATGTTTGTACCATCACTGTGTTGTAGATACTCCTATTAACCTCACTTTACAGATGAGGTACAGACAAGCAGCTTTCTCAACGTTACATAGTAGGAAGTAGGGAAGAATGTGTGCTCCTTCTTTACATGTAAGATCTTTAAAACAAGATCTTTAGAAGTCTGACCAGGTAGAATTCTGAAGACCAGATCTATATGCAGAGAAAGCTTATAGGGTCAGCAGAGCCCTTAAGAATTCTGCAGAAGACAAAGCGTTTGGATAATTTATGTTAAAATATCTGAGATGAAAATTGTCTACCTTATAATGTTTACCAGTGCTAAACCCATATCAACCTCAGTGAGCACAGTAGAGAGCCATGGTTAAGAATACAGGCCCTGGAACTGAGCTCTCTGCAGTTAAATCCTCAACAGCCCTCCCAGAGAATCTAGTTCTCTGCAGAAAACACATGGGACCCTGCACTTCCCTTGTGATGCTTTCTGCTGGAGTCTTGCACTGCAGTTATTTCTTCTGTGTCCCTCCGCCTGACCGTGACCTCACTGAGGAGCAGGTGCCATGTCATAGTCATTTTTAATCCTGCAGGGTGCCTAATGCTGTGCCTTGATGATAAGTATCAATAAGTAATTGTTTAAGCAACAGTGAAATACTTAACATTTTATGTCATTTACTATTTATACTGAATCTACTTTCCAAAGAACCAGAAACAACTTGCAAGGGAAAAAAATACAAAACATGGTCTTTACATATTTTATGGCAATTGAGATAAGCAGATTACAACATTTAGGCAATGACTGACTAAAATTTCTTGCAGTTTAACGCAAAGCGAACAATATGTTGCGTAAAATGATTCCTATTTTCTGAGGGAAAATAAATACACATCTTGGAATTATTTGTTTATATGTCTGCCTTCCCTCTAGATAGGGCAGCTCTTTGTGAATGGGGAACATGTCTTATTTAAATTTGTATCCCCAGAGCCAATCACAGTGCTTAACATGTGGGCACATGAAAGAAAGAATGAAAGAACAATAGGAAAAAAGGAGGAAAAAGAGGAAGAAAGGCAGAGAGAAAATACATATCTGGGAACTGTCATGAAAATAAGAATATTGGAATGACTGATACATGTTCACCATAGCAATGTAAGCAGAATATAGAGCACAGAGGTTCAGAGCCAGAGCTGGCCTCCTTGGGTTTAAATCTTGACTTCTTTACTGGCTAGATGCATGCCCTTGAGCAAGTTACTTAACTTCTCTGGGCATCAATTGCTTCATCTGTAAAGTGAATTAATAATATTAACTGACTCTTTTTATTTATTTATTTATTTAGGCTACGCCGGGTCTTAGTTGCGGCACGCAAGATCTTCGTTGCGGCATGTGGGATCTTTTAGTTGAGGCATTCGGGCTCATAGTTGTGGCATGTGAACTGTTAGTTGCGGCATGCATGTGGGATCTAGTTCCCTGACCAGAAATTGAACCCAGGCCCCCTGCATTGGGAGCACGGAGTCTTACCCACTGGACCACCAGGGAAGTCCCTAACTGACTCTTAAGGATCATGAAATAGTGCATTTAAAGGTCTTAGTGTATAATAAGCATTTGACAAACATCAGCAATTAATTTATTTAGCACATTTTTGTCAGGGCTACAATGTGCCAGGTACTATTCTGTGTGCTGAAGCTACAGAATTTAGCAAAACAAAGTCTCTAGTTTTATGGAGCTTGCATTTTAGTAGGGTACAGAGACAGAGAACAAATAGCCATACAAAATCAGAGAGTGGCAAGCTATGAAAAAAATAAGGATAAAAGCATGGAGGGAATCATGGTGGTAAGGCTGCTCTTTTAGGTTTCTCGGGTGAGGTAGCCTCCAAGAGAGACCTGAAGGAAGCAGGAATGGAGTGTGGATGAAACGAGGGAAGATTCCCAGGTGGAGAAGCAGTGAGTGTAAGGCCTTGCAGTGTGGAGTGTGCTGGAGGTAACCAGGGACAGCAAGGGGTCCAGTGAGCCTCGAACAGCAATGAGTGAGATGGAGATGGGGCTAGATCATGGCCTTGGAAGGTCTTGGGCATGGGAGCAATGGAACCTGATTTATAATTGTAAAGGACAATTCTGGCTGCTATGTGGAGAAGAGATGCTAGCAGGGTATTAGAGGAAACAGGGAGAACAATTAGGAGGCTATTAAAATAGGCCAGACAAGAGTTGATGATGGCTTAGACTAGGGTGGTAGTAGTGGAAATGGGAAGAAGAGATCAGAATTGGAATACAGATAAATGTAGACTTGATTTGGTTTGCTATTTGATTGTAGGAGGGTGAGAGGGAAAGAGGAATGAAAGTAAATTCCAAGATTTTTGGCCCAAGGAACTAGGTCAACTGGAGTTGTCATTAACTAAGATGGAAAAGATGAGGAAGATTTCTTCTGGGTGCTGGGAGTGGGTGGAGGAGAGATCAGAGAGTCTGATTTGACTGTAAGTTTCTTTTATTCATTTATTTATTCACTGTTATTGATCTCTGACTGAGTGCCATTGCCAGGCACTGTTCTAGACACTTGGGGTAGATCACTGGGAAAAAAGTGAAAAAAAAAACTCTGCTCTTTAGAAGTTTTCATTCAAATAGGGGAAGATAATAATAAATATGTAAGTATTATAAATAATACATAAGTGAATTTGCCATTACTGCCTCAGTCCCCTGGTGAGCTCTCAGTCTGCTTCTAAAGGGTGTTGGACCACAACCTTTTCTGTTGTGTCTGATGATGCTTTCTTCCAGTTGGATTTTTCTCCTCATCCCTGTTCAGATGCAATAAATAGGTTCTTTTTTTGGTCACACGATTCATACCAATTGCTGTCTCTAACATTATATCTGAATTCTCCATAATGAAATACACACATGCACACTTATCCAGACTTAGCATTGCCTAGATATTTATGGATGTGTGATGGTCTAGTTTAGGGACACCGGCTCCTTTCTGCTTAATGGTAAGTTGTTCCAAGTAGATAATTTATTCCAGAATCATCTTGTCATAATTCTTCTACATCAAATTTATATTTCTCTGCTCACACTCAAAACCTGTCTAGCTTCTTGCTCATGTCAGTCCACATTGGTGCAGCATTTTTCAGTGTGTTCCATATTACTCTAAGTCCAAGAGATAGACCATGAGAAAAGTGTTCTGTGATCAGATAAGTTTAATAAAAGCCACATTCTACATCACCTATTTGGAAGCTCACATTGTACATGATCATTTTTAAGGCTCTGAGAAGTCTCACAGTAAGAAATTATTTAACTGTTCACTCAGCATGTCCGACACTTACTTTACTATAAAATAGAAACTTGCTCACATTCTATAGAACTAGTGTTTCAGAGCTCGACTTTGGGAAAATGCTGAGTGGTCGACAGCATCATAGGCAAGAAATCCAGAGACATGTGTTCCAGTGTTGAGGCTGGCTTTGTTTGTGTAACCTTAGACAGGCAGTTAACCTCTCTGTTCCCTAGATTTCCCATTTGTAAAATGGTGATAATAACAGGCTCTCCTAGGCTTGCTTTAGGTTTCACTCAGTAGCTCTAAGTGTATAAAACATGAATGAAAGCACCTTCTACAAGTTTAAATAAAATAGTTTTAAATCTTACTTTTTGTGTCTCTTCAAGCATTTAATTTCCATCTCATGCATATTCTGAAGTAATATTTATTCTTAACTTACATAGTAATTTTATTGCCAAGTTAAGTTTCTTTTACCAACGGTCTAATTTGTACTTGTGATCTACCGCTAAGTGTAAACTGTCTCCCCCTACACGAAGTCATCCTCAATTCAGCCTCCTCTCATTTCTCCCCTTTACTCCTTTGGTCATTCATTGAGAAAGTCTGCCTCTCTTCTGGTATGTATCTCTGCAAGGCCACAGACCATATCTTCAGTACCTGGCCCAGAGCAGGGGTTCAATTAATATTGAGCTGAATCCTAGATTGTTCCATTTTTAAGAATTATATCATCCTGTTTTCAATTATGGTACCCACAAAATTGGGGGGAGGGGTGCTCTCTTTCCTTCATCTTGAGTGTGTTTATCATCAGGATTCCCACAACATAATCCTTCACTGACTTTGCTTTGGTTCTAGTTCTGAGAACAAATTGTCCTGTGGTTCAGGGCTCCCTGCTTTCCTACCGGGATTTGGGCTGTTTCTTCTCTCTCATTCCTTCTTTTCCCTTAGTGAAGTCAAACACTAATCAGTAGAAGTAGGAACAACTCCAAGGCTTCCTTCTTCTTTTGAATTAATAGCTCTTCATTTTGAACCTCTTTATTTTGTCTGCATTTCATATACTCTGTATTGGTCACCACATTTCTGTTTGAAGACACTTGGAAGAGACAAAGCCCATGGCTTTGTCATTTCACCTGTGAGTCTTAAGAAAATGTTGACTTCCTGGGTAATTCCTGACACCATTCTCCCTCTTTATCCCACTGTTTTCTCCTTTATTTCTTCACCTAATTGTTTTGGTTTTATTGCTTTTAAGTTTTCTATTATGCCATTTCCTCATACAGGCAGCAGGCTGTGGGAAATTAAGGAGAGGAGAGCAAACATTCAAACAGTATAAAGGAGAATGAATAGCATGTACATAGCCAATGTGATTAATCAACAACTTCTAGTCGCTGCTCACAACAATGTATTATTATCCCCATTTGGATGATGAGGAAATGGAGTCACAAAAAGGTTAAGTAACTTGCCCGAGCCAGAAAGTAGAGAATCCAGGCTTTGAAACCTGGACATCTGGCTCCAGAGGCCCTTCTTTTAACCACTGTATTATACTATTAACCATATACAGTAGGAAGTCATTAATATCTGACGCTGAGCATCTGTGAGGACCTGGTAGAGGCTGGCTAGTGTGGCTTCGATATTATGATCGAGTGAAGCACAGAGAACTAAGATGATGAAGATTTGGTGGATCAGGAAGTGGAAGTTAGCTGAACAAGAATGCTAGGTACAAAAATTTCTGATGTTAATGAAGACGTTAACCAAGAGATGACACAAGGGACGTGATAGACCATGAGGGCAGGGAGAGTGGAAGCCAGCTATGGCAATGACAGAAACAACGAGTAGTTGGCGAGATGGTACAGCAGAAAGGTTAAGAACTTTTGAGGCATAAGTTGGAAACCAGGCTTTGCCAGTTTTAGCTGACTTTGTAGGTGGCCTACCTACCATAATGCTCAAAATGCAGTGGTTGACTGTTCCAAGATCTGAACAACATGTTGACTCTATATCATATATTGCTTTCTTAAAGATTCTTCCAAGTGCTTAGAGTCTCTATACAATTTTCTGATATACTTGGCAAGTTTGGGACAGGATCATAAGCAAATAAAGCATCTTAGTTCCCAATGAAGAAGAAAGAGGTTTGGCACAGTTTGTAGTGGCTGGCATGGACCCTACATAAAATGAAGTGTCCTGTGTTCCTGTTAGTATTCTTGTTCCAGGCAATACCAAATAGTCTCAAAATCTGATATTTAAGACATATTCTTTCTGTAGGCTTCAACTCAATAAATACAAGTCTTTCAATACTGTATATGGCTCTGGTTTGCCTTTTACCTGAGATTTTTTTGCTCAAAGAGATGTATGAGTTCTCTCCATATCTAAACCTCTGAGATAACAAATTACATGGATAAAGAGTAAAACCTGAAATAGAGGTTTTCAAATTCCACAGTGGGCTTATGATGTAGGAGCCATCATTTCATCCCTACTTGTTGACTCAAATTATAAAAATGAACTGGACTTGAAGGAAAAATTGTTTAAAATATCAAAGCTGGATTAAGAGCAGGGGCAGTTAGTTATTCAGGGCACCAACACATTACTGTATGTAGTAATGTGGTCACCTCTATGAATGAGTTGCTTAGGTGAGGGACCACAAAAGGTATACAACAATAGTGACAGACGGTTGCCATATGGCTTCCAAGTTCAGTGGGTCCTGTTATCTAGGCCTTGGTGTACAAATAGGGATATGGTGGTCCTCCTCCCCGCCCCCCACTTCCTCTCCCCTTAACCCCCCACAGTTAATTCACAACAGTGTTAGGTGAATAAATAACATCAGCTTGAAGAAGCCAAATTATTAGCCTGCCTTGGGAATCCAGTGTCTTGGTCAGAGCTGTGCACTATCTAAGGGAATATATTAAACAGAAAAATGTTCATCTATTGATATTGCAAAAACGTAAAATCTAACAGCTTGGCTCTTCATTATGACAAATTATGAGAAGGAAGCCTCACAAAGACAAGAAAATATGATGAATAGTCAAGAGACTCAGGTTCCAGTCCAGAGCGTATCCCTAACCAACACTGGGCATTTGGGCTAATCATCTAAACATTTTATTAACTGCATTTTTTCATTTCAGTTTATCTTACTTATAATGCCTTAAATCCTAATGACAGGAGTACTAAGCAAATCAATTACTTTGAAAAAACCCTGAAAAGGCATACACTTCCAGGTAGAATATATACTGAGGAAAAATACATTATAATGTTACAAAAACTCACAGACTTAACTAAAGCAGATGTTTTTCACAAATTCAAAGAATTTTATTGCTGAAAAGAATATCTGAGTTCAATTTGCTTAGTACACTGAGGCCTAGAGAAGTTGCTAAAGGCCACAGAGCTTTGCCCTGATATTTAAAATTGCTGAATGTTTGGAAAACACTTTCTCACAAAAAAAAAAAAAATACACTTGGAATTGCAAATGGGAGAAGGAGAGAGTTTTATTCCTTTCCCCTAAGTAGCCCTTTAGTTGTTTCCAGCTCCTTTTCTTTAAATATGAAATGAAAGAATGCGTTTCTGACTTTTATTGCCTGCATTTTGCCGTGGTGTTTATTTCAAGTAAAATGTTGCAATCACAACTATAATTCTCACTACATATTTTTTCCCCAATGAGCTTGGTCCAAACCCCACACTACTTCTTAAACATTATATGTTATTTTTTGGAGAAAAGGGAAACCTCAACACTAAGAAAAAAAACTAGCTTGAACCCATACAATTAATTTAAAAACCATATCAGAGGCTTGGAAGGGCAGGGTGAAACTCTGTGACTTCCACTCACTTGATCGTAGCCAGGTTTGATGCCCAAAGGAACTAATTTTAGGGGAATTGCACTAGAATGTCCTCTTAGTCAGCGTCTTCTGAGCAGACACCAAACTGGGATTATATATGCAAGGATTTTACTGGAAGATACCAGGGCCAGCCTTAGGGGTGAGCTACCTGTGCAGTTGCACAAGGCCCTGCATTTAGAACAATTGGTTTAACGCTCTGCTCTCCCGGTCTTAAAATTCTTAATGATTTTTGAACAGAGGGCCCCACATTTTAGTTTTGTACTCAGATTATGTGTTTGGTCCTGGAGAAAACTCCCGTGAAAGGAAATGGGAAGGCAGGAGAGGCAGAGCAGTTTTGTCTGGCCCCTTTGCAGATCTGACCCTGAGTGGAGGTGGGAGGAAGGGAAGGTGGTTGGAAGTGTCCTAGCCTGCGGTGCAGTCTAAGGAATGTTCCGCAAGGCTATCATGAAATGAGGCCTCGAGATAGGCAGTCAGAAGAGCTTGGTGTCTCCTGGAACCCGCCTGCCTCAGCATGGCTGCTGGCTCAGTACTGAGCTGGGAGCAGCTGTGGGACACACGGTCTCTGCACAGACACCAAGGTGCAGTGCAGAGCAGCAGCTGGGGCCCGAGGTCGTTTATGCTTCCGGGAGTTGGAGGGTCTGCGAGGTGCATCTCCTGACTCTGCATAATATTCCTCATCCCCCTTCCTCTGCCTGATGACTGAAGATTCAAAATCAACATCGGTATCTGTGCTAGTCTCCTATTGCTCTTGTAAGAAACTGCAACCAACTTGGTGGTTTAAAACAACACAAATGTTTACCTTACAGTTCTGTAGGTCAGAAGTCCAGCATGGGTGTCACTGGGCCAAACTAAAGGTGTCAGCAGGGCTGTATCCCTTTCTGGTAGCTCTGGGGAAGAATATGTTTCCCTGCCTTTTTCATAAGCCTCCTGCCTTCCCTGGCTCTTAGCCTCATTCTCCCATCTTCAAAGGCACCAATGTTGCATCTCTCTGTGCCTTTATTCAGTAGTCAGGACTTCCTCTGACCACAGCCGGGAAATGTTCTCTCTGATTTTAAGGATCCCTGTGATTAGATTGGGCCCACCTGGATAATCCAGGCTACTGTCTCCATCTCAAGGTCCTTAATTTAATTCCTTTTGCCATGTAAAGAAATATATTAGGCTTCAGGGGTTAGGATGGCACATCTTTGGGGGCCATTATTTTGCCTACTGTACTACTTTTCCCTCCAAACTAGCTTTTCTTCCTAAATTTCTCTCTCTCTCTCTTTTTTTTTTTTTTTTTTTGCAAGAGGATGTTTTGTTTGTTTTTGTGACCAGGTAGGTAATGAAAGAGGTGGCATTTTGTGGCCTATACAGTGTTCACTGTAAATGATATTGATGTCAAACGAGTGAATCAATGACGAGGACACTCTCTTTCACTTCAAACTAATGGTAGGACACTTAAAGGAAAAATTACAACTTCACTAACTGTGCATGTGTGTGTTTGTACACTTTCATTCTAAAGCAGTAGTTCTCAACTTTGGACTTAACGTTAGAATCACCTGGGGCGTGTTTCCAAGTCCAGCACATACCAAGTCCAGCACATACCAATTAAATCAGAATCACTGGGGCTGGGACCCATCAGTGGTTTTAAAAAGCTTCCAGGTGATTCCAACATGTAGCCAGGGTTGTGATGTTTTATAAGCCTTAAACTGTGTGGCTTAATTTTAAGTTGGGCAATGACAAGTGAAAAGGTTTTAATATTAGACTTTTCTGTAGTAGGAGCTCTTTGTCTTTAACAACTTTGATTTGTAAGATCCTAATAAACTGATGAAAAGCATTATAGTTTCTTTTATCAGCAGCAACCCATGACCTATAGTCAAAGACTTAAAGGCACCAATGATTAATTTGCATTTTTAGAAAAATAGCGGGTAAATAATGATTTTGTTCATATTCTCTCTGCCAAAGCCTTTACTATTATAAAACCCTGAAAAGCTTAACATTATAGGCCTTAAAAGCAAAATAACTAACAGAACAATTAGATATTTAAATTGCACAAATAGAAAAATAATTGACAAATGGAAAACTTAGAATTAACATATTCATAATCCACAATTGCAATTAAGAAATTGTGGGGTATTTAATTTTTAGTAAAAGTTGGTGTTAAATTTCTATGATCTTAAGATTTGCTAGCCAGTATGACTTTAAGTTGAATAAAACAGCACCACTTCAACACACTTTGGGAAGTATAATGAGACATCAAAAAAAAAAAAAAAAAAAATCCCAATAGAAGACTCAGGACAGACCTTCGAGGGTATCATTTCAGACAAACTTGAGTAGCCATTTGACCCAGCATCAGGAAAAACGGAAAAAGAACTTCAGTCATTTGCTTATTTAACTATTTTTAAAGACATAATTAGTTCTATTGAATTATTGCAGTGGAGGAAGGATAGAAATATGAGAACTGGTACAAAGTAAGAGGGGAAATAAAGGCAATGGTGACTCAACTTGAAAATTTCAAGAGCTAAATAATGTTGAACACAAGGACCACTTGGTTTAATGGCTTGTTTCCTTTTGTTTATCACTGGGCACTAAGCAAGAGGTCCATGGGCCGGTTTATGGAAGAGGTGCTGGTAGGTTCAGTGTACCTGCCTTCACTGACCTGGTGCTGCTCAGGGTCAGCTGCAGGCAGATCTAGACAGATGGGCGATAGTGCTGGTCTATGTGTTTGTTCTCAGATGATGCTAGGTTCACCTTATACCCCAGACTCACATTCTGCCTGTTGTAAAATGGATTTACACCCCTGTGTAGAGTGTGTAAAGCTGCTTGGACAGAGAACAGTGGGGATGAATCAACTGCAGACAGAATGTGGAAACTTGTCCTCTTCAGAGAACATTCACATGAAGGAACAAAATCCATTTTCCAGCCATTTTATTGAATACTTCACAAACTTCCAAGTTCCTAAATAAGGATTAGTGAAAGGGAAATATCTGATTACTTTATTTTCCTTCTTCTCCAAAGAAATTGATTCCTCCCCTGTTCTGTACCTTTTGTGCTTCCCTCCTCTCCTGAAGGAAATAAACAGAACAGGATGTAAGAATCTTTGGGACCACCTTTAAGATATTATGCATGTTCATTTCCTAGACTTCTTTCCAACCTGAGAAGCAGGTAACATACCATGGTTTGGACAACAACATCTCCCCCACCCCCAATGTCTGACGACTCAGGTTTAATTTATTAATCAGTCATCACAGGTTATACCTGAGAGAAATCAGTTATTAGAAAGTTAATTGTCTTCTTTGTACAGAGCTTGTTATCTCTGAGGTTACTAATATTGTGTATGCCTCATTCATCTTTATGTGTAAGTGAAAAGAAGCTCTTCTCTTTACCCAGTGCAATGTAAAAACTCTCATCTCCTTCCAGTAAATGGAACGCTTTCCTTGTAGACTTATTTTGTTGTTGTTATTCTCATGGAACGTAGTTATTTTCTGGGTTTACGGTAAACTTAGGTGAAAGATTGTCAAGTGGCCACATTTGGGGGATGGATGAAGTGTTCCATTCCTTCCTTACAAATTCACCCCAAGGTACACAAGTTTTCTAGGGATTTTTTTCCATGCAGAGAGCTGTATTAGCCCCATATTAGTTAATATTTATGATGAAAATGATAAAATTTATTGTCTGGAAATGAAAATGTCAATCTCTCATACCCAGTTTGTCCGTTGTGCTTTGGTATAACCTCAATCAAAATGGAGTTAATCAGGAATGACCTCAGAGGGTCACTAACTCTAAAATTAATTCTGGTTTTAATGATATATATCTCTAATTTATACCTAAAAAGTGTGGACCACCTGTGTTGTTGACTGGTTGTGATCATCTTGAGACCTAAGGGATTTGTATCAAGAGAAAATCCAGACATGAAGGATACATGTTTCTTTAAAGTGATGCTATAAAAATTATTTTCTCAATTGAATCTGTGATTCACTTTTTATTTTGTAAAGCCATAAAACTCGTGACTTTGAAATGATTGAATATATGTTTGTGATTTGTTTTCACTAGCCTCTTTCCTTATTACCCTTCTCCAATGACACCATTCATGTAGCGTAACCACAAGTCTTTTAAAGCACATTTCGTAGCCAGGGCCACATTTGGCACTGGGCTGTAGCTTTCAATGATACAGTTTTATAGAAAATAGCAGTATTAATTAGATATATTCTGGTGAGCTAGAAGTAAATGTTTCTGATTGTTGTCTAAAGCCAAACAGGAAAATGTAAAAGCAATAATAACTATGTTCTCCCTCATTCTGATATACCAGCATAGGCAAATTTTTGGCTGGAAAAGCATAAGTGAGTAATTAGATAATTGCTGCCTTGATTGAGCTTAATAGGAAACATTTCAATTAGGCTAAAACTACATAGAAAGGAAGTGGGTTTTTTACAAAGGGAAACATTCCTTGTCATGCAACTGTCAGCTTGTGCCCACACTAAGAGATGGGATTAAGTGGATCTCTGCAAAGGAAACAAAAAAGAAATGATTGCGGTAATTAGACCTATACTTAAACATTGTGTCTTCTGATAGAATTTCTTGATGATTCTAGCTTCGATAACGCAGCCCCTAGAAATGTCTTGCCTGTAACAAATTACTGCCTTAAATCTGTGGCAAAACAAGTTCCTGGAAAAAAAAGTTATGATTTTCTCATACCACAAAAACTAACATTCTAGAATTGCAGTCCTCTTCTCCAAGCCACCTGCATGCTAGCAAATAATCAGAAAAGCCATTTGGGGCTAGTTTGCATGGTTAATTGTTTCTCCTTAGCATACCTTGAGCTTATGTAGCTGGTTGCTGACTCAGGACTTGAACCAGATGTAAAAAGGCTCCTTTACCAGAGTAAGTGACCAAGGAACAGAGCTATTCTTAATATCCTGGGAGTTGAGGCAGTGATATGACCTCTCCAGCCCATCAACATAGGGGTTTTATCCATGGGAAGGGCAAATGGTTCCACCCACACGTGGTTAAGTTTGTGGGGATCATGTAATTACTGATGCCATTTCATGGCCCCCAGCCTAAGGCCTCACACATATAGACACTTAATAAATCATCAATGTTGTTTTCATATTGCTTTATGTGAAAAAGAGATTCACTTGAGCTCTTGCTAAATGAGAAATGGAGAAGCCACTGATAGAACACCCAGCTACTATGCTACCTCTGTAGAAACGTGATATGTTGCCCAAATCTTAAGGATCTTGTCAAGTCAAGCATAGGTCCCACTTAAGGTATGCTGAGTCCTAGGCACTGATGTTACCTGAAACAACCCCCAAAGCAGTTGATCCTTTCTGTCTCTCCTGAGTGGGCATCCTTCTCCTTCAGTGTTTTTGCTGTATGAGGGAAGAGCCCAGGTTAAGAGACAGCAGCTTGAAGAGATCATTAATTTCCTTGTATTGTGTGGTGGTGAGGAGCACGGACTTTGGAATAAGGTAGGCCCAGTTTTAAATTTGGGCCTTCTGGCTGGGTGATCTTGGGCATGTTACTTAACGTTTTCAAACCTTAGTTTCTTCCTCTGTAAAATGGGAATAATAGTATTACCTCTCTCCTAGGGTGTTGTGAGGAATTAATGAAGTAATGCTGGTAAGGCCTTGGCACAATTAAGTACTCAAAAATTCTTGGCTCTTCTTCTTATTACTAGAGGGTGAAAATTCTCATAATGGAGCAAAGTGCTTAAATGCTTTTTGAAGTCACTGTCGCCAAGGGGTTGCTTCCACGTACCCTTCTCTAAACCAGCAGCCAAGTTCATAAGTTTTAATGCCTTGTATCAGGGCCACCTCTTGCCTGCTTCAGTCTGGCAGAGTGTAAAACTGGTGTGAAGCTGAGGAGACAGAGCGAGATGAGCTGAAGCATTGCGTCAAGTGGTCCCCATTAACAGTCCTCCCACTTCTGGTCAGTGTTATTCAGCTGTCTGACAGATGACCCATCTCCCACTGTGATCAACTGCTCTGTACAGAAAGCAGCCCTCCTTGCTCATACCCAGGTAAAGCTGGCGGGTGTGTGATGTTCTTTCAGTGCTAATGACTAAAAATACTCCATTTGACTATTTACATTATTAGGACTTTTACATAAAACAGGCTTCAGATGGAGTTAACTTTTTAAAAGAGTCCATTTGAAGGGAAAACTGTATGCTGTTGAATAGAGTAATTTGCACTGATTTGTTTCCCAGCACATGGGGATAGGAACGCCAATCCTACTGCCTGGGACATGGCTGATTTTAGAGTCTTAGAATTAGATTCTTGCAAATCTGTACTTTGCAGTTGTATACTGGCCATGGTAGGGAAGATTTCTTTGGGGGATGAATTTGTAAGTATATCATGCACCACATACAGAATTCTGTCTATTTCTTTTTTTCTCTTTCCTCAAAACCAACCGTGATAGGTTAAACAGAACAAAAAATTCTGGCTCTCATTTAGTGTGTAAAACCTTAATTTGTTTTTCTTTCTTTGGGAAGGTGGCCTACTAAATGAGTAAGTGGAAGAGGATCCACAGATTAGTTCCATGGAGGGAGCTGGGATCAGTCCCATGGAGGGAGCTGGGGGCAGTCCCATGGAGGGAGCTGGGGGCAGTCCCATGGAGGGAGCTGGGATCAGTTCCATGGAGGGAGCTGGGATCAGTCCCATGGAGGGAGCTGGGATCAGTCCCATGGAGGGAGCTGGGATCAGTTCCATGGAGGGAGCTGGGATCAGTCCCATGGAGGGAGCTGGGATCAGTCCCATGGAGGGAGCTGGGATCAGTTCCATGGAGGGAGCTGGGATCAGTCCCATGGAGGGAGCTGGGGGCAGTCCCATGGAGGGAGCTGGGGGCAGTCCCATGGAGGGAGCTGGGGGCAGTCCCATGGAGGGAGCTGGGAACAGTGCATTTGGGGCTGGGGACGGCTTGTGTAGGTTGATAGGCCTTTGCTTCTCTTGAAGAGCTGATAGAGATTTTCAGTGTCCTTAGACTGTTTATGAACAATTTTCCTGTGGGGAAGTGCCAACCTGGAATCTCAGGTAGCAGATCCCACTTCTGTGGTAAGACTCAGGGGCTGTGTGTGCCCTAACGGACAGAAACTGCTTGTCTTTTCTATTATACTTTCTCCTATGTGGTTCTGTGTTCAGTACTGTGTCCTTTAAGAACCCCTTTCACTGAGAGTTCTATTTTATGACAGCAGCTTGACTTGCTGCCAGAGAAGCTGGAAATGAAGGAAGTTTAAGATAAATATCAACGGTGATTTTTTTTCTTGGTCACTCTCTCTTGCTCTTTTTTTTTTTTTTTAAAGGAGAGTCATATGCTCATACCCTAACTTGTCCCAGTAGGGGGTCAATTACAACCAGTTGGCTGTAAATCCAATCCAAGAAAAACACTGAGAGAAGGAACTGTAGCACTAGATACCAAGGGTCTCTAGAATCACTGTAAATGTTAAGAACGTGTCAGCTGTGAACTCAGGGCCTTTAAGCGATATTTTAGGACACAGCTCTTCCCAACATGGCCCCAGATGAATAAAAATTAGCAAGGCATTTTTGTATGGTTAGATATTTTTTTCTGGAAACTGTTTAAAGTTAAAACAAAGCTGTAGTTAAGACTTCATAAAAGACGTGATTAAAAGTTCATTAGCAGGCTGTCCAGAGTCAAAATTAAACTGTTAAAAACTGGTTTGTTTAAGGCATTTTACCACCGAAGGTCTTTAAGATCATCATACCTCTGCTATTGCTGACCTAAGCAACATTCAACATTCACCCCTTCCCCAATATCTAAAGAAGAAACATATATGTTAAGAGAGGGGGTCTTCACAAATGTTCATGGCAATAATAATAATTACATTTTAGAAATTTAAAAGAGTTTTGGAAATGGCAGCCCATGGAGAACCTTTCTGACAACATCTACACCTCAACCATTGCACTTTTAAACAGTTTTGAAAACCAAGAGTTAAGAGAACTTAATGTACTGAGGAGAACTAGCAAAGATTCTGCATTGCAGCAACAGTTGCTCACTTCTCGGGGGAGAGCAAATGGCAAAGCAAGCATTTTTGGGCTCTTCATCCAGGTGAGAACTGAGATCTAATTTCTTCATCCTGCACATACGTACAATATGAAATATGATAATTTAAAAATGAGGGCAGTAATGACCCCTTGCCAAATGGCAGTAATTGCTTTCAAAAAATTGATTTTTGCATTTTATGAGATGTTTGTCTTCTGTCTAATAAGCTTCTTTAAGACATTCTGGCAGTGTGCTAGAATTCTAGGTTTTCGTCCTGTTATTACCAAACTATGTGATATTTAGCAAGTAATTGAACCTCTGTAGGCCTTATTTCCTAATCTATAAATAAAGGGTGTTTAATTAAAGGTTTAGATGACCATTTCTAGTTCTTTCATTACAGAATCTATGAACACATTATTCATTAAACCTCAAATTTGGCAGTGAATCAGAATCAGCTAGGGAGCTTTAAAAAATACAGATACCTGGGCCCCATCTCACAGAAGTTCCAATTTAGTACGACTGGGTGAAGCTTTTAAAAGCATCAAAAAAGTAGATGTACAACTAGGGGTGAGATTGCAATAAATAGTTAACTCCTTGCCAGGTCCTTCTGTGTTCCTAGATAGAGCAACCCGATCTGATCAATTGAAACATGATGAAATATCTTATGCACCTGTTCCATTTTGACTTCTATATCCTAGATGCCCTTTCCCCTAGGCCAGTCCTTTGAAAGTCACATGCTTTCCTGCTGCCACATTACAAAATATAAGCATCCAATATATGAACTCACCTGTCAGGTATATGGTAGAATGGTGTATATACTAACTGATGTGTGGATACTAACTGTGACCTGTGTAAGAAGCATGTCCTGTTTTATCTGGCTCATGAAATTGTCTTAAGGGTAGATATTCAAATCTGATGGGGAGGCATAATTAGGGGATAAAGACGTATCAGGCAATTTTACAGTTAATCCTCGTAATCAGATAGGCATCCATAGTTCATTCTACAGATAAGGAAAATAAGTCTCAGTGAGGTTTTACCTCTCTTACTCAAGATTACACAGGTAATAAAATAGGTGGTAAGAATGGGACAGGTATGTCTAACTCCAGAGGCTGTGATCTTCCCACTAGGCCATGTTGCTACTAAGAAGGGAAGAAGTCCATTCTGCATAAACAGGGCTTTTCAGGTGTTCCTATGATCATTCTTACACAGGTATGTCTAGTTGGAGATCTAGACATAGATCCATGGATCCATCCATGGTATCCCCCAGGCTCTAGTCCATAATTCAAGAGTCCTTTAACTTGGAACTTTAGAAGAATAATGAAAAGGAATACTTGAGAATGGTCCAGCCCATATGGAAGAACCATGGTAAGGACATGGTAAGACCAGCTTTCATAAACCCATAATTTGTATCACAAATTGTTACTATCTTTTTGGAAAGTAATTTGGCAGTATATATCAGGAATCTTAATTACATTCACATCCTTTGACCTAGAACGTCTGCCTCTAGGAATATGTTTTTAGGGAATAATTATTGGTGTGAACTAATATTGAATAAAAATAATGTTCTTTAGAACATTATGTATAATAGGAAAAAAGTGGACAATCTAAATATTTAGTGAAGGTGAATAGTTCACTATACTTAAGTACATCCATATGATGAAATATTATGTAGCATCAAAAATAATGCTTATGAAGAGATTTTAATGAGGTGAGGAAATTTTAATGATATTATGTGAAAAAAAGATGCAAAACTGTATGGTATGATCTCAGCTATGAAAATAAAGGATGTAAGCATTAAAACCCCAAAATGTTAACAGTAGTTATCTCCAGGTAATAGGATTATAAATAAGGTTTATTTTTAAATACTTTGTATGCATTTAATTATTTTCTAAAATGATCATGTATTATTTTAATAACTGGGAAACACATTAAAATATACTTATAAAAATAATCATAGAATTTGGTTAAAAAAAGATTGGACAGAAATAAATTAAGGATAGTAGACCAGAGACCTGAGTTCCAAACAAATCTAAGCAAACTCACCAAAATGCCATTTATTTTGGTAGAAATCCTTCCTCTCTATTTGGGCTACATTTTCTCCTTGTGTCAAATTAGGGGAATGGATCAAAGTAATGTTAATGATCTTTAATATTTAAAAAAGACTTTACCTTATCACAACCTTGTTATAAATAATCTCTATTTTCTGATAAGAACAAAATAGAAGTGTTACCCAATAATTTCTCTGGTCTCACTTCTTTTTCTGCCTTGAAACAGTAATCAGGCTGTAGCAGAGATTCCCATGGTGTTTCAAGGGCACCAAGTTTTGTGACATAGGAAAGATCAATCCAGATAAGCATATAGACACATAAAGACAAATTATGGCTGGTTAGAAACTCTGAAGGGCTCCACTACTTAGTATAACTGGATCTGGATAAATTAGAAGGCTAACTTTCAAAGCATTCCTGGTATTGCAAGAAGCCAGTGGAAGTCTTTAAGGGCAAAAGCAAAAAATAGAAACAAAGAATACCCAAACAAACAAAAAACAAATAACACAATAACAAAACAAAACAACAAAGAGTACCCTACCCTCCAAAAAAATTCTTCCCCCAAACTCAGAGAACTGAAATTGGAAAGGAGAGCAGTAAATGGTGGGATAAGGAGACTTTGAGGCTTGCTGTAATATGAGATTGCTAACCCAAAACTTCTGAATTAGCCAGGATTCTCTGTAGGGGAGTTTACCTGATCTCACACTGATTGTGCCTTAGGCTCCCGGTAGAAGCAAACCCAAATCCTCTTTATAGGAAAGCAACCTCACTGTAGGCCTTTAGGATTCCCACAGACTAAGTCCAGTTAGATATGAGATTATAAGGATCAACCAAGCAGATAAGTGGGGGTGGAGGCCCAGCAGGGTCAGGACATTGGCTACATAAGAGGGAATGAGCACACAAGTGGATGGATTGAGAATAATGGGAATAAAATTTCTTACTTTTGAAGATGGATGTTACTAATATGAAAAGGGAGAATACAGAGTAAAACCTTGTGGTATTGAATTGGAATTGCAAGTATTGGTGTGAACTCATGACTTTCAATATATGTTGATAGACATAGAAATAAATACAAATCTAAAAAAGTGTGTATATAGATATGTGTGTGCATGCATGTATTTTGTTGCTCTGTCCACTTGAGAGTGTCTGAGAGATCTCAGTAGTAAAGAGCACACCTAATACCTAAATCTTGGTTTCTAAACACCACTCTCCACTAAAAGGAGAGGGCTCTTTGGAGAAATGGTGGATTTCAGGGCTGGGGCAGGGATAGCATAAGATAAGATTAGAATGTCTTATATCAGAAAGTAAGGACATGCTCAAAGAATGATGGGGATGTGAAAAGGACATATAAAACAGTTTGAAGGGGCTCTCACTGGCCAAATCTGGGACAATATGAGCATTAAAATAATGATACTAATGAATTCTATCACATTGAATAGAATAGGAAGCCAGAGTCCTCACTGATATAAATAAATGAATGAATAAATACATGGAGATAAGAGAAAGTTCTTTTTTATAATAGAATGCTGACTATTAAATGTAGAGGAAGTAAATGGGATCATTTCCACTGGACAAATTGCAATTGGGTACAGGCAAGCATGGCTTCTTTGAGTATATAAGGACATTCATCCATGTTTTAACTCCATATTCATCACTTGTTGGTGTAGGTGTTAAAATGTCTGGGTAGCCCCAATGAGAACCCAGAAAGGAAAGGAAATTCTAAAATGTAACAATACCCTCCTTTTTGGGGTACATTATTTCATACTCTTTCCGTTAGTCTCTTTCAAACAATATCATAAGCAGTTTCACATAATACCAGAGTAATTGCAGTTCTTTGTTTACAACATTGTCCCTTAAATAGCCTTGATGGGGCAAATGAAGAAGAGACAATACATTATACAGAATCCAATTAATTTTGCCACTCACTATTCTGAGGTTACTTGGAATGGATTACCCTTAAATACATGGGGTAAGAAAGGTAGAGGTAATATAAACCTATGAGGATAGGGTTTTTTTTGTCTGTCTTGTTTACTGCTATATATTAGCACCTATGCCAATGCCTGGTGTATAGTAGGCACCCCAAAATGGCCTATTTGGCCTATTTTGAAGAATTCAAAAGAAATTAGTGTCTTTAATGTAGGCTTAGAAAAGGAAACGAGTATGTTTCCTTAAATAAGGGGGATGTTATTTAGTAAAGTACATCTACATTAACCAATTAAAAATATCAATCTACTAAAAAATGTACTAGAATCTTTGATGGTTAAGAATGCTATTATTCATGTATTCCTGTGCTTTTTTTTTTGTATGTGTGGTTAGTTTTTTTCCCTCTGTGCTTATTTTATTTATTTATTTATTTATTTATTTATTTATTTATTTATTTATTTATTGCTCTTTGTTTCATGTGTGCAAGTCCAACAGAATGAAAATAAGGTTACTGTGTTGTGATTTTTGAATAATATTTTACTATTTTGGGACACTACAAAGTTATTCATTAAGGAGTGTTCACACTAAGAATGATACTATGAATAATACACAATGAATAATTTAAATTCTTAAATGAGTCACACTTTCTGTGATGGTACATTTTCTTTTTTCTTTTCTTTCTTTTTTCTTTTTTTTTGGCCATGTCACGTGGCATGTGGGATCTTAGTTTCCGACCAGGGATCGAACACGTGGAAGCATGGAGTCTCAAACACTGGACCACTGAGGAAGTCCCTGTAATGGTGTATTTTAAAAGATCTTCCTATATGACATACATTCTTTAAAAATGAGTTTAGAAGATTCCAAAATCAGTTCTACATTCAGTTGGTGCTGAACTTTTACTGCTGCCTATAAGCATTAGGATCACATAATGTTGACAGCAACAGACATTCTCCATGTTTTACAGGCACTTTCCAGAATATTTGACTATATTACTCCAAAAGACATAAAATTATAAGGGATGGCCAATAGAAAACTCAGAGTATTGCTTGCATGACACCAAAACAATCATTCAGTTAAGTAAAAGTGCAAAGAGTGAATTCAATTTAATAAACAAGCCTATTGGGTATCAAGTGAAGCAAACAGTGTTTTTTTTTTGTTTTTTTTTTTAAGTAGTTGTCACCATATATACCCAGCCTACACTTCAGGAAATAAATAAAAGGTAAGGAACGACCCCTTCTTCTGTGATGGTCTCATCCTGCAAGCCAGAAAAAAATGTCAGTGACCTTAAGATTGCCCTGTAGATAATGCTGTTGAGTTAAAGCATTGGACTAGGTCCGGGGGGAATATAATCAGAGGATAGATACACTGTCTCTGCTCTCCAGGATTTTATAGGGGCTATTTTTGGAAAGGAAATCTCATTGTTTAATGGAGAAAGAGCTTCCAGACAACAGGTTAGGAATTTTTGTTCTCTCTATTTGAATCTCTGTGGCCTTAGAGCTTGCTGGATTATGGGTCTGCAGATCCTTTGTCCCGCGCAAGATTCTCCTCTCTCTGTACAGAGAATCAAAAATGAAGATGTTAGCACTGTATCTAATTTACACACAAAAACTTTTCAATTGGGTTTTGAGAGCTTGGCCTTTTCTCCATGATCTGTTATTTATTTAACCAATGAAAAGATTATTTTTAGACAGCATAAGCAAGTTTTAAAACATACTACCTCAGCTGGTTGTTTAGATTACCTCACAATCTTCTATATTAATTTTCACTGAAATTTTTGGCTGACTTGTCTTCCAAAATAGTAATATAAGCTCTAAGGTAAAAGACTCCATATTCTACTTAGTTTGAATACCTCAAAGGACCAGGTACTTGGCAAATACTTGGGTTTCGAAAGTACCAGCATCATGGTTTCTAACCGGTTACAGCATATTGTCCTTTTATTGGAAACTGTCTTTTAAAGACTAAGAATAGCTGCTTAATAGCAGTGATCAATCAGTTAGCTAACAAAGCAATGATCCTAGCAACGTTGATGAATGGCTTAGGCACTGACATCATCTAACTCTCTGGGGAAAGGACATTTACTTCCAATCTAGTAGAGAATAACTAAGTCTAAATAGAAAATGATGTACAATATGCAAAACTCAATCTTCCAAGCCAAATAATTGTAGTATTCTAGAGCATACTGAAAGTATGTGGGTATTATATTTTATACTTTTATATTACATTAGATTTTATACTCTACTTTGAGGCATGAGTTATCATCATGAAATAGAATTTACTTATTTATTTATTTATGTGGATGAAAAAAGCCTCCTGCCATATCAGTAAACAAAGGATGTTGTGGCCATCAAGCCATCAGCCACTGTAGCCACCCCCAACTGTGCACCCGGAGGGGATTCAGGATGGGGAAAAGCAGGATACTGACCCTAGATAGTTAAGGTGCATATCAAAGGAATGATTTCAATGAGCCCAGACTCTTGCATCTTCCCATACTTAGAAAAGCACTAAATTCATGAACTTGAGATGTCTGGTTTTCTTAAATTAATAGTAATCTTTTGATGTTCTGACTACCTGGCTTTTGTTGCAAAGCTCCTGCATATCCTAGGCTCCTCCCTTACCTCTTCAGAGCAGCCCCTCAGAGCGATCTGAGAAGCTGTCTTCCAGGCTTAAGTCCTCAGTTTTGTCCGCCGAATAAAACATAATTCTCAACTTTTAGGTTGTGCATAAATACATTTACATGTATTTATTCATATACATGTATATACCGTTATTTATATGTAGGTAAGTATTATCCATCAAAATTGTCATCTTAGAATTGTTGCTGCAGTTCTGCCACTGCTCAAAATTTTTGTCTTAGAGCTGGGTTGAATTGCAGAAAAAAACAACTAATCACTCATATAGTACTTTACAATCACACCTTGATTGTAACCAAATGGTATCCAGCTTGATCATGTTATTGCTGATGGTTGCCTCCAAATTTGGATATTTACAAAATTCAAATTAATTCCCAAAAGAAAAACTTCATGACCACCAAGGGGAATATGCAAATTAAAAAAGGAGAAGGAGAGAAAAGCTCTGAGGACATTTCCAAAAGAATTCCTAAAGTGTCTTGTGCAAAGAGAATGTTCCTGATACGCATTTGCCTTAACAAGACCACGACTTTGAAGGAGACAAAACCTGTTTCAGTTTTGAAAATTAAGTAATATCTTTATCTTTTAAGTAATATCTTCTTTCCCTCTTTGGGAATGGTGTGTGGTATAAATAATACTGCCATAGATTATACTATATAACTGATAGTATCTAAGAAAACAAACTTTATTAAAAGATCCCACTTGCATTAGAACATATAGAAAATTATTGTGTGGTAACATTTTCCTCCAAAGGCCGTCTTGCTGTAAGAGAGGAGAAGTATCAACAAACATTCTGTTTTCTCAAGAATTTGGGAGAATTTTTTATTTATTAAAACACTCAGCATTTACTATGTGCCAGTGGGTCTGCAAAGTAAAGAAAATAAGACAGTCCTCCCTCTCTGATCAATCAAAATACCTTATTTATATCAAGAAAAAGAGAGAAAGTGTTCATTTAAGAATGAGCTAAATCTCCTCCTCCCCAAATTACAAAACCCAAATCTAAACTGTTGAGGACAGATTAGGCAATTGATCACTAGGTCAGAAAAATAAACTAAGGAAAGAGGATGGAACAAAGAATTAAATGAAGGTAGAAAAAAATTAGTGCCTTGAAAGCAAAGTCCTAAATAGAGAAGTGTAACATGTTTAAGAGAAAATACAGGTCATGTAAACATTTTGTCCTCCATGTGCACAAAGGGAAAACTTAAGGATTTTGAAAAATTCTGAATAACATTTACTCCCGAGTACATGTGATCTGGCTGAGAAAAAGATGTGAGAGGCTGTGGTGATGATTAGCTGGTGGGAAATGGGGCCCAAGGCCTTGCATCCAGCAGGGAGGCTGGAAGAGATGACTAGTGCTTTTCACACAAGGCTCTCAAAAAAGAGGATTAACTCACATAGGCAGTAGGTGTGGCAGCAAAGCAAGGGGAGCACACCTGAGGTGCAAATCCTAATTGAAACTTGGTTCCTTCTGAAGCCGAGCCTCTGCTGTCCCACCTGGTGCCTGGTGAGCGACTCGGCAATTTCCAAGAACCCCGGTTTGAATCAGCCTCAGCCTGAGGGTGAGGTCCTTCTGGAGCTTGGGATAGCAGGAGAGGTGAGATGCAAATTCTCTCACCATATCCTGACCCCACTTTTCACAGGCACTTCGCATTTGAGTTTTTTTCATCTACAGACCGTGGCTTGTTCTTGAGGAACCGCTAGTCATTTAATTTCAGTGATGCCTAAAATGTGGGCTAAACAAAATCAAATGATATTATAGGCAACAACAGAGAGAAGTCTGAGAGGTAACTGTAGTTTGAGCCTCGTGAAGATACTCGAAATAGGTTAGGGTTTGCCCACTGAAGTTTCTCAGGTCCCTTGGGGACATTCCAACCACTCCTTGCCCAATACTGATCTCACGTTTATATGTTCTCGTGTGACATTTACACAAGGGGGCCCCCACCACTTGTTGGGGACCTGCCTACAATCATTTCTTGGGCTCCTTGCACGTTCCTTCTCTCCTATGCTGCATGATTGGTGGTCTGCTGTACACTGTGCAGATGTTCTCCTGTGCTATTTCATGATTATTTTTCAAGTGGCCTCTTAGTCAAGGGATGGCAGGTCAGCACATGGAAACATCTGCTCTTACCATTTTTCTAAGCAAACAGCAGATGGCATTGCTGCTGTCCTTTTGATCTGGAGCAAAAATTCCCATGGCTAAGGTGTAGGTTTACATTGACGCTGCCTGGTAAGGGACTGCCTGAGGGTCTGCTTCCCCCAACAGTAGCACTGCTTACAGATGTTTTCTCTGGAACTCTCATTTTTAGTTTGTTTCTTCCTGGGACTCTACTTCTGCAGGGTGTCTTGAACTTTGACTCTTCTTTCTGTGCTTGTTGCCTCACTGATATCAGTCATAGTTCCCAGGTTCCCAGGTTTCTTCCCATTTGTCACCTGTTGGGGTTCTACTCCTGTTGCCAAAGAGGAGACGGAACTGTCAGTCTGGGTCACCTCAGGATTTGAACACTGGATATGTATGTGCCGTGGACTAAACAAGGTTATCTGGGAAGTAGCTGAACCACCAAGCTTTTTCTAGGTGCTTGTTAAGCCAAACAAGACCATCTTTTTTTTTTTTTTAAACATCTTTATTGGAGTATAATTGCTTTACAATGGCGTGTTAGTTTCTGCTCTATAACAAAGTGAATCAGCTATATGTATACATATGTCTCCATATCCCCTGCTTCTTGCGTCTCCCTCCCACCCTCCCTATCCCACCCCTCTAGGTGGTCACAAAGCACCGAGCTGATCTCCCTGTGCTATGCGGCTGCTTCCCACTAGCTATCTATTTTACATTTGGTAGTGTATATATGTCCATGCCACTCTCTCACTTCGTCCCAGCTTCCCCTTCCCCCGCTGTGTCCTCCAGTCCATTCTCTACGTCTGCATCTTTATTCCTGCCCTGCCACTAGTTTCATCAGTACTGGTTTTTTAGATTCCATATATGTGTGTTAGCATATGGTATTTATTTTTCTCTTTCTGACTTACTTCCCCTCTATGACAGACTCTAGGTCCAACCACCTCATTACAAATAACTCAATTTTCTTCCTTTTTATGGCTGAGTAATATTCCATTGTATATATGTGCCACATCTTCTTTTTTGCCACATCTTCTTTATCCATTCATCTGTTGATGGACACTTAGGTTGCTTCCGTTTCCTGGCTATTGTAAATAGTGCTGCAATGAACATTGTGGTACATGTATCTTTTTGAATTATGGTTTTCTCAGAGTATATGCCCAGTAGCGGGATTGCTGGGTCATATGGTAGTTCACAAGACCATCTTAAAATTACCTTTTTAACAGTTGGATTTGTAAAGCTTTAATGTTTGTGTTCCTTTAAGTCTATACCCATTGAACAACTATTATCTTTACAAACGTTGCAAATATACAAAGAAATTTCTTCAACTTTGTTTTCTAGTTGGAGTGCTAATGTGTTGGAAGAAAAAAAATCTTACATTTTTTCCTAGTTATATTGGATTTTCAATGGATATTTCATTGTAATATAACCTTTAGTCATCTGTTGTGCTTCTTCATTCTCTAGCATCTTTCTTTGGTAGGGGTGTTTCTTCTTTGATGTCATCAGTCAAGACCTTTATGTATGTCTTTACTTCTTCTTCCTAGTCTATATATCCTGCCAAGAGTTCTAGGAAGCTTCAATTTCCTCATCTGTAAAATGGAGATAATTATTTTCCTTATAGAATTGTTGTGAGGATTAAATGAGATAGTGTGTGCCTAGGGAGTGCTTTCAAAGTGGCAGTCATCATCATCTTATTCTTCATCATCGTTCCATCATTAGTAGGTCAAGGAGTCAGAAGACGCAGCTTAATCATTTCCCTGCTGAAATGTTGGGCACTATTATTATCTCTTCTTTCTCACCGTAGGTCCAAGTTTGATTGCCTTTTCAAGTATACTACTTGATTTCTTGTTTTATGTATTCCAGCTCTGCATTAATTTTTTTATATCCCTAGAGAACTATACTCAGATATAGTTCTTGAAATGTTTTTGGTCTTACGTGATATAAATATTATAGCTTTCTGGCTCAAGAATCCCCAGGTTCATACTTATGACTTTAACATAATATAGTAATTATCACATTTAAAGATTTATTCTAATCTTTGCCTTTGGTTTTTAGCAAAAGAAAAAAACTACAGCCATACAATTAAACCCTCACAGAGAGACTGAAATACATTGAAACATGCTGCAGAGAAAGTCCATGCCTTTCCATGTATTCTCAGTTTGCTACTCTCTCCTCAGAGTTCCAGCCCCTCAAAATGGCAGGCATGGGACTTCCCTGGTCGTCCAGTGGGTAAGACTCTGCACTCCTAATGCAGAGGTCCCGGGTTTGAACCCTGGTCGGGGAACTAGATCCCACATGCATGCCGCAACTAAGAGTCTGCATGCTGCAACTAAGAAGCCCATGTGCCGCAACTAAGACCAGGCACAGCCAAAACAAATAAATAAATACATATTTCTTTTAAAAATGGCAGGCATGTACCCACGTTGATTGCTTCTTGTGTATCAGGTGGCCCGGCTATGGTAGCTCCATTCAATTTAAGTTTTATGCAGCTACTAATGTCTGTTATATTCTTGCAAATCAGACTTCAAAATGGCCCAGTTTTTAGGGTATGTAATTTTTCATAGCAAAGTATTTGGAGGCTTAGGAAATATAAACTTTTAGAGTATTTGGCAGCCGCCTGAAGTGATTAGAAAAAAGAAATAATATGTGTGCCTACTGTTTTTTAAGACAAGTTCTCAAATGTAGAAGAGTTGTCAAAATGAAGGTCTTGGTACATGCCACTCTTTCAGAATTATATTAGCAAATAAAAAGGGAGGAGTAGAGGGGATATTTAAGAGAAAGTATGAGTCATAATTCTAACAAGAAAAGGCAGTCACCAACTTTGTGTGGAAACAATGTAGGAGCACGTCTGTTAACGTCTAAGTCATTCTAGAAGTTGGGATTACCAAGAGTCAGTAAACTTTAAATACTGGTGATTAGTTTACGTAACACTGGAAAAACAAATCTCCTTCTATCTTTCAAACAAATATTTCTGGTGAGCCCATCCCAGTGTTCTTTTATTTCACTTCCACTCAACTCTTTTGGAATTTGTCAAATCTTCTTATTCAAATGTTGCTGTTTTTTCCCCCTCATGTGTAGCCTTAGGAATAAGGCTGTCCCCGAAAGAGGTTTACCCATTCTTAGCTAACTTCTTTCTTAATTTAGTACCACATTTGACTTTGTCCTTGAAAATTTTGATTTGAAAATTCGATTTGCCACACTTCCTTCTCCTGCCCCAGTTAGGCCTGATCTTTATCCTTTAAATGAATGCTCTTACGCTGTTTCCTTTCCCCTTTCCCCTGAGAGCTTTCAGTTCATTTCTCCATTTACTTTGTTTCCTTCGATCTTTACAACTATTTTGCAATCCAGTTGGATCAATTTAACTGATTAATATTAACGCGTTATAACTTGTTGTACTTTCAGTTTAATTCTCATGGTAAAAACCGTTCCTCTTACTAGTTATGTAGTCTTTCCTGAATCAGGAAATTGGTCAGTTTTCCACTCGAGGTTAACTCCAAAATTGGCCCTGCCTCTCTCCTGAACTCGAATCTGCCTTTCTCATCTGCTGCTGAACATCAGTTACATTGGTGTCCCTCCAATGCTATAAACTCATCATGTCCCCGTGTTTGGTAATGGAACCACTCAGTTATCCTAGCCAGCAGATTTGGTGTTTTCTCCCGCTTATGCTTCCTCTTCTTGTTCCACATTCAACTGGTCACCACATCCTGTAAGTCAGCTTCCGGTGTGTTTCTCTCGTTGATATGCTCAGTTCCACGCTTATGTCACTGAATTCATTCAACCCCTCACCACTTTTCTCCTCCTCCATTGTTCCCGACTTACAACTCATCCCCCTGCCGTTACCACCACCCCACACATGTCCCACCCTCAGCTGCCCTGCCTCCTGCCACTGCCAATCCAAGATACACACAGCCACCAGATTTTTCTTCCTAAAATGTGGCTCTAATAGTGGTTTATTTCTGCCCCAAATCCTTCAGTGCCTGTCTGCTGCCTACTACCTCCCTCCCCAATCACTACCTGCAAGGACACTGGTCATTCTTCAAGACCTGCTCCAGGAAGCCATCCTTGGCTCTGCCATATTGCTTCCCAAGCCTGCTGACCATCTCACTTTACTTGTTCCTCTTGCCTAGTCTGTCAACCTCTATCTCCTGTTATAGCTTATTGTATTGCTTTCTTTCTTTTTGGCTAGAATTTAAGATCCATGAAGGTGACAACCATTGCCTTAAATATTCCTGTATTCTTCATGGTGCCCAGCATAAAGCCTAATACATGCTTGGTACTTGATAAATATGTATATGTTGAAATATATATATATATTTACATATATAATATGTATATAATTAAATTTTAATCTCCAATATCTTCACTTATTTGTTACTTTTTTTTTTAACATAATACTCACATCTAGTGTTTCTTTACTTTTGCAACACTCCAAGACTCAGGACCTCCCCTTCCCAACCAGTTCTTATACTTTGCACAAGAAAGTGGGAAAGAATCCCTCAAAAGCCTGTTATTATCACACTTGGATTAATGAGGAAATGCTGAAGGAACTCAGAAAGTTCATTTCAGTTTGCCTTGCCTGGCGAGCTTACATATTTACCTGAACTTTAAAAATCTGGAAGAGCTTTATTTGCTTATATATTTATCTCCTCTGCCAAAAAGTCTTTGAATCCCTACAGGCAGGGACTGATTGAGTATATTCAATGTGTAAATGTTGAATATACAAATGAATGTATAAATATAGACTGTATAAATGTAAAAGAAGCTGGACATTTTAACGTAACTTCTTTTAAGAGCTCTTTGAAGAGTAAAAGATTAGTCATATGACTAATCTGTAGTAATTTGTTACCTTTACTTTTAGTTCAGCACAAGGATACCTGCATGAAAATATTAGGTTAAACTACATGAAACTGATATTTGAGCATTTTAACAAAAACAGCAATTTTACATGGCTCGACCTATGGAGGCATGGAGTGGGATCAGTCTTGAATCACTAGAACTTAATGTTTGTACTTTGGATCTGTGTACATCTGGTTCTTTCTTCTCCCTAAACTGGTTTGTTATTTTACTTTCGATTCAGCCTATAGAGACAAAATGCTAATTAGTAATGCTACTTGTTAGTCATTAATGGTAACTATTGGCTTAATTCCCTGCAGTTATAGGTTCATATTAGTTCATAATTAGTTGGTTTTATTATACCAGTAATTAAAATAGAAAATTAATTATTTCCTTTTCTTTGATGTTGGCCTAAAGGTATATACATGCCATGTTATGACTCTGACTCAGTAACTTTCATGCATGTTGGTGAATTATGCTCTTAAGCTCATCCATTCATTGACGATTCCATCAGCAAGTGTTTCTGGAGCACCTACTCTGGGCATACGACCTCAAACAACATAGGGCTCCTGGCCTCAAGGAGAGATGGTATGAAAAGTGCCTGGCCTACGATCTTTGCTCAACTGACAGTCGCTGTGATAATCGTTATTGTGATGGTGGTCACAAACCCAACTGATAGTTAGCTATATTTTAAGAATTGCTCTTCATAATAAAAAAATTATTGTTATACTTTTTTTTTTTCCTTCTGACATTTTCATGACTAAGGAGAGTGAGAAGAATCTAGAGGGGGTGTCATTAAGTAAATGCTCAATTGTGACAACTTTAGAGGAATTCATTTGGATCTCTGCTCAAGGTGTGCAGAGACAATGGGATCTGGAGCCTCTTCCCTCTTTCTGCTCTTCCCCTGCTGGGCACTAAAGCACATGAGAAGTATTTCCCCTGTGAGAGCACGGCTCAAAACCTGTACCACCAAAACGGTCCTGCTTGCATCTGCCTCTGTCGCCTGCTTGGGATAGAAGATTTGAAGTACAGAAGTGAGTGTCTAGGGCTTCTTTGGACTCTAATACTGAGCTTGGTTGGTGGTAATAAAAACTAGAGTGTGATTTCAGGCCCCCAGTTATCGAGTAGATTCACTGTGGTCCAGCCCCTCATTTCACAAAGGTCTTCCATAGCCCACAGGGGAAACCAGATTGTGAGACAAGATAGCAAAAGCTAAACAAACCTATTGCCGCTCCTGGAAAAGCAGCTTAGCCCGCAAGCTCTAGAGCAGGACCCTGGAACACCAACCTTGGGCATGAAAGACCACATATTTATTTATTTATTTAGTTTCTGCTTTGTATATAAGTCATGTTTCCCAAAATTTAATTGTTATTGTTATGCAGTTATTCAGAAGAGGAAAAAGCTAAATTTTCCAGTATACTTTCTTAATTTTTATACTTTTTCTGACGCCATCCTTTGATTTTTATGTCTCTGCAACTTTGTAATTTAAAAAAATCAAGGCTGAATGAACTCTAAAGGCCTTTGTTCTTATTAGATTTATTAATCCTGCTTTATTGAGAAGACTTGACCCCGTGGTTGCATTATCTTGGGATCAGGATATATTTCCCTATATTTTCTTTGATATATGTACAGTAAAATACCAGACCCTAAAATAAAATCCCTTGCTGGGCCTCTTCACCCTGGGAAAGAATACACTTTATGGCCAGATGGAATGGCATCATGTCTCACTGCTGGGGTAGCACAGAAAGGACAACATCACTGAACGCTATCCATTCTCATTCAGCGGAGCCTCCTTAGTTTTGTCAGGTGCTGTAACTTGGACCCAACACTGAGCTGCAGCTCAGGAGACAAAACAGTTGGAAAACTTGGGGAAAGGCTCTAAGGGTCAGTGAAATTTACTGTGGGCAGCTGCTGCTTCAAAGCCACTCTCTGTGCAGAAGCCTATTAAGAAGTAGTAGGTTACGTTCCTGCCGTTTCCCCCAGCATGATGGATGATGCTCTGAAAAGAGAAAAGACTTCCTGTTCCACAGAGGTGGCTTTCCTCTAAGCCTGCCTCACTGTGTTTCTCAGGCTCTCTCCGTTCCGTTTCTAACCATTGAATTCACTGCTCCACTACATTTAATAATAACCTGGATTTGTCAGGAATGACTGACTGTGACTCACCAGTGACTGCTTGTCAATCAGCAGGACCTCCCACTCTCAGACAAGGGGCTTAGCTGTGCTGCCCGTGCAGGGGAGAAGCTCTGTGAGGGAAAAGAATCAGGTTGCATATGGTCGAATAACAGAAGAAGAAGTGGCTTCAGCGTTTGCTTGACCTCCTTTGCCTTCAGAAGCATTTTCACTTTACCTCATGTAAAGAAATTATTCCTCCCTGGCCTTCTCTCAGGCCCTGGTAATTGCCAAGCTCACTCCTACCACAATTGTACAGGCTGTTCCCTCGACTATGCATGCTTTTCCCTCCTTGCTTTGCTTTCTTAACTGCTACTCATCTTTCCATTCTCAGATTATGAGAGAATCCCACCCCCCGCCCCCGCCGCCCACTTCTTGCTTAGGTCAGAGCTCCCAGCTCAAGATGTCCATAGGACAATGTCCCTTCCTTGACCGCAGAGTTTCAGTGACCATTCAATGGATGTCTTTCTCACGCTCTATGTTATTAAGTACTATGGGTCTGTCTGTCTGTCTGTCTCTCCCTCCCCTCTCCACCCCCACACACCATTGCACAATGCCTGTCCTCCCTGCCCCAACTTCAGGTTCCTCAAGGACAGGGATGGTGGCTCCCAGTCTCTATCATTTTTACTTCCATTGCCCACTACTCAATGCATGTTTCTTGTGGCTGCATACAGTGACATTTAATTTCTCTGTCATTAGGAAAGCAGAAACTTGTCACTATATCCTTTCCACAGGCATAAACAGATACACAACATTCATGGTATGAGGTACCTTTTAAGAGCACAGCCAAGTTGCTTGCTTAGTAAAAAGCATAGCAACCCCTCTTTTTGTGGATGGGGAGAGGTGGTTCATAACTAATGGATTAAAAAAATCCAGTATTTTCAGATCAAATGAATATACATATTTCAAATAAATTCTCTCTTACTGACCCTATCAAGTAACGGTTACCAAGTGCTGGTTATTGTTTAGTACAGTCCTTTGCTGTTGTATGGAGATGACTAACATAGATAAAATCCCTGCCCTCATTAGGCTTATCATCTAAATAGGAAACATCAAATAAAGACCAGAGAAGAAAGTGTTCACTTGTGGGAATGTGAGAGAATCACAAACATGAAGGAGCGGAAAGTTTAATTCTCCCTCCTTCTACAGGGTCAGATCTGTGGACTCAAGAAAGATAAAAATGTAACTGACCCTTGGTTAGTGGTGATTTATATAGACCTACAACCCATAAATCTTGTGATTTCAGTCAAAAATTAACCCAATATTCAAAAGGAAAAAAAGTCAAGATTCCTTACAAGATTTTGGGGGTGGCAGCAGGTGCATTTTGTTGACATTTGTATTTAGCCAGAGCTAAGGAGTTAAGTATTTAGGGAAATAAAAATTCACACAGAGGTTTCCTCTTGCTGTATGATTTAGAGGCTTTGCATTCCCTGTGAAATCCCTGCAGGATCTTCTAAAGGACAGGTCAGGAAAGGAGGAGCACAAGGGATAAAGGTCTGGTCCCCCCAGTCCTCCAACCAGAAGGGCTCTGTGTTGAAACCTTCATCTTAGAATTTTAGAATCTCATTAGAAGAAAGAGTTCTGCTGCCATGATTCGCTAACTTTTGTTTAAACTGCAGAATTCAAGAATTCTTGCGCAGGGCAAATGACAGTAGTCAGTGAATTTGAATGTTGGAGGACAAGAATGTTAGTAAACTGGGAGGTGTGAGTATAATATGTAGACAGATACGTAGTCACATGTCCTATAAGAAAAGCAAGGAATTGATAAGATCGTAACACTGATCCACTGATCGGTGAGGACTTTAGGTCAGGCTGTGCTGAATCTACTCCAGCACACACAAGAGCTCTTCTTTGGGGTATCTGAATTGAGTAGAAAGAGACTCTTGAGCAGTTCCTTTGATCAACTCGGGAATTTCCTCTAACATGCCTTCGTGTTGCTTAGAGGTTCATTCTCTACGGTGGAAATGGGAGTTGTTGGAATGTCTGGGAAGTCATAGATCGCTGTGCTGATGGGAAACTCCCCCTCTTCCCTTTTTTGGATACTTTCTTGTAATGTTTCTTTAGAGATAACAAATGAGGCAGAAGAGCAGAGGAAAGAGAGAAGTCACCTTGAAAATGGAGATTCAGCTGTTTCTCATGACTGTGACACCTCTGAGCCATCCACTTTCTTACGTTCTACGTAGTTTCTATCCCAAACCAAAAGTATGTTTACAAATTGTTGTCAGACAGTTAGGGCTCTCTTAGAGGCTATGATTTATTTTTATGTTTAAGTATCATATTAAAATATTATATTAACTAAAATAAATTATATTAAACTAAATGAAAATATTATATTAAATGAAAATACAATATTTCATAAGAATATGTAAATTATTTGTCATAATTTAATGAGAATCTGTTAGAGTAAGAGAGTGGGGAATAAACTCAGAAGGAAAATATTTCTGGTCTAGTGTACTCTAAAAAATATTGGACTTGCTCCAGAATATTTTACTTTTATTTTTGATAGGAATAAATAGGAATGCTATAGTTCTTACTTGGAAAGTATGTCTATATATAGTGTGTGTGTATTTATATACCAAAACCAAGTGAGATTATTCAAACATTGGAATGTTAGAGATTATAAAATTTTCTGTAAATTTCACTGTCTCATGGGGTCTTTGTTCTTTGTTAAAAATTAAGAAATTTAAAGGTCTATTGACAATCCTCAAAAATAATAAACATTTGAATCTTAAATTATCAAAAATCATAACCAAGATTCACTGATCTGGTTGAGGGGAGATTCATTTTTAAAAAAATATAGCCTAAGATTTTAAATTTAGTAGAGTGGAAAAGATGGATAATAACTGTAGAATTGTGAATTTATTATGTTTATGTGGAAAGTCATGATGATTGTGATATGAAATAATGATGTCCTTTGATTAAAGCATAAATCTATTCCATAGGTCAGGATCAAAAGGCAGCATTTTCACCTTCAATTTGATCAATTCTGAGGATTCCAAAAGAGAAACAAAGCTAGCAAATATTAAAAAAAAAAAAATCAAATTAGCACATCTGCTAGCCAATTGATCCCTATCCTTTGAAAGGAACCACAAACATTTAAAACCGACTGAACATGAAGTAGGTAATTGGAAGACAAAGTCAGATCCCAACCACAACCATTCCTTTAACTTAGAAAAGCCTTTTCTCAATCTTAGAAACATCCACATGGGTAGAAAAAACAAACTCATCTAACCACACAAATCAGAACTAAACTGATAAGACAGATATAAGGAAATTGTTACCCTCCCCATCACAAGCAAGTCTGTAATTCTGATATTAGAATAGATATGTCCATGTTAAATAGTTTATCTTCTTGGAATGCATAACCAAATTATAGTTCTGGGTGAGCACACTGGGTGGGATTGTGTGATTATACTGCAGGCACTGATTCTACTTATATTTATATTCACTTTTGCTTAATACCTAAGTGTATTGTTTGAGTGTTGACAAGGTACCAAAAATGTTACTTTGTCCTTTTACTGCACCTCTCATGAGAGGATCTTTAAGAGCTTTACTCACATTAGTGTGTTATTCCCAGGATTATTCTTCCTGTTTTATAACTGAGGAAACTACTTCCCATGGATATAAGTAACTTGTTCAAAGGCAGCAAACCAAGTCTCTAATGTGGCTACAAAGCCGCTCCTGATTCCAGGGCTTGACTGTTCCACCCTCGAGATTAACACTTGAAGGAGGCATTCTGTGATGGCTGTCACCCAGAGAATGGTCATGTGGACCCCATTAAATTAAGAATTTGTGAACATGCATGAGGGATCCACTTTGCAGAGTCCATACAGAAAAGGGTTGCTGAGCAAACAAAGTAATAGAAATACAGAGAAAAATGGTTAACTTGCTGCATCGAAAGATTGCCAAGCATTTCATCTGTATTGGCTTAGACTCAATATGCTGATTATAAACAAGCTATTGATTCATAAATTAAGATGCATATACTTCGAAACATTTTATTGGTATTTGGTTTGAGTCCATGATAATTAGTATTTATGAGAAGGTAGTAAAACTATATTAAGTTAAAAATATATTTACTCATTTTGGTTTTTCATGGATTTAGACTAGGAAATTGTATATGTACATAAGAAGTCTTGGAAAATGAAAGCACTAAATAGCCTTTGCAAATATAGCAAAAGTACAATTTCTAAAAGAGGTTTCAAGGGAGAGATGGAGAAGAGTATTGTGGAATTGTGAATGCAGCAATCCTGGTAGACAGGAAAAGTCATTTTTCACTGAGACTTTTGAGTGTCCCTCTGCTTCAGTTAACAACTTTCTTCACAAACAAAAAACAGTGATGTCCTATCTGTGATTCTTTTGGATTTTGCCATGTAATGAGAGGTCACCAGGTGCTCCTGGCACTCTTTGAGCAGGCTTGCAAAGTTGGAGCAAGACTGGCCTGGCTTAGAATGAGGGTCGATGCACTTGTGTGCATGTACCTTTGGCAGCTCATTTTGCAGGCAGGGTTAAAGGTTGTAGCAGCTCCATTTTCCATTGGTGAAGAGTCAAAACATGGCTTCTACCAAGCGGGTGCAGAATACCAGCAAGAATAGTCTGCTTGGTCATGCACATTGATTCAACTGTTTATTTTGATCACAACCCCATGCATGGTCTTGTATCTCTCTGTGCTGAAGGCGGATAGAGCTATTATTATTATGGTCCCTGCATGAATAATCTATTATTTTCAAATATAAATTTTCCCTTTACTCTGTCAGCCATAAATACCTTCTTTGCTAACATGCTGTTCAGGATCACCATAATCTGGGGAAGGGCCATTTTATATCCTCTGTTCACATGATCTAAGCAGCATTTTTGCATGGCTTTGGGGAATAAAACAGGAAAAAGGGGGAAATTTTAAAAATAGAATAAGCTTAATGGCTTTTTCACTTATCTTTTCTTTAACCACTTTAATATACTATGGGGGGATACATACTAACCTTTGGTAAAAAGGGGGGCCTATTTTGTAACCAAAAGAAAGTGGAAAATATTTCTGGAACATTTTGACTTTCTTTCAACCTCTTAAATGACTCAAAAGAAATATGGAATAATAAAATAAAAGCTTGAAGGCTGCCAACTCAGGTCTCACAATAACTTTTCTGCCAAAAACTAAAATTACTGCTATTCATATTAATAGTTCTACCCCACTACCAAAAAGAAAATTTCTGGCTCAACCAAAACTACATATCTACTACCTCCACCTCAAATTCTAGAATCAAGGAAAGCAGTAAAATTATAAATTTTTAGAAGTGAATTTCATTGTGTTTGTATGTCTAACCCCTAAATGAGACTGTTATCCTTAGAGGCAAGAAAGGCTGGATGGTTACATGGCATTCTATGACCTTTAATTCAACTTTTGAAAAATTTCTTGATTCCTTTCTGGATGAAACATATACTATTAATACCCTTTGCAGTTGTTTTCCAGATATTGCAGCTACTTACTTAAATTTGATGCTATTTGATTGTGTTTTAAAAACATTACACCAAGGAATAGCATGGAGCATTATAGAAGCAAGAATATTAACACTAATAAAGATTTATATGTGAGAAAAGTAACTTTGGTAGAAGAATAGAGAAAGGACAAGTGGTAGAAGAGAGTGGAGGCAGTGAGCCACCTTGAAAGTAGCTGCATTTATCCAGACAAAGATGAGGAGATCTCACACCGGGACTGTGGAGCTGCAGTTGAAATACTTCCAAGAGGTGGCATTGTTCATAGGCTGGTCTGGGGTTCTAATTCTCCTTCTTTCTTGTTTGTATGGGAAATTATGTCTTAAGACATACAGGAAGGAGGGAACATGTCTGTCCTGGAGGGAGCTCTCACAACTGCTTCAGCATCTAGTGGACTCAAGGAGTTTAGAGTAGGGGTTCAGGGAATACTTCTTACCTCCCCAACTCCAGAGAGGGGGTGTGCCTCTCCACTTCTGATGCAGCATTTGTGTGCTAAGGGCATTTGTAAGGCACTTTTTCATCACTCTGGAAGGGCCTGTATTTCCTTTGCTCTTCCCCTGCATAGCCTATAGCTTTGGGAGTCAACTGGAGAGCCCAGCTGCCCTCTGCTCCTCACCAGCAATGGAGCAGGGATGGCAGGAAGAGGAATGGCCCCTGAGCTTGTGGGTCAAGACTGAGGCTAAGGATAGTAAGGGGTAAACACCAGGCCTGGTTCCAAAGTGACCCTCTTGGGACCATGACCTCTTAGAAGATTTTCAGGCCTTATATAATAGAGGCCACTTTCTCAGCAAAACCTTAGAGCAATGTTTTTCAAAGTGTGGCCCTTGGATGTTGTTTATCAGAACGCCTGGGGAAGGCTTGCTAAAGCTATAGATTCCCAGGTCTTACCCCAAACCTTCGGAATCAGACTCTGAGGGGGTGGGTTTTTACAAGCTCACTCAGTTCCACACATGAAAGTTTGAGAACCATTGTCTTAAACCTCCTCACCTTAACAGATTGTCATTAGTTTAAAAACTAGTACAGTGATGACAGTGTTATTGCTGTCAGAATTCCATTTGAGCAGTTAGGCTGTTGTGTTCTCTATTGTGTGAACCTTCCTTTTTCTGATTATTGGCAAAAAGCAGGAGTTACATATAGTGAGAGTGGCTCCATACTTGGGGTGGCTTGGAGAGCGGAATCACCACTGCTGTGTAGATAGGTGTTCCCACGAACTTTCTTGCTTGTTTTGGCTGTAACTGTGTTTGGTGCTGCTGAGCAGGGCTGTGCATACAACTACAGGCCATAGCTTTACATTTCTCACTCAGGAGGGATTTGCTGGAAGGATACAGGCCTGCAAAGAAACCAGAGAATAATGGTGAGGCCATATTCAGGGAGAGTGGATCAGAGAAGGGAGGGAAGGAAAGGACTGAGGTGGCAGGTTGGGGCAAGGAGGAAAAAGAACAAAAGAAAAGAGATAGCAAGAGCATGACACCAGCACAGAGTCTGCATTGTAAGGTAGGAAATTTACATGGAAAAGGCATTCTTGAGAATAGAAATAATTATTGATATGTTTGTGATTTGAAAAACATAGCAGTTTAATATTATCTCTACCTATCCTCTTCTCTCTCTACTCCTCATCACATGAAACCCCGAACATGAAAATCTAGTTCTGTTTTGTGAAAGCAAATTTTCTCAACCCTGGTTTATTCACTATTGGTATCCTAGAAATTCCACATAGCTTTCTCAGTCACAAACATATGTCTGTGTGTGGTTAAGTGGTCAAACTACTGAAATGAAAAAGGTGGAATTAGATAGGAATAGGATTCAAAAGACTAGAAATAGGAATGACATAAATTGGCCAGTGAAAATAGATTATGGTTGTATAAACACCTTGATGTATTTTGGATTAAATGATTAGATTCCCATTTTCCCTTCTAAATTAAAAAAACAAACAAAGACACTTGTGGAGCTCTCCACTTTAGGCTTTTGTGGGTTTCACACCCACCTCATCTCATTTGATGCTCTGAACAGTCTGCGGAGAAACAGGAAGTGAATTCTTGCCCTAATTGGACAGATGGAAACCTAACAGCTAGAGAGCTTATGTGACCTGTTGGACATTTTATGATCAGCAAGTAACATAAGGAGGACTCAAGTCCATTTCTTTTGGCTCCGAGTTCAATGATCTTTCCAGTGCGCTGCCTTTTCTCTTAATATTCCAGGAAAAGATAGATGTTCAGACTGCTTATTGATCACTGATTAAATTATTACTAAATAGGTACTGGAACATCCATCATGTGTTGGTCTGTTTACTGGGTTCAGACAGAGGAATTGTGGTCTAAATTGTGCAATCTAGGTTTAGGAAATTCAAACAAAGATGTGACAGTGGAAATGAGCCAAAACTTGGGTTGCCCTTCCTTCCTTTCATTTTTTTCTATAGGTGTCTCTGGTCAGTTGGTGGCCTGAGCCCTTTCCTCTCCATCTCTTTGGCTTTGTGGAGAGCCTCCCTTTCTAAGGGCCCTTAGAAACATGGGCAAAACTGGGCATGCTTGGGTTTGGAGACCTTATTTGTCAGATTGTAAAAGCAGATGAAGCATCACCTCCTCCACCTGCAGTCAGTGGGGGATTATAGGGGATTAGAATATTTAAAGGCATTTCTTGGGATTTGTTTTTAGAGACAGTAGAGAGAAGAATGTCCTAGTTTGAGTGAGTAGGATCAGATACAAAGGGCTTGGGATCTAGCAATCAAACCCAGTCAGCTCCACTTGCCCTCACTCCATCATAGGATTCCTGATGGAGGGGAGAAAGGGAGGAGAGTGGGGCAGTTGGAGGAGGAAGCAGTGAGTCAGCTGCCCTCAGGCTGTGTGCCCTGGAAGAGTGGGGCACATTTGTTGTGGCAGTAACACCCACTGAAAGCAGAACTGAGCCTTGAATTCATGCCACACACTCTGAACACCCTCATAAGACATTTTCAACTTATAGTCAAAGCAACCACAAGAAGCACATGACAGGACTTCCCTGGCAGTCCAGTGGTTAAGACTTCTCGCTTCCACTGAAGGGGGTGCAGGTTTGATCCCTGGTCAGGGAACTAAGATCCCACATGCCACATAGCACGGCCAAAAAGAGAGGGTGTGGAGAAAAGAGAACCCTCCTACGCTGTTGGTGGGAATGTAAATTGATACAGCCACTATGGAGAACAGTATGGAGGTTCCTTAAAAAACTAAAAATAGAACTACCGTATGACCCAGCAATCCCACTCCTGGGCATATCTCCTGAGAAAACCATAATTCAAAAAGAGTCATGCACCCCAATGTTCATTGCAGCGCTGAACTATTTACAATAGCCAGGACATGGAAGTAACCTAAATGTCCATCAACAGAGGAATGGATAAAGAAGATGTGGTACATTCATACAATGGAATATTACTCAGCCATAAAAAGGAATGAAACAGTGCCATTTGCAGAGATGTGGACGGACCTAGAGACTGTCATACTGAGTGAAGTCAGAAAGAGAAAAACAAATATCGTATAATATCGCTTATATGTGGAATCTAGAAAAATGGTACAGATGAACTTATTTGCAAAGCAGAAATAGAGACACAGGGGCTTCCCTGGTGGCGCAGTGGTTGAGAATCTGCCTGCCAATGCAGGGGACACGGGTTCAAGCCCTGGTCTGGGAAGATCCCACATGCCGTGGAGCAACTGGGCCCGTGAACCACAGTTACTGAGCCTGCGCGTCTGGAGCCTGTGCTCCGCAACAAGAAAGGCAGCCATAATGAGAGGCCCGCACACCGCGATGAAGAGCGGCCCCCACTTGCTGCAACTAGAGAAAGCCCTCGCACAGAAACGAAGACCCAACACAGCCATAAATAAATAAATAAATAAATAAATAAATAGAGACACAGATGTAGAGAACAAACTTGTGGATACCATGGAGGGAAGGGGGGGGTGGGATGAATTGGGAGATTGGGATTGACATATATACACTACTATATATAAAATAGATAACTAATAAGGACCTACTGTATAGTACAGGGAACTCTACACGATACTCTGTAATGACCTATATGGGAAAAGAATCTAAAAAAGAGTTGATATGAAAAAAAAAAAAAGTACATGACAGTGTTTTCCCCACTCCATGTTTGTGTATGGCAGATTCATTTATTTACTGGGCAGCTAAAGGGCTAAGAGTTTGTGGAGTCAATATGCACAGTCTAGCAATAAAGTTTAAACAAAGAAGGCTGAAGCAGTATGTTGTCAAATCTACCAAGAAGCTGGTTGCAGAAGACAGTCTTGTTTCTAGAGGCATCCTTTGGTGAGTTTGGCTCTTTCCACTCCGTTCTGATTCATTTGTGTGGCAGCCCCGTGTAAACTCTTGAAAACTAAGTGGCTTCACTCAGTGTCCCCCTCCCTCTGGCTCCTTTGCACACGCGTGTGTGCATGTGTGTCCATGCACATGCATGTGTGAGCTTGACAGTGTTATGTGGGCGGAGATTGCCAGTCTCCCATATCTGGGTAAGGCCTTAATACCTGGTGACAAGGCCAATTTCCACAGGGCACAGTTAATAACTCTTAATATCTCTGATGTCAGGAACCTTGCTTCTGAACTAGTGCTGGTGTTCATTGCATAAAGGACCATAATGAAACATACCTACAGGAAGACTTCAAAGGAGTTTAATCTTGGAGATTCCTAAAAGGTTGAATGGTTTCTTAATTATGAAACTTTGTTCAGACTCAGTTTATATTTCATTATGTGGAATAAATGTGTGCGCTGATTAAATGAGACAAAATATAAAATTGAACGTTGCCAGAGCTGTAGTTGTCTGTGCTTCTGAGAGTTGTCTGTCTTAAGCAGCAGGGCCCAGGGAGGTGGGTGTGGTTACTTGCTTGTACCTATGGCACACAGGCAGTTAGGCAAAGTAGGACAGTGGAGGTGTTTTGACAGTTAGGCTGTTCTGGGCAAACACATCTGGAAATGGCCTAGTTGCATTATCCTCAGTAGCTGTTTATGTGTACGATAATGGTCTAAAGGCTGAGTGAAAAAATGAGCCTTAAAGAGTAATTTCTGAAGACATTCTTCGTTTATTCTCTGCTAACATGTAACCCAGTCATGCCCTATGTTATTATATATGTTCAAGTTAGTCAACATTATATTTTATCACTTCCAGTGGAAAGATTAGACTCTTACCCAGAAAAGAGAGATGTATTAACAATGAAACATAAGCAAAATTGACTATAAATGAATATCATTAAAGAACAAGTTCTGTATAATAAAACCATTTTCCTGACCTGGCCAGAAGTCTCTAGTAATGCTGATTGTTAAGGTAGACATAATGCATTACATTGAAAGAGAAATAATTTAGCAGGCACATTTTTCTCAACAGAAATATTGCTGTTTCAGTTGGTATTTATACTGGCAGCTGCATTTGGAATCCTAATCAAAGTTAAATTTTGTTCAGGCAATGTGATTGGTTTCTCAGATTTGGGGGTTTTATGCCATTTTAGTTGTGGCTGATGCAAGATGCTTTCTGATCTTTGGTGGTTGTCTGGGAGGGGGTCATAAGACTGTGAAGCAGGAAGGATCTATAGAGATTACCTGTGGTACCCCCATACCCACACCCAACCACCTTATCTTGTAAGTGAGGAAATTAAAATCCACTGAGTTGGGTTCCCTTATTAAAGTAGCATGTTAGTGAGTGGACCAGGACGGGAACTCAGGGTTCCAGCCACGGTCAGCCTGGTTCAGCCCTGCATCAGCTTTGAATACTTCCCATAGGCATCCTGGTGAACACTGAGGAAGGCGCCTCTTACTCCCTAGCCTCAGCAGGTTGCTGCCCTTCTTTGAGTCTCTGGATCTCTGCCACCAGCAGCACCAGGCCCAGGAATGAGGAGGAAGCAAGAAGTAAGAGGAGAAAAGAAGAAAGGGGGTGATGACCATGGAAGAGTGTTCTGGTTTCTAAAATAATAAGATGGATTTTCTCTGGTGACCGCAAAGCATCTCTGATGGCCAAATTCAAGACAAGGGCCAAAAATGCTTTGAGCAGCCGATAGCATCATTTGAATATGCATCCAGCCTTTCAGTGTGGTGCCTTTCAAAAACAATAGAAATTTGGATGAAAAACTCTGATTCCATTTCTGTTTGTGTGCATACAGAGACATGAACTTAGGGGTACCTAAGAACTTTTTTGCATTATTTGTACATTCTCCTTACGTCCATGACCAAACCATGTGACATCATATGTAAATGAAGGTGTCTATTTTTGTCACTCTAAAAATAATTTTTAGATGATAAGGCATTTAGCACAGAAATTTTATAAATTTCAGGGTTTTTCCTTTCAGCTTTGATGGATATCCCTGTGATTAGTGAGTTACTTCTGCTGAGACTCTTAGGGGAACACATAAATATTGATAAAAATGGTTTGAGTTTCCATATATATAAAAAATAACATAATTCCCCTCCAGCTACATAAAGTAGGTATGTGATAAATATTCTCTTTGTTGAAAGAATGAATGAATGAATGAGGGAATGCTAGGGAGCTAAAAGTGGCTGGCTAAATTAACACAGATTGGGCTGCTTTAAAAAAACATTTGGCGACTGATGTTATTTAGTAGACACAGTAAGGTACAGTATGCATTACTAACCTCATTAAGTTCCAAATAAAACTCTATACTTTATACTATTTCTACAAGAGGTTTTATTAGATTTCCTTAACTGGTGTCATATTTTTTGGCCAGGGCATTTGTAACCAGCTTCACATAAATAAAGTTCTATTTTGTCACCATGTCATAGTAAAATAAACTGCTTGTACTATGCATCCCTGCCAAAGCCAGAGCAGACGGGGAAAGGATATAAATGTGTCAGTATTCAGGGAGAGAAAACACATAAATGCACATGGCAACTCTCTTAACTCCAAGGCTCAGCGTGATACTAATTCATTTGGGTGACATTTAGAAAGCTACTCCCAACATAAATAATATGTATATGGTGGGGGGTATCTCTGACAGACACAAAGTTGAAAAAAAATGGCCTGAAAGAATGCACATCGGATTTTACAGGTGCTCAGAACATTAATGTACAGTGATGGATGACCTTTTTGCTGAAGGTTGACATAATGTTGAATGGAATGTTTTGTTTATATCTGGTACCGGGTTTATTGACCAGCACCAAAGGGTAGGACCAAGCTGGGATTTGAACAGTGTCTACTTTTTTCTTTTTGTGGAAACTGTTTTCTGTGTCCCACCCCCTCACAGGCAACAGTTCTTAAGTTGTTTCACAGATATCATTCCACAAGATGGATTACTCTTTTTAAAAAAATATCTTAGGCCTAAGTATTCATTACCAAAGGTGCAATTTTTGATGGGTAAATATGAAAAATTAATCACAGAAGGTTTTTAACACATTTATCATAAATCTTGAATCTTGGTTTGTCATCTCTAATGTGTCTGTGGTTAAAATTCTCATGGTTAATGGCGAATTGCTACTGAGAATGCCTGTAGATAAAATCACAAAGTCTACAAATATAAGAGACCAACAAGTCAACCAAGCCATTTCAATGACAGCATAGACTTGTCCCCATGGTGCCCTTTCCCATGTGGATGGACACAAAGTTAGAATAAAAAATAGGAAAAACTTTTAGTATCAGTCCAAGTGATAATCTCCTTTCACCACTAAGTAGGAAATTATCACTATACAAAAATAATTCCTTTGGGAAAATTTTCCAAGTACTTAGCATAAATTATTTCTTTCATAATGTCAGCCATTATACCTAGTTATTATAACCTCTTGAGCAATGCTGTACATTCATTTTTCTCGATGGTTACACCTTTCAAGTTAAGTTTACCATGACCGTCTTTAGTCACTTTTAGTTTGTTTGCTCATTTGTTCATTCTTTAACTTATTCATTTTGTTCAATAAATATTTCTAAAGGCTACACTGTGCCAGGTTTTTAGGAGGAGGCAAAAATGCCTCAGACAAGGAACTTTCAATGGTTTAAAAAGTAGTAGAGTAGGGCTTCCCTGGTGGCGCAATGGTTAAGAATCCACCCGCCAATGCAGGGGACCGGGTTCGAGCCCTGGTCCGGGAAGATCCCACATGCGGCGGAGCAACTAAGCCCGTGCGCCACAACTACTGAGGATGTGCTCTAGAGCCCGCGAGCCACAACTAATGAAGCCTGCAAGCGTAGGGCCCGTGCTCCGCAACAAGGGAAGCCACCGCAATGAGAAGCCCGCACACCACAACAAAGAGTAGCCCCCGCTTGCTGCAACTAGAGAAAGCCCACTCACAGTAACAAAGACACAACTCAGCCAAAAATAAATAAAAGAAAATAAATAAATTTATATTAAAAAAAAAGTAGTAGAGTAAATAAAACAGGTGCAAAAATGCCCCGAATATGAGGTAGAATGTGATACATGTCCTTAGAAAGTTACAGATAGCATTGGGAGGTGAAGATGCAGGGATGGCCATTAGTTCTTTTCCTTTAATTTTTTAGATTTTTAAATTAAATTTATTTATTTATTTTTATTTTTGGCTGCCTTGGGTCTTCATTGCTGCACACGGGCTTTCTCTAGTTGAGGCGAGTGGGGGCTACTCTTCGTTGAGGTGCGCAGGCTTCTCACTGCAGTAGCTTCTCTTGTTGCAGAGCGTGGGCTCTAGGCACGTGGGCTTCAGTAGTTGCAGCATGCGGGCTCAGTAGTTGTGGCATGCGGGCCCTAGAGGTCGTGGGCTTCAGTAGTTACGGTGTGTGGGCTCAGTAGTTGTGGCCCACGGGCCAGTAGTTGTGGCTCGTGGGCTCTAGAGCACAGACTCAGTGGTTGTGGTGCACGGACTTTGTTGCTCCACAGCATGACCATTAGTTCTTGCTGGAGGGCTCTGGAAAGACTTCCTAGAAGTGACAGTATTTGAGGTGGGCTTTAAAGGATGCCTAGAATTTGCACCTCCAGAGAACAGGATGAAGTAGAGGAAAGCCTGAAGGCACAAGGAAAATGAATAAAGGCACAGAGGAAGGGAAGGAAGGGAGAAGTGGATTAATCAAAGAATAATGGAAACAGAAGATGGGGCCAGATCACCAGGGACCTTGAGAGGCGAACCTAAGGATTTCAGGCCTTCTTCCCTAGTCAGGAGGGAGAATTGAAAGTCTAGCAGAAACAGACTTGATTAGCACTGTGCTTAGGAAAGTGTTCTCTAGAATGCGGTGGAGGATAAGGAGACCAAAGGTGAGGAGGCAAGTTTGATGAGAGGGAGAGAATTCCTGTAAAAGAATATGGAGAGAAACAGGGGGGCAGTGGAGTGGAAACATGAGGCAGAGGTCACATCAGAGGGTCAGAGACATGTTTGGGGGGCTGATGCCTCAAGGTTTCAACTGAGTGACTGGTAAAGTCAGTAAAAATGGGGCAGGTTTAGAAGGGATGGAATGCCAAGTTCATTTCTGGACACCAGTATGATAACCTGGTTCTACAGAATCATATTATACGCATATATATCTTTGATTTCCCAATTTCTAACAAAGTGTGGATGCTGAATAAAGTTAGAATGTTACTTGACAAACAAATTACCTCATATGAAGATGTCCGGTAGACAGCTGGAAAATCAGGCAAGTCACAATTTATTTTCTCTCTTCACAGTGCCTGGTATGTAGAATACACTTAAGCATGTGTTAAATATCTAATAAGTTTTATTTCTTAGCCATAAGAGTGGTTAAAATGCATAAATAGTAAATAAATATTTTTGAATAAATTTCTTTCTTATTGTGATAATTTGCAAAATGATAGATTTATGCCTTCTTTTCCCAGCTAATACAAATCACAATATTTGAAATATGTGGTCTTATGCTGAGAAAAATTTTATGCCAAAAAACTTGGTGCCAATATTAGTTTCTTCCAGTAAAAGACACTCCCAGCCATTTGCTTGCAATACAAATAAAGAAAATTATCCAAAAGTTTTTACCTCTATTAGTTTTGTCATCTATTGAATATTAATTTTAGCAGGCATGGATTTACATTTTTCAGTTTGGAGCTAACCACTTATAAATTTTTATATCCTATTTTGTGTTCTGTTTTGATTTTTCCTTGGTATTCCATATCCCTGACTTTATATATGCTTTAAGATTTCTGATTTCATTTTGCCAGCTGTTTATGCTATTTTCATGTTATGAACAGTGTAAATCTTATGGGTTACAAAATAGAAATATTAATGCAATCTTTGTTATTTAGCCCAGCCTGCCATTTACACAAAGTAGCCCAAAAGTATCCCACTGTATTTATATTAAATTCAAAAGCTGATGATTAAGAAACATCTTAAAGTTCAAGCACATTGCTGATTAGTAATAGTTTATACGTAGTATGTCATGTTATCATTAACCAAATATTTTCTGACATTCAACCCCTTATAACCAAAAGCAGTGTTTAGACATGGACCATAATGCAGGCAATTGATACTTCAAAACTAAATAAGTAGAGGTGGAGATAGAATAGCAAAATGATAAAAATCAAATTCCACAACACCGCTGAAGGATTCAGAGAACACTGGGTGGCCACAGCTTGATGATAGATGAGTAACCAGATCTAAATGTTCTGTAAATACCCAGTCATTTGAGAGAAGTCTTCTTGAATATCCCATTCTTAATACCTGAAACATGACAACTTGGAGACTGAGCCCAAATTCTAGAAGGTGTAGTCTTTTTGCCCAAGACCATAGTCTTGTGGACTGGATAAAAATGGGATTTATTTGTATTATACTTTGGGGATTTGTCTTCTTAGGATTTATTGTTATAATGTTAAGGCATCACTGTTTTTTTGTTTTGTTTTGTTTTTTCCCTTAATTATTATAGCACAGAATTCCCAAGAATTGTCCGTTTGAACTCCAAATATCAGGAAAATGGTGGGACCTTTTGAGTCTAGACTTCTTTGGTCTATGATTTGCTTCTAATCCTGATGTCACTTCTGGTACTGAGTATTTATTTAGTGAACATTTATTTAGTGAACCATTTATTTAGTGAACGTTGGCATGTGATAATACAGTAATAAAGTTAAGAAAAGAATTCCACTTTTTAAGAAACGTATCCACAGAGACAGTAATAGTCATAGAGATATGTAAATATAGGAATCTTTAAGAACATCAAATAATAGACCACCCCCCACCAAAAAAAATTGACACTCTATTTCCTGCTTCAATAGGAGTACTGCCAAGAACTGAAAGGAAGAAGACAATTGTTCATTCCACTGTGATCCTCTTTTTTTTGGTTCAGGTTTACCCTGCATTCATTGTACCTGAAGCAAGACTACCTGAAGCATGAGCAAAAATGAAGCCATTTCAGGACTCCCCTGCCTAGGGTGTGTGTAACCAGTGAATCATTCTTTGGGGTTCCAGAATGCAAAGTCTTAGCTGGTGAAATCTCTAGATAACACCCAAAACTTTGTAATCCGAAGCTCTGAATTGATTTTATGTATGTGGATAGAACTGTACTGTACATCCACGATGGCAGATCAAGACTGATCTCTTAGCGATGTACTTTCTTTGTAGGAAATATCAGGATCCCTCAGTCATCTATTTTCCCAGTAGGGAAAAACAGGCTAACCAGTGGAACTGAGTAAGTGTTTTTGGTGTGCCTGGATTTCATTCATTCATTTGGTTATTCTTTCACTGATTTATTCTCTTATTCATTCATTCATTCATAAAAAGATATTCAGAATTTATTAGGTTAGGCATTGAAGTCAGAAGATGAATAAAATAATCCTTAACCTCATCTAGTGGGACACACACAAATGAACAACTATATGATACAATGTGATTACTTCTATAATAGAACTAATATGAGCAAATTCTTAAGGGAAATGGAGAGAGAAAATACCCTGATAGGGTAGGATTAAGGAAAGGCTTTACAGTATAAATCAGTGATTCCCAAATATTGTTCCCTAATTCATGCCTATTCATAATAGAGTCTTCGCTGGTTTGTGAAATAAGAAAAGTAAAGAATACATCTTCATAAAATTAATTTTAATCAATTTAAGGAACTGTCATTTTAAAGACTCTGTTCTTTCTACTTCTGTGCTATTAAAATGTCCTTTCTTTTGTGAAACAATGGTGAGAGTAGATGATAGTAATCTAAAAAATTTTCTTGCTTGGCAAAATAAAAATTGGCAACTCTGTTATTACTCAAGATTTAAAAAAAAAATTTACTGGTCTGTGAAATCTGGTAAATTAAGAACCATGTAGACAGTATTTGAAGTCAGCTTTTGCTTAGGTTTACCTATTTTCCAAATCCTGACAATAGTTAGTAACTAGTAAATCCAGGAATATTATTTTTTTGAAGGGTAAGACAATCTGAAAAGATAATTAGTTTTAAAGAGCATAAAGTGTCCTCACGGACAATTCTTAAGAGGCAAAGTCCTCAGTGAATAAGCTTTCTGGCAAGCGTTCCTTTTCTCGTCCTCTTTGTGAACTCATGGTGGTCAGCTATGCGTTACCACAAAATTGACCCTGGTTCAACATCAGAGACAGAAAATTCTGTAGCATGGACCAGTGTCTGCTTCAGTGAGATATAGTCCTGTAATAAGTGGATATGTTTGTGCTTCCACTATGATTATAAAAAACTCCAAATTCATCTGCTTCATTGATAAGGAACCACTGAATTGAATGAGATTTCCTAACATCTACCACTTATCTGAAAAGTCAAGAGTTTTCCTCACTGTGATCTGCACCCCTGGCAGAACTCTGGAGACACAACCAAATGCTTACGAGTCTCACTTCCACAGCCCTGGTTTGTGCAGATAGTAAATGCCCGAACAGAAGGGCCAGGCCCCAGAGCCCCGCTTCCTCTGGGTCCTGGGCATGTCCAGTAAAGAACAGGGATTATTAAGAGCAATAAATATGTCCTGAAGGGAATGATTTTACTCTGTCTGCATTGATACTAAATTGCCAATTGTTACTCGATCACAAGGCAGAGTATTTAAAACAATGTGAGTGTGTACAATGATATACAAAAATATATTAACTGTTTTTATACAAGCACACACGTAATTAATTTGTACAAATCTCATACTCATTCCTTCCAAGAGATTGGCCTTGTCTCTATTTCTAGACAAAAAATAGTAGCACACAGTTGGCATTGTTTTGCTTTTTCTTGCTATTTAAATAAAAACCACATCTCAACTGTAGTTTTGCAATGGCGAAAAGTTAAATAGAACTAGCCTATTTTCTTAGTGGATCATGAGTTGACTAAAATTTAGAATTGCAAAATATAAAAGGAATGGAGTTTTAAAGATAGCTCTGCAGTTAATTTTTTTCAAGAAATCATTTTTTATTTAATAACGGCATTTAGGGATATTTTAGAGATCAAATAAACTTTTCCCTTCATTTTGAGTTTGAGGAAGCAGGTTCAGAGAGGGTAAGTGACTTTTTCAAGATGCGATAGCCAGATCTAAACTAGATCGTCTTAATACCACTGGAATTGTTTGAATGTTACTACATTTTAATTGTTTGTTTATACTTTTGCAAAACAATTCTTTGAAAAAATATCTATTTCTTGCACAAATATTTAGACAAAATAATTAACTCTGTCTAATGGACAGGTCTGTGGCTAAGGAAAGCCCCATTTATTTGCTCCAGTGACACAGCTAGAGGAATTGACAAGGTCTGTGCAGTGCTTAGTAGGGAGTTTGGCATTTGAGATACAGAGAGTTGCAATGATTCATAGACAGTGCAGTGGAAAAAGCAGTAGAAATAATGTAACTAATCAGCAGTCCCCAAACTCCTTAAGTTATATACTTTTAAACGTTATTACTATTTTAAGTTATTATATTGTTTACACCATGTTTCTGAACACAATTATTGATTGCTTAAAAAATAGGGTATTTGTCTTGGTAATAACTAGGTTTGTTTTTTGTTTGTTTTTTTATATAATGGCAAGAGAGAAGTCAAATTATTGCTCTTTTTGTGTAATTTTAAAGGAGAGGCATATAGTTCATGGTGTGTGGCTTGGTTACCAAAACCTTGTCCCTGAGACACATAGAGGAGGCTGCATCTGTAAGTTGCCGTGGATGGGGTTGGCTTCAGATTGCCGCCTTTTTTCTTTTGTAGATTCAGGGCAGAGGGTGTCCACAGTGTGGTTTCAGCACCATAGCAGAGGAAATCTTGGGGTTAAGATATGGAGCCTAGCGTTTGGGCTCCTGTAGAGCTGTTGGGGGGTGGGGTGGGGAACATGGAATGTATATTCCTGGCTGGTTGGAATATCCTTCCACACTCTAAGACAAGGGTGAAGGGACTCAGGCTTTGATTCTTGGGATTCCAGGTTTTTCCTGAAAATGAGAGGGAGGCAAGAGGTCCAATTGGCCCATTTCTCCTTCAAGTAAGAATTTACAAAACAAATCATTTGATTATCCCTTGAAATGAGAATGTAAGTTGGAGGTTGAGCTGTGGGGCAAGTTGTTGCTGACCCCAAGTCAAGTAATTGACTAGTCTAACACCAGAAGGGTACTCGATGTTTCCCACACTGCCCTTGAAATAGAATGCAGACTCCTAGTGGCCAGGGACTATTTCTGTTTATTCACCATGTGCATCCTCTAAAACATGATAGGAGCTATGATTAGTCTGCTAAGGTGGCAGTAACAAAATACCACAGACTGGGTGGCTTGAACAATAGAAATTTATTTTCTACAGTTCTAGAGGCCAGAAGTTCCTGAACAAGGTGCAGCAGAGTTGGTTTCTGGTGGGACGTCTCTTCCCCCCTTGTAGACAGCTGTCTCCTCGCTGTGTCCTCACATGGCCTTTGGAAAGAGAAAGATCTCTGGTATCTCTTCTTCTTTTTATAAGGACATTAGTTGCATCAGATTAAGGACCCACCCTATGACCTCATTTAACATTAACTACTCCTTAAAGGCCCTGTCTCCAAATACAATCACACTGGGGGTTAGGCTTCAACATATGAATTTGGGTGGGGGCAGGTGTGTGTGTGTGTGTGTGTGTGTGTGTGTAATTCAATCCATAACAAGCTAATAAAAGTTTATTGGATAAATGAATTGATAAAATAAATGGTAGTTATTCAGCAATAATACAAAGGTTAAGGGTGATATGTAATTTTATAAAGTATCTTGCAGTAAATTCCATGGTCCAGGGTTTCCCCAAATGTGTTATATGGGATACTAGTCTCTCAAGATGCTCTCTGAAAATAGGATTTACATGGTTTAAGTAGGTTTGGAGAACTCTGTAGCTATATCCCTCTCTTGGAGAGTCAGATTACACATTAGTATAGTAAAGTGTGTGATGCGTACTTCAGAAAAGAAACCGTTTAACTGTATTTAGCCCAAGGTTTCCTCCCACATATTGGATACAGAACCTTCCCTCCGTTTTTTTTTTTTGAAACCTGTTGCTGTTTATTGCCCACTTTGAAAAATGCTTCAAACCGTGCTGAAGGGTAAGATCTTAGGCTCAGAGTTGGGAGGGGAGAGGCAAATGGAGATCTCTAGTCCATCCTGTTTTCTATTTACCATTTCACCTCAACCCCAGACTCTCAGGAAACTGTAATCTAGAAATGGACATTAATATATAAACTTAAACTTGGCATCATGGCAAGAACAATAAAAATAAAAGTTGTTTTACTGAGATTAAAAAAAAAAATTATCTCGGGACTTCCCCACTGGTCCAGTGGTTGAGAATCCGCCTTCCAATGCAGGGGACGTGGGTTCGATCCCTGGTTGGGGAACTAAGATTCCCACGTGCCGCGGGGTGACTAAGCCCGGGCGCTGCAACTACAGAGCCCACATGCTCTGGAGCCTGCGCGCCACAGTGAAGAGCCCATGCGCCACAAGGAAAGATCCCGCATGCTGCAACTAAGACCCGATGCAGCCAAAAATAAATAAATTTTAAAAAAAATCTCTTAGATATGGAAATAATTGTGGAAAGGAGAAACCCTTTGTATGGGCGTGGGGCATGGAGGGAGCGAGGGATGGTAGAGCGGGAGGGGGAGAGGGTGGAAAATTCCTTAGATAGAAAATGGAGCTCATGTGAACGGTGACTTAGCCTTTCTTGTGCTTTAAAGACAAGCTGAAAGCATATATTAAATTGGTTTGGTTTACAAACTTGTTCACCTTCTAATTAATTTATCTTAGTTTATGACATGAATTAAAAATCTTCAGTGAAATACATACAAATAATGCTAATGGTACGTAAAAGACACATCTTGGGGTAAGTGTCCACCACCAGAGTCAAGCAGAGAATGAAGACAATTGCATACATGACTGTAAGTCAAGATCAAAGTTTCTTACATTACAGCTCAAAAGATGAGAGAAGAGTTTTGAAACTGCCTGAAAGTAGAGTACCTTTGATTGAGAGATGAATCGTTATCTCTCCTTCACGATACTCTCGTAGAAAGAAAGGTGGATTGATAGACACTGGCCTCTGAAAGAATCTACAGCTCATTCTGGGCTTAACCAGAACCCATCACTTTATCTAAGCCTTGGTTTTCTTGTTTGTAAAATGGGGGTGTTTGAACACTATGATTTGTAAGTTCTCAGCCGGTTTTCACATTCTGTAACTTTATCCTTTAGATCAAGGGTTGCAAACCACCCATGTAAGTTCAAATTTTTGCATAGCCACATTTTAAAAAAGTAGAAAGAAACTGGTGAAATTGATTATATTATTTTAATATAATTAATTCAAATATTAACCTATCAACATGGAATCCATTAAATATGTTAATGAGATTTTACATTCTGTTTTTAATACTGAGTCTTTGAAGTCGATGTGTATTTTACACCTACAGCACATCTCCGTTCAGACTAGCCATATTTCACGTGCTCAGTTGCCACTTAGGCCTCGTGGCTCTCGTATTTGGTTGTGCAGCTTTAGACTCAGAGCATTAGAAAGACAAACTTTTCATCAGTATTTGGTAAAGAAAGTAACTTTATTCTGCTTTTCAATGTTGGTTATTTTATTATATACTACTAGATGTCTAGTTACTTCCATTATCTTCCAGCAGATTTTCATTAAATGATTCCTTATTAGTTTTTTCCTGCCTCTTTTTCGTTTTTCACGATGGAACAGTTTTCTTTGAGTGCAGACTTGTCACTTATGCCAAACTATCTGTGATGGATTTGTAACTCTTCCCTGCTGAGGATAACAAGCTTAACTGAATCCATTCATATTCTAATTTAGCATCTGAACTCATGCTTCCATGTATATCTAAGGAAAGTATATAAATCTATATACCAGCTAACTTGAAAAATTTATTGTTTTCTGACTTGTGTTATTATACCAGCTAACTAGGGTGGCAATTTTTAAAAACTGGAGCCTTTGACTTACATATTCTGCACACCTATGTATGTCATACATAAGGCAGTACTTATAGCCGTGTCTATAGTTGAATGTATGCATGATGTAGATGTAAAGTCACAATTGCACACTTAGGAACCCATTTCTAAACTGATTTGTCCAAACTTCCATCAACACTAAAGTTCCTTCTTATTAATACTATATATTTTTCTGTGCTCTTATAAAATATTCATACTTTGGAGTAATGATGGTCCCTTCTTAGAAGAAAAATAAATATCTAGTTACTAATCCAACATTCCCTGAGAAGCTTTTGCTATTTATTTCCACATACACATCATTTAAAATAGAGTAATGCCTAAAATGTGTTTTGGGTGCAGTACTTCTAAGTCTTAAAAATAGTCCCTTCTAAGAGGAAAAATGAATCTCAGGTTACTAACCCAATAAAACCTGAGATGCTTTTGCTATATATGTTCAGATATATATCGTTTAAAATAAAGTACACCCTAAAATTTGTTTTGAGTGTCACGTTTGAGAGGGAAAATGTGTGCAGGTGACCAAAACTCTCTGGTTTTAGTGGCATAAAAGTAAATCAGACCTGAAATATCATCAGATGTGTGTGTCTGTATATGAGAGAGACCTTTTTGGAACAGTCTGTGTCATGGATTTCAGAGCAGACATGGTAAATCATCATAAGCTGAGGACCACCACTGTGTTTGTGGAGCAAAAACCCAGCCTTTCTTTGCTGGATAATAAATGATTGCAGGGCTGGAAAAGAGTCATATGTTTCATACTGGCCAAAGACAAACTATCTTTGAGTCCAGTCTTCTTAATTCACCTGTACACATCCCACATTATTACTCAGGTGCTAAGCAGAAGTGCTTTTTGTCTTCGAGGCTGAAAAGACCCTTTAGTTTAAGCTATGAACCTTCTCTGGTTTTCTTTGAGAAAGTAAAATAAATGCTGTAGTGGTTACTAGTTGTAAAAAGTTGTTAAAATACACAAGTTCTGCCCCATTTCCAGTGAAATGCTGTGACTTAAGAATGCCTGTTTATTGTTACTTGGTGTGCAGCTGAGCTATGCAGGTAGATGTAATTGGATTCTCTCTCTCATTCCTTTATGCATTTCATTATCACTTATGGGCTGTTTCAAAAGGCCAGAGTTGAAACAGCCTAAGAGTAAAAAACTAAATAACTTTTAACTTTTGCTGAGCATATGGGGTGGGGCAAGAGGGGTCGGAGGATACGGATTTAAGAAATTTCTCAGCCTTAAAAAAAAAACTGTTACAAAAGAGAAATCGTTTCCAGAATGGGGTTCCTATAAGACAGACTGAAGAAAAGTTGTAATGTTATGCCAAATAAACACATATAAAATACTAAAACGTGGTCTGAGCACAGGTTGGTTTGTGTTAATAGCTCATTTCCATTATCTGTCAAGTTAGATTTCATGCTCAGGCCGTGACACGCTGACAGCCTGGAGGTATTAGTAAGATTATAGGGGTGGCCATCTTTCATAGGACTGCTAGGCTGGACAGTTGTTGAGCAAAACCAACTGTTACTTGGATTTTAATTAACTGGACTTTTGAGAATTGTGACAACACTTTTGTAGTAATGATTTATGGAAGAAAAATTTCACCTACTCAGTATTTAGCAGGTCTTTTTCTTAATGCTGATTATATCAGGCAGGCAGATGCATGTATAAAATAGAAGTTTAAGGGGGCACATGTTCATGTTATTGAAAGATTTAAAAACACAGACACTAAGCTTTTGTTGGAATTACTATTGCTATTATTTACCGATGGGGTTATGTATTTATTGGCATTAATAGCTGACAAAATAGGAGTTTATTTATGATATGCTTGGTTAAACTCAATGAATTACATTTAAAGTAACCACACACACTTCTTTCTCCTGCTTTGATAATGGCTAGTGGCTAGTAAATACAGAAATTATTTAGAAGCAAGAGGATTTAATCCTTGAATGCACCTATAGTTTGTGAGATCCCAAACCCTGTTTAAAGCTTTTAACATTGTATTTTAATAATAACATTTTACTATATTAGTACAATGCAAAACAAGGAAGTAAATTGGCACTTGCAAACTTGTTTCATGTATTATTCATAATTGATATCATCATTCTGCTTGTTTCTTGTTCTGAATCTAATATTATTTTTATATTCACAACATTCTTGAGGTATTCACTAATTTATCGGATGCCTTTATCTTGTACTAACAGACGCATGAGCATCATTCACATCATAGGTGCATCATAGGATTAGAGAGTACGTTGCTAGCTTGCTTACATTCATATGTTCAAACTCCTAGAGTTTGAACGGTGAGAGATGATTTTTCCAGCTTTTTTCTTTATTGAATAATATTAGGTATGTTCTTTATTGTGATAAAATACATATATCATAAAATTTACCCTCTTAACCATGTTTAAGTGTACAGTTCAGCAGCATTAAGCATATTTGCATTGTTGTGCAATCATCACCACCATTCATCTCTAGAATTCTTCTCATCTTACAAAACTGAAACTCTGTACCCATTAAACAATTATTCTTCATTTCCCCTCCTCCCAGCCCTGGGCAACCACCATTCTGCTTTCTATCTCTGTGACTACTCTAGGTACCTCATATAAGTGGAATCATATATTATTTATCCTTTTGTGCCTGGCTTGTTTCATTTAGCACAGTGTCCTCAAGGTGCGTCTATGTTGTAACATGTGTCAGAATTTCCTTCCTCTTTAAGGCTGAATAACATGCCATTGTATGTATATACTACATTTCGTTTATCCATTCATCTTTTGATGAACACCTGGGTTGCTTCCACCTTTTGGCTATTGTGAATAGTGCTGCTATGAACATGGGTGTACAAATATTTCTTCTACTCCCTGCTTTCAGTTTTTCTGGGCCAATGCCCAGAGGTGTATTAACTGGGTCATATGGTTGAAATTTGTTTTAAATAGGCTAAAAATGAGATATATCATTTGGGTGCATGGTTTCTACTTCCGTTTGTAGCAATGTTCTTAACTTCAATGTCTCACTTTCTTCATTAAATGAAGATAATAACTTTGCTCATTGCCCGATAGTTTTGAGATGATTATGGGAACATTTTAGAGGCAGAATGAATAATTACCTCCTCTTACACTCACAGGTAGTCAGTCCTTAATAATTAAAAATAATAATCTGGATCAGAGGAAAGAAGGTTTATTGTTTGGTTTGATTTTGGTTGTCCTGAGAACTTCGGCTGGTAAGGGCACTCCTGGAGAAAGAAACATGATTTGACATGTCCTTCGCAACTATTCCAGGGCTTTTATGAAAAGGACAAAATGATGACAAAGCATGATATATTTCAATTCAAAAATTAGAATTGTTTCACACAACAAAAATGAACTACGATGGGATAATCAGCTGCAGGCTGTGGACCTAATTTTGGGCACTCAGTCTTGGTTCTCTGTTTTGTTGGTTTGGTTTCTGAAGTAATGCTCATTACACTTAAAAAATGACAGGAGATGGAATGGGCTGGGAGAAAGAGAGAAAGGTGGAATTTATCATTGCTGTTGAGGCCATGGGTAAACTCAGTGGGCTTAGAAATACTTCACAAATGTGCAGTGGTTTTCTTGTGGACTAACTAGGGCAGTCGTAGTCACTTGTTCATGCCTATGCCCAGGCTGGCTGCTGGGACCTCCACCCTTCTGATGCTGGAGCAGATGGCTTTCTCTTCAGGTTGTCTGGCTCTGGGGGAGAGGAGATCCTGTCACCATCTGCGGTGTATCCTCGTACACAGTGTGATGGTTTCCCAAGTCCTAACCATGTCTCATGTCTTAGCCACCTCCTTTGGGAAATCTTCTTTGATCCCATCATCCCCAGATCCCCTCCTTGAGCTGCAGGCAGGTCCCTTCCTCTGAATTCCCATAACAGTCTATCTGAGCCCACTGTGGCTATCGCTTTTTTCTGCCACTTGTCCACATGTCCTTCCCTCCCACTCATGGCAGGCTCTAGCTCTTTCATCTTGTCCTTGTCCCACAGCTGGGTCAAGGTCCCAGATGCAGACAGGCTTCAGGACATGATCCTGACAACTGGCCTTCTGGAGGCAGAATCCTTTACCTCTGGTCACTCTTAGGCAAGGTCACCTGAAAAAGTAGAGACATGGCCAGAAGACCATGGTTCTGTGATGTGATTGGAGTGGGGTTAGGGAAGAGGTTATATTTGTGTGAATTTGGGATTTCAGAGGGAATTGGGGTGTCCTTTGCAGGGAGCTTTCTCTTGCCAGTGAACTAGGACCATCCATGTGTCCATCTGGGGTCTGTCTGTCCGTCACTCTGTTGGCGCTGTGCCCTCGGCTATCCCAGAGAGGGGGAGGACTCCCCTGCAGCTCTGCTGATAAACTTTTGTCTACCTGCAAAAAAAAATTCTATTCTCTTATAAATTTCTTATTTTTTCTCATAAATTTAGTGTGATAATATCAAACTTCATATAAAAAGTCAGTTGTTGTATATTTTCTCAGTCAGTCAATCATACTTGTCACGAGGAGGTTTCCTAGCCAGCCAAAGGATACTTGGCCAACTGGAAGGCATAGTCAGGTGGCCTAGGACACGAGTCCTGTTCTAAGTTTTGAGAAATAATTCTGACCTGACCTGGCAGAGCTTTGAGGTTAGGTACGATATCAGTTGTGTGGAGCCAAAGGAGTTATGCTGCTGTGAATGTGGGCTGTCCGACAGTTCCCTGCAATTTCAGGAGAACCAAAGTCACAAGGGACAGTTGATCTTGTTCTCTCATGTTGCAGCAAAGCAGTGGCCACCAGGGCAGAACCAGCCCTGGGAATGGTGTGGTACTCGGAGTAGTTCCTCCACGTCAGCGGTCCCCAACCTTTTTGGCACCAGGGGCCAGTTTCGTGGAAGACAGTTTTTCCACGAACAGTGGGTGGCAGGGGGAGGGTCAGGTGGTAACGCGAGTGATGGGGAGCGGCACGTGAAGCTTCGCTCGCTAGCCTGCCACTCACTCCTGCTGTGCGGCCCCGTTCCTAACAGGCTGCGGACGCTACTGGTCCGCGGCCCGGGGGTTGGGGACCCGTGATCCTTGTGCTCTGAAATGAACTTCTAGATGTCTAAAACATTCATGAAACAAACCAATTATATTAGCTAAAATATCAGTTTTTAAAGTCAAGCATCAGTAACGTAGATAGGATAAACCTTAGGCACATGATTAGGTGTGAGATATCAGGTTAATACAACAGGATGAAAACAGGTTGCTCTCCATGATTAAAAATGAGGAAAAGGTTATTAATAGGAAAGACTGTGTATGTAAACTTCTCTCATCATGTATATATTAGTTAAAAATTAAACTAGCTTCCTAAAACAATGTAACTGCTTGATACAGCAAAGCAGACTTGGAGTAAATAATGGGGTACTTGTATTTTAGTAACCTAAGTTATGCAGTTATGGAAAACTTGACTCCTAACCTACCATAAGACAGTCTTGGTTTGACTTTAGTATGATTTAATCCTTCTGTGTCTCCATCATAAAATAATTACCAACCATTCCAAGAATAACAAGAAATAAGAAGATAGATGCAGTCCTTGGAACACTAATAGGGACAGTGAACTAAAATCCATTTCCTAGTGTAGAAAAATATAAGTAAACGTTTTCTTTTGGAAATCATAGAATCTCCCAATTGGAAGAGATTGTAGCGGCACTTGAGGGACTAAACTCAAGTTTAGTTGTATGATTCCCCCCGGCAAGTTGTAGTAATTCTGCCTTTACTTGCTCTCGTTGGATGGGGACTACATTGTCTTCTGAGGCAGAAGCTCTCCACCAGAAACATACCTGTCCCCAGTCCCAAAAGATAGAGGAGGCAGGGCTCAACTTAAAATTTGTCCTTCTCCTAAAAATGCTGTGAAGGAAAAATAACTATACCTCTGCATGTAATACTGACATTTGAAAATTCCAAATTTAATGTTAAGAGGTGTGTGTTAAGTAGTGTTTGGTGACGTATGTCCCCAGTACAGACAGATCTTCACAAACAGCTCGTCAGTTGATTTCATAAAAATTCTTTGCTTGACGGAGAATAGACTAGTGTGACCAGGTTTGGCAGAATTTATCAAGGGAAAAGAAAATTGCACAAGTTTTGCTTTTACTATGTTTTCTTTTTCTTTTTTTTTTACATTAGATAATTTCTTTTTTTTAATATAGCAGGTCCTTATTAATTATCTATTTTATATGTATTAGTGTATATATATCAATCCCAATCTCCCAATTCATCCCACCACCACACTCCCCCCACCCCACTGCTTTCCCCCCTTGGTGTCCATACGTTTGTTCTCTACATCTGTGTCTCTATTTCTGCCTTGGAAACCGGTTCAAAGGTACCATTTTTCTAGATTCCACATATATGCATTAATATACAATATTTGTTTTTCTCTTTCTGACTCACTTCACTCTGTCTGACAGTCTCTACTATGTTTTATTTTTCTCCATAGCTAGTCATGTTCCTCTCTACCACCCTCACCCCTCCAAATTTTCTTTTTGTCTTTACAGAAAATTAAAATCATACATTTGGTTGCATACTTAAGGTGAATTACCCCAGATACTTTTCATTTGTCTTCTTTTCAGATGTGTGTGATAGAGGGCATAGATTTTTCATAATTAAAATGTGTCCTTTTCCCAGCATGACTCTGAGACCCAAAGTAATGACTCTTCTACTGCCTTGTCCACTAGGTGCCAGCACAGCACTGCTCCCTGCTTTTGTTCATTTCTGCAGATGGTTATTTCAGATTCCTTAAAAACATGGACTTTGCATGTATGGTGTATTTTTGTTTGGTTGGTTTGGTTTGGTAATTTTGACTAAATTTAACCAAAAAGAGTTCCATTAGATTGGTTTTCTAATCGCTAAGAATTTCATTTTCAAAAACTATTCAAAGTATGATGAATGTAGGTCGATACAAGCAGCAAGATCTTTTATTTTTAGTCTGAACTCTTGCCTTCAAGCTCAGTATTAATTGTGAAAGAATAACTAATAGTCAAAATAATTGAAAACTAAACAATTGTGTAATATAAATAATTCTGAAGCAAGGTGGTGTATTTCTAAAGTAATAAGAACAATATTAGATGTTTACCAGTTTTGTCATTCAAGAATTAGTTTTTCAACTTGATATAATTATTCCTCTTTCAGTGTTGTATATGTAATTTGATGTATCATTTGTTTTGCTTCATTCAATTACATGTTTTAAATTTATTTGAAAGAATTCTTATACATTTCAAAATGAAGATAACACTACCATATTTGCACTCAGTCTTTTACTTGTTATAGTATTCTATGTACATAATAAGCTCTAAAATTATGTATTTAAGCACTTCATTGTTCACCTACTCTCACAGGTTTCATTATTTTTAAACTAATTTTTTAAAAATAAAAACCTTGAATTTTTCAATAATTAGAAGTTAATATTTTGACTACAGATGAATAAAGCATGTAAAATTATTCTCTGAACAAAAGCATAGGTATATTTAATTTTGTATATCCTAAGCTATATAAGAAAGCACAATAAAAAAGTCCATGCCATAACTAAATATATACTGCAGATCTTCTACCTAGAAAATACGATCAAAAATGCAAATTTTAAAAAATTTTATCTTTTTTTTTAAATTGAAGTATAGTTGACTTACAAGGTTGTGTTAGTTTCAGGTGTACAGCAAAATGATTCAGTTATATATGTAGATAAATATATGTATATCATAATATGTGTATTCTTTTTCAGATTCTTTTCCCTTATAGGTTATTACAAAATATTGAGTATAGTTCCTTGTGCTATACAGTAGGTCCTTGTTGGTTATCTACAAAATGCAAATTAATGTGGTAAACGTATTTACTTAAGTGGTGGGAACTGTAAAATTCAAGGTATATATCAAAATTATATGAATTTCAAATTTATTTGATGTAGTTATCTTAATAATGTAAGCTAAAGCTATAGTCAGTACTATTGTTGCCATCATTCCTATTCTTTTTAAATGTCAAATATATAGTCAAAACATTCTCTGTACAATTTTGTGCAACATAATGTTTGAAAATGATGAAAGCCATAAAATGTTGACTGCCTACACTGTATATTTAGGCTAATAGGGCAGTTTCATTTCTAAAAATGTGAGACGATTTCTTTCCCCTGTTTTATGGTATATTATGGGATAGGGTCGCTGCTGTTACTGATCACACACATTGTAGAAAAGACCACTGTGTGCTCCCAGAGTTTGGTTTGATACTACTTAGTGTCAATACTTTGAGTAAAGCTTGGCTTATTAAAATTTCAGGAACCTTCTGGACCTATGTAGGTATACTACATCCTGCATAATTCTGTTACTCCATTCTGGTTGTTTCTTTTAATCTGTAGAAGTAATTTTGTGTTAAGAAGAAAAGAAAAAGGAAAGCAATGAAGTACTGTTTAATCTGAAACAGAGGTTTTTAAGTTCAGTCTCAGAAGCAAGATCAAATAACCTATCCAGTCATTCTATATCTGTAATTCTTTCACAGTACTTTTCTTGAGTTTCTCGGATCAGCCCAAATCCTGGTTGGAATACTGTATGCTGTACTTTGTCCATTTTTAGTATCAGACCATCATAGTATGATCAGCATTCTCTCCAACTTCAAAATGGTCATCTGTAAGTTTGAAATTCTTTGTTGCTGTGAAGTTCAATAAAAGATTTCAGTGTTGAATTCAACCCAGACCACAGAATGATTAAATTCATTGTTTTTGATATGTTGCATGGGAAGATATTATGCGTTGCTTCCATCTTTGCAATTTATTTTCTTAAAAAAAAAAAAAAGGTCAGGCTATTAACTATATATGGCAATTAAAGGAAAGTGCACTGAATGTCCTGACAACACATCACTTTTTTTCTGTGTTTGATTTAGGTGTCTGTAAAAGGACACCACTCATGCCTTTATAGTTAAAATGCTGTCATTTCCACCATAAACTCCTGTTTTTAGGAGTTTTGGTTTATAACTCAACCGTTAAAAAAACAAACAAAAAACCTACACTCAGATTAGTATATTTCTTTTTTTAATCTGAGAGAAAATTTTACTAAAAACTTGAAATCTATGCAGTTTCATCATTTTAAATTTGGAAGAAACCAAATGAAAAAAACTGTCAGTGGTTTTGAATGCATTTTTGTTCTTTTTCAACTCCAGACTAGCTTAGTTGTGTGGGAAAATACGTTTTAACATATTCAATCAAAGAGACTGTCGATAGTAGTTTTTTAAAGGTGGCTGAATTTAAGTATGATTATGAAACTTTTGCAATAAGCATTTTAGAGTATATATTTTAAAATTTCTTCTTAGATTCCCTTTCTATAAAACCATGGGGGAAAGTAGGTATGTACAGAGAGAGCTAAGGTGATTTTTAAAGTCTACTTCTGTACCCTGCGGATAGCTATGGGTGACCCAGATCTCTTTAGGAAAGTCTGAAGTGAAAAAGAACGCTGAGCATAAAAAAGAGAAGCACAATAATCAGAAACTAGATTTCCTTATTTCTTACAGTTCACATTCTTAGTCACTAAAAGTGTCCATGTTTCCTGTTCATTCATTTACGATTCTAGCTAAGTGTTGCTAATGGTGCTGACCCTTTCAATTTCCCCGTGTCTTCTGAATCCGTTTTTTTCCCTTTTGTGAGATTAATAAAATGTAAGTAAAACTGTACGTATACAACTTATTTACATGTGTATGTAAATATTGAATACTTTCCCCTCAAAGAACCCATTGATCTATTTGATATAAAATACATTTTCTTAAAAAGGCTTCTTCGCATAGGACAACAGGAGGCAGATTATTGTGAAAGTGAGAGAAAGGAGAGAGACTGGGTTGTGGGAGATTTGAGAAAACTCAGGTAACCTGGAGATGGTATGTCAGGAAGGTTTAGGTGGACAACAAGAAGATTATAGGTATGAGAAAGAGGGGCACAAGTTATGTTTACTTGACAGAATCATTTAACAAAAATGCTGTCTTAACAAGCAATGCATGTGAATATATTCTTTTCAATCATATTGCAGTGAAACCCCTCACAGAAGGAAATATGCATGATAGAGAATTCATATTTACATTTCCCCCCTCTGGTTCCAAATTACTGGATTAGGAAAAAAAAAAAGCTATCCCCACCCTCCCTTCTTTGAAACAGAGAAACATGACTTTCTTGTATTTTTCCATAAATGAGTCTGACCACAAATTTAGATTTTCTAAAAATTGTTACAAGTTATCTGGGAAACACAGAATTTTGCAACAAAACTCACTATTAAGCAAAATCTATCCTATGAAATTCCAGCTCTACACAAGAGACGTGTTTGAGGGAACTTCATTGATTATACACAGATTCATAATTTAAGTAGTAAATTCTGTTAATGTATTTAAAGCATGATTAGATTTGCAAAAATTTGGTTTACATAAAACTTTTCAGAAACGCAAGCTGAAAGAAGTGAACAAATCTGTTATTATCTAAGCACAAGAGCATTAAATCTGAATGTAATACAGGTTAATCTATTTCTATGATGCAATGAAAGAAATAGATTTATTATTTAAATAAATTTATGTTTTACTCATCACATAAGCCATACATATACACACACACACACACACACACACAACCCAACTTGACTGTTTTTCATCAGGTTCTTGTTTAGAAGTTTATGAGATTAACTGATTGCTTAAAGAGCCACAATTTCTTCATGGTTGATCCTGTTTGGTCATTAAAATGAGTAAAATAACCAGATGTGATCTTGGTGATTAAATTGGATTGGCTGTGCAATGATCCCATTGATTGTTTGGCAATCCTTTATTATTATGTTTTGAAAAATAAAAATCCATCAAGCAGAAGAAAGCCTTTTTGATCCTGCTTTTAGACAAAAGCCGAGTGGGATGCATAATAGAAGGGGCTGACACAGAGGTGCCAAGGATCCCAACCTTCCTGCTCCTCTAACACTGTCCAGAGCCTGATAGTCTCCAACAGTACTTTGCCCCAACGTACAAACAAGGTGGCCTTGCCCTTGTGAAGAGCTGTGTCATCCGGCATCAAGTAAACTTGAGTTTACTCAAGAGAGTCCTACATCAGTAGACTCCTGTGGAGTCTTGGTCAAAGCCCAGGGCACCATCCACCCTGTGCCATGGGGACCAGATTTGTTGCCATCCATCATTCAGTTTAAATAAACTTCTAGGTGTTGCCAGGAGAAGGCTTCTCTAAGAAAGATAAAGTAAAAAAAAAAAAAAAAAAAAAAAATTCAACAGTGGGCCCTGTATTTATAGCTTAACAACATGTTTACAGGGGTGTTTGAGAAAATAATCTAAATCAAGAGTAGAAATATAGATTGCTCAGGCCTTATCACAGTATTTTCCTGGGCTCTCAAAGGCAAAAACAAGCCAAACATATTTAGTCCCTGGAAAAAAAATAAGTAAAATAATAATAACAATAACAACAACAATAATAATAAAGTGTTCTCTCCAGAAAATGTCTGAAATAATAGATTAATTTTAAAAGTAAACATATTTAGTTAATCCATGCTTGTTTATTATATACTTTTGTTTATTTCTTAGCTATCCGTTAGAAGCTCAATCATCAAAACAACAACAAAAAAACCTTTTTTCCTCTGTACCATGAGTTTTTGAGCATTTTCTAGTCTTTCTTACCTCATGGACTTTGTATTTGCTTTATTCTCTGCCTGGTTTGCTCTTCTGGCTCCTGGCATGGCTAACTCTTTTTCCATTTGATAGAGTATTTTATCTATAATAGTCAGTCCTCTCGTTGCCCCATTACTCTATCCTGTCATTTTTTTGTTTGTTTCCTTCATGATCCAAAATTACGTTGACGTGGTTTCCTTTATTTTTTCCTACTCTCCACACCTGTCCACTCCAAATTAGCCCAAGTGGGAATCCCACTTCTGGGGGGTGTTCGGTGGCCCTGTTCTTCCTAGGGCCCCCAGACACTGTGGGACGATGTGGGGCAATGTGGGACAACATGCCTTCAACATCGCTCCAGTTTAGTCAGACATAGCAGTTTCTACAATGCAACTTCAGGTTTTTGTTCAGCGACAGGCATTCAATCAACTAGCAAAAAAAACTGAGCAGTGCTCTGAGAAGGAAGCAAATATTTAGTAAACTCTCCGGCCTTTTTTTTTTTTTTTTTTTTGGTCTCTCAAGCTGAAATGTACTGTCTATCTGTCCTCATCGTACCATAGAAAGAGTTCTGGCTGTGTCCTTGTACCTCTAGTTACACCATTGGTCCCCAACCTTTCTGGCATCAGGGACCGGTTTTGTGGAAGGAAAAATTTCCACGGGCGGCAGGGAGAGGTTCAGGCGGTAATGCGAGCGATGGCGAGCGGCAGATGAAGCTGTGTTTGCTTGCCCGCCGCTCACCTCCTGCTGTGTGGCCCGGTTCCTAACAGGCTGTGGACCGGTACCAGTCCGCGACCTGGGGGTTAGGGACCCCTGAATTACACTATTATTGAACCTCGGACGGAGGGGAAGGGTTATGCTTTGATCTCCCTTCATTTAAGCATTTATTATGTTTCTAAATGAAAATCAAAGTTTGTAATTCTTCTAGGGTATCAGATTGAGAAATTGTATGATTTTCTTCTGGATAATCTAAAAGGAGAAAGTGGAAAAAATAAAAGCAATTTTAAAACTATGACCCCCGCCAAAAAAAAACCCAGTATGTATACCTTTATTACTATTCCTGGTATTCCTAACGATTACACAAGAATGAAAATAGATCTTGCCTTCCACATGTGCTTTGAACAGATCTGTGGGTGAAATCCTTAGGAAAAGATTTCCAGAGAACCTTTGGGTGATTTCCATTTATTCTAAGAAGTTCTGGTGTGTGATTGAGTTATCGCTTTACATTGTCAACACTTCTATCACAAATCAGTTACCAAACATGGAAAAATTGTCAGAGGCTTTGAAAGCTAATGCAGGGTGGTAGTAATCATTTAAAGGGCTTATCTGTCTGCCTTGAGCAACACAGAAACTGAGAAAAGGCAAACAGGACAAACGGTGGCCAGGGTATGGGAAATGGAGACGGGATGTGGGAGGGGGACTCCTGAAAAGCATTCCAGTCTGTTTGGGTCCTTCACAAATCCTAATGAGATAATAGCTCATCCAGTCAAGCCCATTCCTTACTTTCAGGAAGTGCCACACAGGTAAATGAAGAAATTATTTGAAGAGGGATCATGTTGGGTGTGGACTGTTTGTGATTCAGCTTGGAAGAAATGTAGGTGCTAAAGATTTCTTTAGCCTGACTAGGATTGATTTCCCCTGATGGGGTTCTCTCAACTTCTGTTGATTGTTGGCCTGAGGTTTGCAAAACTGATGGTACTGACAGATAAAAACCCAGTACCAGTAGCTGAAGGAAATGTGGAATAATTTACCCCAGAGTAACTATCACATCATTTAGAGACAAACTGTTTCTTTCTTGACATCCACACCGTGCAGAATTCTACTCATTAAACTCTTAGGACTCTCTAAGGTGGCCTTTTTGAAAATAGAGGATCCAGATATATTTGTCTTTTAAAAGAAAAGCTTAAAAATGTTATTTTACAGACACTGAAATTTAAAATGGAGGAGATGAAAAATCTATCACCTTTTTGGGGGAGGTGGGGGGCAGAATCTCAAAATAGATGCAAACAACATTTATCCTGATGGTACTTGAAGGGTGCCCACCCCCACTTCCTGGTTTCTTTGCTAGCTTTGCCAACAGTGTTTTATTCTGTATCAAATATACTATAGCCTGATATATTCAAGGACATGGCAGTGAGGAAAACTTGGAGTTAAATCATCTAATCACTGTTAAAGAATGACAATAATGAAATAATGTGCATCTATTCCACTAAAATGTCGTGATGAATGTAGATGCTAGGTGGCTCCCGTATGATCCTGTTTGCTTCTACAAAATAATTTAGTTCTCAGAAAGGAATCATAGTGTGCACAGTGACATCATCTTTCACATAGTCCAGGTGAGAGAATCCCTTGAAAACAGTTACCATATTAGAGTTGGGGCTGGGGAATAGGGGGACCTCTCAAGTCAAGCTCTGGGTCAAGCCCCTGTTTGTCAAAAGCTTGGTCCATGCCAGGATAAGTTGAATTGGAAAGATGTGGAATGAAGAAATTTGACTATGATTCTAAATTATCCTGTTAGGAGATCCCTGTGGAACATTAAGGGACTTAGCTAGAACAGCATTCTGCATACTGTGTAGGCAGCTAGAAAGTCTACACTAGCTCAAGGCTTTAGGATCCTGAAGAGTTCTTTGTAGCTGTCAGTGGCAAAATAGGGAATTTAGACTGGATTTCCCTGTTTAAAATATGCTCACAGATTACTGAGAGTCCTGGTGATGAACCTCAGGAGAAAGGGGAGGAACCGTGAGGTTTTAGCTGCTGGATATTGATTCATTAAGTAATTCATTCATTTGTCAGGGGTAGTACTGGGTAGGTTGTTTGAAGTATCTTGTGGAGTGAAACTCATAAAAGTGAAAAAGTGAAGCTACTAAGATGGAGATAGCGCCTAGAAAACATAGTAGGTGCTTAATAAATACTAATAAATAAATCTTAAAGTTTTGGGAATAAAAGACACTAAGCATATAAAAAGTTTCAAAATCTCAGCTCCTCTACTATGTGTGTGTGTAAAATCTAATTAGAGACCAAGAGTGAGAATTTTCACAATTGTATTTTGTAAACTAAAAACAGAGAGTTCTATTACCTTCTTTTCACCCTGTAAGTCCTGGAGAATTAGACGTTAAGTGGAAATGGCATAAGAACTAGTATCATTAATTTCAGTCAGTGGTTGGTGGCTGGTGATTTATAGCTTTAATATAAATGAAGAGTTAATTCCCAAGGGATTTTATATTTTTAATTTTTTTATATCCCAAGATAAAACAGATACAGATTTGGTGTAAGGGAGAATTTGAGTCTAAGAATTTTAAGTCTCTGGAATGTGTTGCTCAGAAAGTTGCGGAACTCAAGAATTTGTGGGCTTGCTTTTGCTTAGATACTTTAATTATTAGAGATTCACCTTTTGTAAGGGATTTACTCACCTTTCAAATAAAGTGTGTGAGGTTCCCTGGATTATAATGAATAGAAAAGGCATAGTTTTGCCTGAGATTTAGACAGTAGTTCTTAACTCATGTCCTAAAAGATTAATAATAATGTAATTTCCACTTGTTGTCCAAATAAGCCTCTTTTTAAAACAATTTGGGTTTAAACAAATATGAATTTTAAAAACACTAGTTTGAAGTTTAAAGAATCTAGTTAAAGTTTTATGTTTTTCTAGCTAATCTTTTCCCTTTATTTACTTTCCCTGAATGCTAGCTTGTAGTCAAAAGCCATATCTGAAGATTTGCTTTAATCTTTCAGCCATGCTTAGCATCAGAGAACTTTATGCTGCTAAAATCTTAGGATCCAAATGTCTCCTCACCCATCTCTTCTATTCATTTCCTCTTTCGGTAACTAAAAGAGGAATTGTGAGTAAGATTAAAAAAAAAAAAAAAGAAACCCACTCTGCTCTTTTTTTATCCTCCTATTTACAGCACAGAAGCAAAAAGAGAAAGAGATACCATGATATTGCTAAGTCCGTTGTTTCCCTAATCAGTAAGCTTTCCATCCCAGGATGGACTTGAGGAGGGTACTGAATAGCTTTATGATTACTCTTACTGAGCTTAGAGATAGGTCTAATGTGGAGGTGGGTGGAGGTTTTATTAGTTTAGCTTCTCTGTTCGGTGTTAGTGTCTGCTTTAGCTCTGGGTATATTAGCCAGAAAAATTTCATGAGAAATTGTCTTCTTCTGGAGCCTGGATATTTTATAATAGAACTTTTGAACAAAACCTAAGTAAAGTTTTTGAGCAAAGACCACTGATTTCCATTACAGTCAACCTCTCAAGGTTAACAAATGATTCTGCTGTTGAAGTTGACATACATCAAATACCCTGGTTTGGAGGTGTCCCTGTTTTGGCACTGGAGAGCTGGTAGCATAATCTTCAATGGAGGCATGATCCCCACCAACTGAGTTTCTCTATGAAAGCTGCAACCAGGTGAAGATTCATTTTTTAAATCCAAGAGTGGTCAACCCAGGTGGGGCTCATGCTCACCTTCCCAACTTTATAGACATAAACTAGACATCTTGTAAGTTCTGTCCTATGTGAGGAACCATCTTTTAGTCGTGCAGCGAATTCCAGTTTTAATTTTAGTTTTTAACTAGATCTGATTGGGGTGTGTCCTGATTTTAGTTATTCAACTAACCATGCTTTCATCTTGGGATATAAACTTCCATTAGAATGACTACAGTAGGCTTTTAACTTTAATGTAATTTTATGTAATGCTACCAAACAACAATACCTAATATTTATTTAGTGCTTTTTCTTAAGGCTTGAAGTAGTTAATGTGCTTTTACTTATTTAATCCTTATAATATCCTGTGAGGAATATTAGAAGTAGGCCTTATTATCTCCATTTTATAGGTAAAGAAATGGAGTCACAAAGTAGTAAGGGAGTTTGCGAATGTTCTATGAGTTCCTAGTGCACTTATGATGATTTTTCAGTTTTCCTGCCTTCCCTTCTCAGGGGACCTTGTTGCCTTGCTATATACTATAAATACATTATACAGTGTATAGTTTTACTATTCTCAGGCCCATCAAGTTTAATGGGGTAGCCTGGCATGGTTCCTAGAGCAGGATCATGTACATGATAAATATTACTTTATAAGATGATGGATTTTGGCTTGAACATGGTTTACAGTTTAAAAATGTAACAAAAGGGAGCATGTCTCATTTAGTTTTGTTTCTCTAGCAACTAATGTGGTGCCTGGCACATAGTAGGCACTCAATAAATATTTGTTAAACAAATGAAAACACCTCATTGAAAAGTAGCACGATAAAGAGCTAGACTATTAAGACAAATAAAAGGAAGTACTACTTCACTCAGCAGGAAGTGCTTAAATAGGACAACCTACCTCCACCATAAATCCCTTGGTTCTTGTTGAGGATCAGCCGCTGATCTGGGTAGAATGTAGCTCCAGCCAAGTGTTTTGACTTATGGAGTTATTGATCTTAGAGCTGAAAGGGCCATTTGAAATCATTTAAGCCTTCTCTTCAAAAAAATTTTTTTAATAGAGGAGGATATTGAGATTGTATTTCATTTTGCCTTTTGCAAACAGAAATTACCACACAGGCAAATTTACTTTTAAATTGTTTCATTGAATTATCTGGGAGGCATATATTTTTTTCTTACTTATATGGAAAAATTTGCAAGATTGAGGTGCAGAAAGTTTAATGACTCTTTGGGATCACACAGAGAATCCACGGCATAATCCAAAAGAATTATATTTCATGACTATTTCATAGCAAATGGACACTAGTGTCAGAAACTTCCCTTTCAAAACATCATGCTTCATATTACAGAACATCTCTAATTAGTTCAAAATACATGATTAAATTCTCAAAAATCCTTGAAAATTAACTTTATTTTAATTTGACATCACCAACCACAAAATGACACAGAGCAAAATTCTGAGAAGCCTTCTAGTGGCCCCTCCCTTATATACAGTTAACAAATCTTGTGAATTCTAATTCCATGTCTTTTACATTTACCTGAATTACTGAATTAGACTCTTAACCACACCTCTCTGCTCTCTATATCCCTCCTTGAATCAATTTTCCGCAACTAAGCTTTCTAACACATAACCCCAATGTTTCTCTTCTGGTTTAAATCTTGTACTTGCTCCCCCTTGCCAACACAATAACGTATAATGTCCTTCTCAGAGCACCTCCCCACCCCCCACCCCCACCCCCCACCCCCGTCTTCTGGCTTCTGCCCATCATACCAGCCTCACAAGCATTCACCACACTGATCTATTTATGCTTCCTGAACTCTGTTAATCTACTTCTACATCTTTGTGAAGGCTTCTCCTTCTGCTAGGACACTTTTGCTCTCCACTCTATCTTGCAAGTTATCCTCATCCTTGTTACAGTGACCTCCGAGAAGCTTCTCATTTACCTCTAGTTTGAATTGCATGCCCCTCCTCAGAGAAACGATTTTATACTCACAGTTGGAAGTAATATTTATGATTTTCACTGTGTAAATGAAAATATCATGGCTTTCAATAGTCCATTTATTCCCTCAAGGAATGTTTATTGAGGCCTGATATGTGTCAGGTATGATCGCAGTCTCCCATACTTTAAATAAGGGACTCAGGAAACTATCTCAGGGTGCACTGAACTTACAAGCGGAAAAGCAAATGAGTCCATGGGAGTCTGAAGGAGAGGTGTCAAAATTAGATAGATCAATTCAGGGAAACCTTCCTAAAAGGTGATTTTTGAGCTGAATTTTGAAGAACAAGTAGGAGTTAGATTAAAAAGCAGAGGGATGGGTGTCATAAGCAGAATGCAGAGCATTTGGGTAAATCATTGCAGAGGTACCTAACTCCCTCAGATGGCTACAAGAAGTTTGATATGGTAGGATGTGCGTATGGGGACGAGATGGTAGGGGACAAGACTTGAGAGGCAGGAGGATGCCCGATCATGAAGGCCCTCGTGTGTTAGATTGAGGAATTTAAAATTCATTGCAACCGTTATTGAGAGCCATTGAAGGATTTTAGGTAGAAAGGTGAGAGGAATTTGCTGTGAAAAGATTATTAGGGTAGTAATGTGAAGGATAGATAGATATGGGGTTGTGTTATGAATGGTAGAGCAGGGGTTTGAAGAGGGTTTAGATGGTCTGAAGGAAGGAATATTGGTTGTGTAATTTAAACGAGAAGTTCAAATGTTATATAAGGCAATGGCAATGTGGATGAGGAAGAGTACATAAAATCAAGTGATATTAGCAAGGTTAACTGGAGAACTTGGTGATTAGAGGAGGGGACTGAATGAAAGGGAAGAGTTTATCATGACTCTCAGTCTTCTGATTTTAGCAAGTTGTAGAATGGTGAACATTAGTTTGGTTTCTACTTTATATTATTCTAAAATCTCACTTTTTTTTTTTTTAATGTTCAGCAATAGAATAATGTTAAATGTTATTCTGAAAAACCTGACTGATGGTGGTTTTGTGTGGTGTTCTTTAGCTTGCCAAAACTTAATGGCTTAAGACAACAATGTATTAATATGTCTCTTGTTTTGGGGAGTTGATAAACTCAGCAAGGTAGTTCTCACTTGGGGTGCAGCTAGATGCAGGGAGGGCATAGTCATCTGAAGGCGTCTTAACTCACATTCCAGGCTATAAGGACTGGTTGGACATTTCTCTCTCAAGAGGCCTCTGCATGTGGCTGTCTTGGGTTTTCTCACGACATGGTACTCTAAGAGTAGTTGGACTTCTTACATAGTGGTTGCTTCCCCCAGAAGTGAGTGTTCCAAGAAGCCAGGTGGAAGCTACAAGTCTTCTTATAACCTAATCTGGGAAGTTATACGGTGTCATATTCTACTGATCATGGTAGTTCTAGACCAGCCTAGATTCATGAGCGTAGAACAGATTCTAGCTTTCAAAGGAGGAATGATTGCACATACATGGAAGGAAAGAATTAATGGTAGGCATCTTGGAGAAAAGCTGTATTATAACCTCCTGTCATAATTCTTTTTAAGTCAATCAAGGTGACTTTCATCCTTTCCCCTTAAATACTTTTTTCTCTATCCTAATGGTAAAAGAATTACAGAACCACTTTTTATTTAGAAACTCAAGATGTTTTCCAACATCCAGTGTTTACAAGATGTTTATTCTATTTAACATTATAGCTAAGCCTTCTAATTCTAACCCATACAATTCCTATCATTTTTCCTTGGTCACACCCCCCAAATCTTCTCTTATCTAACAGTCTCTAATTGGAAACAGACTTATCTTTTAAGAAGAAAAAAATAATTGCAATGTCTACTTTTCCCATTCTTCTCCAAGACAGGGATAGTCAATGAACTAAAGCAATGAAAAACACATTTAAAACATAATACAGTATCTCTATAAAAGCCCCTGTTAAAAACTACTTAAGATGGGAATCTAATTCTCTACCGTTTTGATAGGAACAAAAGTCCCATGAACTGTGAGTGAGATATTTCAGTATTCATTTGACACATATTTATTATAGATGACTGTGTCCAAGCATCTTGCGTGCTAGAGTTGTTTACTTTTACAAGAATATGCTTGCTTGTTTAGAGCAGATTTTATTTTTTATGGAGGCCTTACATGGTGTTAGGTACTAAATTACCATTACTTTGAACTTTTTATAAAATATCATGATGTTAATGTAGCTATTCCTTATATGTCAATGGAGTCATATGAGATTGTTTTATAGTGACTTCAAGTTTTCAAAAAATGCTCCAAAATAATAAATTCCATTTCCATTTTCTCTGTGTAGTTATTTCTAACAAGCCCGCCATTATGCAGGATGAGGGAGTTCTTTCTTCACTTCCATTTAAGTGCTGTTGATATTTATAGTGTTAGTTTTTCCTGCAAATAAACTCCTTGAACAACTGGGCAAACTGTTCACATTTCTCCAGAATGATTCTTAGCCAGGAAAATGGAAAATGGGGTACATTTTAGGAAGAGGATTTTCTTTGCAAGGATTTTGTTCTGATTGAATAACCAGATGGAGAGTCACGGATTTGAAAATGTTTAGCTGAGTAGTTCGGCATTCTCAACTGGGTTCCACAGTAGGATGCCAAATAAAAATCACAATTTAAGCTGTTATGGATTAATGAGAGCCTGCAATACACATACCTACTCATTCTAACCCAGACCTAAATATGCATGCATTGTGGATAAATACATCGGAGGATAAACATGGATCCATAATGTACAACATTAACCTCCCATTAGTTAACCATGGTAAAGTTTGGAAAAGTGCTTCCATTATTTTTTTAAAAACACAACACTCTACTTAGAAGCTTAATCCTACCATAAACATTGATTGAAATCCGGCAAAAAATAAAATAAATAATCAAATTAACCACATTTTATTTAAAAGCAAAACTATCACGTTTAATGTTTCTGGCATTATTCCTTAAGTAAATTAGTCCTCTTTGGAGTACCTGTTTATTTTTCACATGTGACTATTATAAATTCTTATGCTGTGACTATTGCCAGGACTTATGAATTATTCTGAGTTGTTTTAAAGATAAGAGTATCAACTCGATATTGTCATAATGAGGCAAACTATACCAGGAGGCAAAACCGCTCCCTGGGAAAGATTAGATGCTTTAGGAAGTCAGCATTAATGCTTCTGGGCCTCTGAGGTATCATTAAAGAGTCAGCGTTTTAGGGCCCTAGCTTCTATTGCCTCAGGTTGTATGCTAGGTCCCAAGAATTCCTAATGAAGGCTGGTTTCTACACAGTGAAGGGAATAGGAAGATTTTTTTTTCCCCCAAATAGTTGCTTATAGTCTACTGCTGAGGCTATTAGCTGTTGCATCTGTGATTTCAGACACCACAGAGTTCATTATTCATATTTTTGGGGACATGTACAAAGCTGGATTCAAGTCAGTTTTGGTTGCTATTTCCATGCTTGGATAAGGCAAGGGCACTGTGGATATAATGAATTTGCTATAAAAGGTAAAGTTTTTCCCCACACAAACTATATACTGGGCTGGTTCTCCATACTACTAGAGTTGCTTATTTCCTGGTCATCTAGCTAGAGGTAGCATCAGAATCTATATCGAATAAAATAGGGACACAGTCAAACATTTCAAATGCATGCTGTTGGTACAGACTCCCATGGGAATTTCCTAGCCCTGCTGCAGAGCTGTCAATTTCCTTAGCGTTGTCCAGGAAAATGAAACAGAAAGAAGCCCCTCTGTCGCTTCACCTTTCAATCTTTAGAACTCCAAACATAGAGATGACTCTTGGAAGAGAGAATAAGTGATAAAGAATAGGTTCAGGCTATTTCTAGACTGAGTTACCTAAAGATGTATTGAAAACATTCTGATTTATTCAAATGTCTAAAATATCATTTTATGAATTCAATAATTTTTCATGCTTTTAAAAAAAAGTCATTAGTGGCATCAGTACAACCTAGAAATTTCTCTAATGTGCCAAAATGAAGAAATGAGACATATTCTACAAGGGCTTGGTTATTATAACTTTTCAGCGGTACAGAATTAGTACACAATGCCCTCTTTAGATTTAGTTGGAAACAGCAGATAGTCTTTACAATTCTTTTTTTTTGTGGATGGGGCACCATACAAACATTATGAATGTATTCCAAAATATTTAATATGTGAGTGCCAGTGTAGTTAAATATCCAAACTACTGTAGGAGCCAGTGTTCTAAGCCATGATCTCTTCTAAATCCACCGAGCTGATCCTCACCCAGGTGCTCTTTCATGTACTAATCCTAATGTGTTTCATTACCTATGTTGCCCTCTCTGCTTTCTCTTTTACCTGACTTCTTGGTTTTGTTATTTGGCATCTTAAGATAAATGTCATTCCACCCGTATCCTTAGATAGTTCTGAGAAGTTCCCTACCGCAACTGACTTATCTTTCTTCTCTCTCTTCCAAGGGTCTTCTTCTTCTGTTCTCCCTCAAATGTCTTTGTTTAAATTTATTACTTCCATTTTCTTTTATGATTAATGCTTTTTGTGCCCTGCTAAAAAATTGTTGCCTACCCCGAGGGCAAGTTTTGATACACTGTGTTTTTGTTATCATTCAGCTAAAAATATTTCTAATTTCTGTTATAATTTCTTCTTTGTGACATGAGTTATTTTGAATTGTGTTAATTCCAAATAATTAGGGATTTTCTGGATATATGTCAATTATTGATTTTTAATTTAATTCAGTCATAGTCAGAAAATATACTCTTTTTGATTTCAATTTCATCCAATTTATTGAAACTAGCTTTATGGCCCAGTATATAGTCTGTTTTGGTAATGTTTCTCATACACTTGAAAGACTGTATATCCTGCAGTTGTTGAATGGAGGGGTTTATAAATGTCGGTATGGTCAAGTTGGTTGATGATATTCATCTCTTCTTTATACTAACTGATTTTCTGTCTTCAGCTAATAACTACGTTTGCGAATTTGTCTACTTCTTTTTTCACTTTTGTCTGTCATTGCTTTATGTATTTTGAAGCTCTGTTATTAGGTGAATGCATATTTAGGATTATTGTGGGGTTTTTTGATGACTTTACCCTTTTATCATCATAAAATATCTTTCTTTATTCTGATAATATTCTTATTCTTAAGTCTACATTGTCTAATATTAACATAGTCATTTCTGTTTTTTTTTAATAATTAGTGTTTGCACAATATATCTTGTTTTTTTTAGCCTATCAGTGTTGTTATATTTAAAGTGGATATCTACTAGACAGCATATAATTGGGGCTTATGTTTTAATTTAATCTAACTGGATAAAATCTGCCATGTAATGGTTTAAACCTTTCACATTTAATATAATTATTGATATAGTTGGGTTGAAGATTACTATTCTGCTCATTGTTTTCTTTTTGTTCCACTTTAATTTGTTCCCTTATCTCTCTATCCTTGCTTTCATTAAGATCATTATTTTTTTAATTAATTAATTTGTTTATTTATTTTTGGCTGCATTGGGTCTTTGTTGCTGCACATGGGTTTTCTCTAGTTGTGGCAAGCAGGGACTACTCTTCGTTGGGGTGCACGGGCTTTCTCATTGCAGTGGCTTCTCAATTGTTGAGGAGCACGGGCTCTAGGCACGTGGGCTTCAGTAGTTGTGGCTCACAGGCTCTAGAGCACAGGCTCAGTAGTTGTGGCACATGGGCTTAGTCGCTCCTTGGCATGTGGGATCTTCTGGGACCAGGGATCGAACCCATGTCCCTTGCATTGGTAGGCGGATTCTTAACCACTGTGCCACCAGGGAAGTCCCAGGATTATTTTTTACTGTTGTATTTTACCGTCTTTATCACCTCATTAGCTTTACATTTTTACTTTTTATAGCTTTATTTGGTTTTAATTGATATACAAAAACCACATATTTAATGTATACAATTTGATGGGTTTGGACGTATACATACACCCATGGTAGCGTCACCACAGTCAAGGTAATAAACATATCCAACACCTCCAAAAGTTTCCTTGTGTGTGTTTAGTAAGAACATTTAACATGAGATCTACACTATGAACAAATTTCTAAGTGCACAATACTACATTGTTAACTATAGGCACTAGGTTATACAGCACATATCTAGAACTTATATCTACCATAACTGAAACTTTATACCCATTGAACAACTCCCCACTTCCCCCTCCCCCCATTCCCTGGCAACCACCAATCTATTTTCTGTTTCTATAAGGAAAAGAGACTTTTTAGATATTTTAGATACTTTGACGATTTTAGTGGATCATGCATTATTTGTCCTTCTGTGACTGACTTGTTTCACTTAGCATAATGTCTTCCAGTTCCATGCATGTTCTCACAAATGGTAGGTTTTCTTCTTTTTGAAGGCAGAATAATATCCCATTGTATGTACATACTGCATTTTCTTTATTCATTTGTCTGTTGATGGACATTTGTGTTGTTTGCGTATCTTGGCTATTGTGAATAATGGTAGAATGAATATGCAAGTGCAGGTAATCTCTTTGAGGTCCTGATTTCAATTCTTGTGGATATATACTCAGAAGTGGGATTGCTGGATCATATGGTAGTGCTATTTTTAATTTTTTGAGGAAACTCCATACCATTTTCCATAGCTGCTGCACCATTTTACATTCCCACAAACAGTGTATAAAGGATCCAATTTCTCTACAACCTCGGCAACACTTGTTATCTTTTGTTTTTTTGATAATAGCCATTCTAACAGGTGGGAAGTGATATCTCATTATGGTTTTGATTTGCATTCCCACATGATTAGTGATTTTGAGCACCTTTTCATATACCTATTGGCCATTTGCACGTCTTCTTTGGAGAAATGTCTATTCAAAGTCCTTTGCTCATTTTTATTTTATTATTTTTCCCGGCGTCGGGTCTTAGTTGCAGCGCACTGGCTCTTTGTTCCAGCACGTGGGCTTCTCTCTAGTTGTGGCACATGGGCTTCTCTCTAGTTGTGGTGTATGGGTTTTCTCTCTCTAGTTGTGGCGTGCGGGCTTAGTTGCCCCACGGCATGTGGATCTTAGTTCCCCGACCAGGGATTGCACCCGCATCCCCTGCATTGGAAGGCAGATTCTTTACCACTGGACCACCAGGGAAGTCCCCTCCTTTGCTCATTTTTAAATTGGGTTATTTGTTTTTTTGGCTCATGAATTGTAGGAGTTCCTTATATATTTTGGAAATTAACCCCTTATCAGATACATGGTTTACAAATATTTTCTCCCATTCTGTAGGTTGTCTTGCACTATGTTGATGGTTCTTGGTTGTGCAGAATCTTTTCAGTTTGATATAGACCCACTTGACTATTTTTGCCTTTTGTTGCTGTGCTTTTGGTGTCATATACATGAAATCATTGCCAACACCAATGTGACAAAGATTTTCCACTATGTTTTCCTTTAGGAGTTTTACAATTTCAAGTCTTTTATTTAAGTCTTTAATCCATTTTTAGTTGATTTTTGTGTATGGTGTAAGATAATTGTTCCATTTCATCCTTTTGCATTTGGATATCCAGTTTTTCCACACTATTTGTTGAAGAAACTGTCTTTTCCTCATTGTGTATTCTTGACATCTTTGTTGAAGTTTAGTTGACCATGTATGAATGAATTTATTTCTCAGCTCTCTGTTCGGTTCCATTGGTCAGTATGTCTGTCTTTATGCCAATACCATAATTATTAACGACTATAACTTTGTAATATATTTTGAAATTATGATGTGTGGTGCTTCCAGTTTTGGTCTTCTTTCTAAAGACCACGGGATCTTTTGTTGTTCCGTATGAATTTCAGGATTTTTTTTTGCTATTTCTGTAAAAAATGTCATTGGGATTTTGATGGGAATAGCATTGAATTTGTAGATTGCTTCAAGCAGTATGGACATTTTAACAGTATTAAGTCTTCCAATTCATGAACATGGGCTGTCTTTCCATTTATTTGTGTCTTCTTTAATTTCTTTCATCAATTCCAAAGCTAGATAAGGACAGTACAAAAAAAGAAAATTACAAGCCAATATTCCTGATGAACATAGATGCAAAAATCCTCACCAAAATATTAGCAAACCAAATTCAACAATACATTAAAAGCATCATACATCATGATGAAGAAGGCTTTAGTCCTGGGATGCTAGAATGGTTTAAGATACACAAATCAATAAATGTGATACATCATATTAACAGAATGAAGGATAAAAATCATAGAATTATTTCAATAGATGCAGAAAATGCATCTGACAAAATTTAATACCTTTCTTGATAAAAATGATGAACAAATTAGCTATAGAAGGAATGTCCCTCAACATAATAAAGGTAATATATGACAAGCCCACAGCTAAAATGGTGAAAAACTGAAGGATTTTTCTCTAAATCAGGAACAAGAAAGGATGCTCACCTTTGTCACTTTTATTACACATAGTACTGGAAGTAATAGCCAGAGCAATTAGTCAAGAAAAAGAAAAGCCGTCCAGATCTGAAAGATAGAAGTAAACTATCTGTTTGCAGTTGACATGATCTTTTACAAGCAAACTGTAAAGACTCCACCAAAAAACTGTTAGAACTAATAAACAAATTCAGCAAAGCTTCAGGATACAAAATCAACATATAAACAGCAGTTGCATTTCTATACATTAACAATGAACTATATGAAAAGGAAATTGAGAAAACAATACCATTTACAATAACATCAAAAAGAATAAAATACTTAGGAATAAACTTAACAAAAAAGGTGAAAGACTTGCACACTGAAAACTACAATACATTGATGAAAGAAATTAACAAGACACAGATAAATAAAAAGATATCCTGTGTTTATGAATTTGCTTTATTTTTAAGTGCTTGCTTAAGGGTTTACAATATGTATTCTTACTTTAATTTAGTCTACCTTAAACTAGTATTGTACCACATTCCATATTATGTAATAACTTCACCACAGAATGTTTCCAGTTTTTGCATCCTGTTCTTTGTGCTATTGCTGTCATGCATCTTACTTCTGCATATGTTATAAACCCCACAATACATTGTTATTATTTTCTTGCTTTAAGCAATCTACTGTTGTTTAAATAAATTTAAAAATAAGAAAAATTATTTTACATTTACTCACACATTTATCATTTCTGATGTTCTTCATTTCCTTGTGGCGATCCAAATTTCCATCTGGTATCATTTTCCTTCTGCCTATAGGACTTCCTTTAATATTTCTTATAGTAAAAGGAGTTGCAGGCAACGAATGCTGTCAAATTTCGTGTGGAAAAAAATATTTATTTTACTTTTGCTTTTTAAAGATATTTTTCTCTGGATATAGAAAGCTAGGTTGTCACTTTTTCTTTTTTTCTTTTTTTTAATACTTTTAATTGGAGTATAATTGCTTCACAATGCTCTGTTAGTTTCTGTTGTACAACAAAATGAATCAGCCATATGCATACATATATCCCGATATACCCTCCCTCTTGAGACTCCCTCCCACCCTCCCTATCCCACCCTGCTAGGTCATCACAAAGCACCGAGCTGATCTCCCTGAGCTATGTGGCTGCTTCCCACTAGCTATCTGTTTTACGTTTGGTAGTGTATATATGTCCATGCCACTGTCTCACTTTGTCCCAGCTTACCCTTCCCCCTCCCCGTATCCTCAAGTCCATTCTCTACTAGGTCTGTGTCTTTATTCCCGTCTTGCCCCTAGGATCTTCATGACCTTTTTTTTTTTTTTTTAAGATTCCATATATATGTGTTAGCGTACAGTATTTGCTTTTCTCTTTCTGACTTACTTCCCTACGTATGACAGACTCTAGGTCCATCCACCTCACTACAAATAAATCAATTTCATTTCTTTTTATGGCTGAGTAATATTCCATTGTATATATGTGCCACATCTTCTTTATCCATTCATCTGTTGATGGACACTTAGGTTGCTTCCATGTCCTGGCTATTGTAAATACTGCTGCAATGAACATTGTGGTACATGACTCTTTTTGAATTATGGTTTTCTCAGGGTATATGCCCAGTAGTGGGATTGCTGGGTTATATGGTAGTTCTATTTTTAGTTTTTTAAGGAACCTCCATACCATTCTCCATAGTGGTTGTATCAATTTACATTCCCACCAGCTGTGCAGAAAGGTTCCCTTTTCTCCATACCCTTTCCAGCATTTTTTTTTTTTAGATTTTTTGATAATGGCCATTCTGACCACTGTGAGGTAATAGCTCATTGTAGTTTTGATTTGCATTTCTCTAATAATTAGTGATGTTGACCATCTTTTCATGTGCCTCTTGGCCATCTGTATGTCTTCCTTGGTGAAATGTCTATTTAAGTCTTCCGCCCATTTTTTAATTGGGTTATTTGTTTTTTTGATGTTGAGCTCCATGAGCTGTTTGCGTATTTTGGAGATTAATCCTTTGTCCGTTGTTTGATTTGCAAATATTTTCTCCCATTCTGAGGGTTGTCTTTTCATCTTGTTTATGGTTTCCTTTGCTGTGCAAAAGCTTTTAAGTTTCACTAGGTCCCATTTGTTTATTTTTGTTTTTATTTTCATTATTGTAGGAGGTGGGTCAAAAAAGATCTTGCTGTGGTTTATGTCAAAGAGTGTTTTTCCTATGTTTTCCTCTAAGAGTTTGATAGTGTCTGGTCTTACATTTAGGTCTTTAATCCATTTGGAATTTATTTTTGTGTATGGTGTTAGGGAGTGTTGTAATTTCAGTCTTTTATATGTAACTGTCCAGTTTTCCCAGCACCACTTATTGAAGAGGCTGTCTTTTCTCCATTATGTGTTCTTACCTCCTTTGTCATAAATTAGGTGACTATACGTGCGTGGGTTAATCTCTGGGCTTTCGACTCTGTACCATTGATCTATATTTCTGTTTTTCTGCCAGTACCATACTGTCTTGATTACTGTAGTTTTGTAGTATAGTTTGAGGTCGGGGACCTGATTCCTCCAGCTCCGTTTGTCTTTCTCAAGATTGCTTTGGCTGTTTGGGGTCTTTTGTGTTTCCATACGAATTGTAAAAGTTTTTGTTCTAATTCTGTGAAGAATGCCATTGGTAGTTTGATAGGGATTGCATTGAATCTGTAGATTGCTTTGGGTAATATAGTCATTTTCACAATATTGATTCTTCCACTCCAAGAACATGGTATATATCTCCATCTGTTTATGTCATCTTTGATTTCTTTCATCAGTGTCTTATAGTTTTCTGAGTACAAGTCTTTCATCTCCTTAGGTAGGTTTATTCCTAGGTATTTTATTCTTTTTATTGTGATGGTAAATGGGATTGTTTCCTTAATTTCTCTTTCTGATTTTTCATCGTTAGTGTACAGGAATGCAAGAGATTTCTGTGCATTAATTTTTTATCCCGCAACCTTACCAAATTCATTGATTAGTTCTAGTAGTTTTCTGCTGGCATCTTTAGGATTTTCTATGTATAGTATCATGTCATTTGCAAACAGTGGCAGTTTTACTTCTTCTTTTCCAATTTCGATTCCTTTTACTTCTTTTTCTTCTCTGATTGCAGTGGCTAGGACTTCCAACACTATGTTGAATAAGAGTGGTGAGAGTGGACATCCTTGTCTTGTTCCTGGTCTTAGAGGAAATGCTTTCAGTTTTTCACCATTGAATATGATGTTTGCTGTGGGTTTGTCATATATGGCCTTTATTTTTTTGAGGTAGTTTCCCTCTATGCCCATTTTCTGGAGAGCTTTTGTCATAAATGGGTGTTGAATTTTGCCAAAAGCTTTTCTGCATCTATTGAGATAATCATATGGTTTTTATTCCTTAATTTGTTAATGTGGTGTATCACATTGATTGATTTGCGTATATTGAAGAATCCTTGCATCCCTGGGATAAATCCCACTTGATCATCGTGTATGACCCTTTTAATATGTTGTTGGATTCTGTTTGCTAGTATTTTGTTCAGGATTTTTGCATCTATGTTCATCAGTGATATTGGTCTATAATTTTCTTTTTTTGTGGTACCTTTTTCTGGTTTTGGTATCAGGGTGATGGTGGCTTCGTAGAATGGATTTGGGAGTTTTCCTCCCTATGCAATTTTTTGGAAGAGTTTGAGAAGGATGGGTGTTAGCTCTTCTCTAAATGTTTGATAGAATTCACCTGTGAAGCCATCTGGTCCTGGACTTTTGTTTGTTGGAAGATTTTTAATTACAGTTTCAATTTCATTACTTGTGATAGGTCTGGTTATATTTTCTAATTCTTCCTGGTTCAGTCTTGGAAAATTGTACCGTTCTAAGAATTTGTCCATTCCTTTGTGGTTGTCCATTTTATTGACATATTGTTGTTTGTAGTAGTCTCTTATAATCCTTTGTATTTCTGCAGTGTCAGTTGTGATTTCTCCTTTTTCATTTCTAATTTTATTGATTTGCATCCTCTCCCTTTATTTCTGATGAGTCTGCCTCAGGGTTTATCAATTTTTTTTATCTTCTCAAAGAACCAGCTTTTAGTTTTATTGGTCTTCACTATTGTTTTCTTCATTTCTATTTCATTTATTTCCGCTCTGATCTTTATGATTTCTTTCCTTCTACTGGCTTTGGGTTTTCTTTGTTCTTCTTTCTCTAGTTGCATTAGGTGTAGGATTAGATTCTTTATTTGAGATTTTTCTTGTTTCTTGAGATGAGATTGAGTTGCTATAAACTTCCCTCTCAGAACTGCTTTTGCTGCATCCCATAGGTTTTGGGTCATTGTGTTTTCGTTATCATTTGTTTCTATGTATTTTTTAATTTCTTCTTTGATTTCTTCAGTGATCTCTTGGTTATTTAGTAGCGCACTGTTTAGCCTCCATATATTTGTGTTTTTTACAGTTTTTTTCCTGTAATTGATTTCCAATCTCATAGCGTTTTGGTCAGAAAAGATGTTTGATATGATTTCAATTTTCTTAAATTTGCTGAGGCTTGATTTGTGGACCAAGATGTGATCTATCCTGGAGAATGTTCCATGTACACTTTAGAAGAAAGTGTATGCTGCCACTTTCAGGTGGAATGTTCTATAAATATCAGTTAAATCTATCTGGTCTATTGTGTCATTTAAAGCTTGTGTTTCCTTATTTATTTTCTGTTTGGATGATCTGTCCATTGGTATAAGTGGGGTGTTAAAGTCCCCTACTCTTATTGTGTTACTGTCAATTTTCCCTCTCATGGCTGTTAGCATTTGCCTTATGTATTGAGGTGCTCCTATGTTGGTTGCATAAACATTTATAATTGTTATATCTTCTTCTTGGATTGATCCCTTGATCATTATGTAGTGTCCTTCCTTGTCTCTTGTAACTTTCTTTATATTAAAGTCTATTTTATCTGATACGAGTATTGCTACTCCAGGTTTCTTTTGATTTCCACCTGCATGGAATATATTTTTCCATCCCTTAACTTTCAGTCTGTATATATCCCTGGGTCTGAAGTGGGTCTCTTGTAGACAGAATATATATGGTCTTGTTTTTGTATCCATTCAGCCAGTCTGTGTCTTTTGGTTGGGGCATTTAATACATTTACATTCAAGGTTATTATCAACATGCATGTTCCTAATACCATTTTCTTAATTGTTTTGGGTTTGTTTTTGTGGGTCTTTTCCTTCTCTTGTGTTTCCCATCTAGAGAAGTTTCTTTAACATTTGTTTTAAAGCTGGCTTGGTGCTGCTGAATTCTCTTAGCTTTTGCTTGTCTATAAAGCTTTTGATTTCTCCATTGAATCTGAATGAGATCCATGCTGGGTAGAGTAATCTTGGTTGTAGGTTTTTCTCTTTCATCACTTTAAGTATATCCTGCCACTCCCTTCTGGCCTGAAGTTTCTGCTGAAAAATCAGCTGATAACCTTATGGGAATTCCTTTGTATGCTATTTTTTGTTTTTCCCTTGCTGCTTTTAATGTTTTTTCTTTGAATTTAGTTTTTGTTAGTTTGATTTATATGTATCTTGGTGTGTTTCTCCTAGGGTTTATCCTGTATGGCACTCTCTGCATTTCCTTGACTTGGGTGACTATTTCCTTTCCCATGTTAGAAAGTTTTCCACTATAATCTCTTCAAATATTTTATCAGACCCTTTCTTTTTCTCTTCTTCCTCTGGGACCCCTATAATTTGAATGTTGGTGCATTTAGTGTTGTCCCAGAGGCCTCTTATATTGTCTTCAAATTTTTCATTTTTTTTTCTTTATTCTGCTCCTTGGCAGTTATTTCCACCAGTTTGTCTTCCAGCTCACTTATTCATTCGTCTGCCTCAGTTATTCTGTTATTGATTCCTTCCAGTGTATTTTTCATTTCAGTTATTCTGTTCTTCATCTCTGTTTGTTTGTTCTTTAGTTCTTCCAGATCTTTGTTAAACCTTTGTTGTATTTTCTCAATTTGTGCCTCCATTCTATTTCCGAGATTCTGGATCATCTTTACTATCATTACTCTGAATTCTTTTTCAGGTAGATTGCCTATTTCCTCTTCATTTATTTGGTCTTGTAGGTTTTTACCTTGCTTCTTCATCTGTGACATATTTTTTTAACCATCTCATTTTTTTTTTTTTTGGATGGGTGGGATTGAGGTCCTGTCTTACTGGTTGTTTGGCCTGAGGCTTCCAACACTGGAGTTTGTAGGCTCTTGGGTAGAGCTGGGTCTTGGTGCCAAGATGAAGAACTCTGGGAGACCTCACTCTGATGAATATTCCTTGGTGTCTGAGGTTCTCTGTTAGTCCAGTGGTTCGGACTTGGAGCTCCCATTGCAGGAGCTTCCACCCGCCCCCTGGCTCATGAATCAAGATCCTGCAAGCCACGTGGGGCAGCCAAAAAAAATAAAAGGAGAATAATAGCAAAGAGTAAAAAATAAAATTACGTTAGGAAACTAACAGATATGTTAGAAAAAATATAAAAATAAAAATATAGATGAAACAAGAACCGGAAGGTAAAACAGAACCACAGTAGTAAAAAAGAGAAGAAGAAGAAAAAAAAAAAAAAAGATGGCAAAGGCCTTGGCTGTGGAGGGCGGGGCCTAAACAGGGGGTGGGGTTTGGGCAGTGGGCGGGGCCTATGCTTAGGACCCACAAGGCTGGAAAAGGCCCTGGTGGGGGGTGGGTGGAGGGTTGGGCTTAGGCTCAAAAGGAACAGAAGGGGCCCAGCTGTGCCTTGTGCCTCTGGTCTCACAGGGTGGGGGACCCCACCTGGGAACCCAGCAGGCTTCCTGAGCCCAAGTGGGCGGGGCAAACACCCTCTGCTCCTCTCCCACTCCCCTGGTCCTGGAAGGCCCCTCCCACCTGCCTCTGTTGCTCTCCCCAGGCCTCCCTCCTACACCCTCAGGATCCACGGGCTGGAGGGGCCTTTTGCAGGTGGGGGACCTGATGTGGGAGCCTAGCAGGATTCCCTGCCTGAGTCCACTTTTTTCTATCATTACTTTAAAAATGTTTGTCTAATAAATTTCTGATAATAATTCCACAGTCATTTTTTTATCTTTGTTCTTCTGTACATAATATCTTTTTTTGGTGGCTGAAATTAAGATTTTCTCTTTATCATTGCTTTACAGCAATTTGATTATAGTTTGGCTTTGAATGGTCTTCTTCTTCTTTATTCTACTTGAGATTTTTTTGTGCTTATTAAATACACAATTTATAGTTTTCCTTTAAACCCTTGATATATTTGTTGTAGCTGCTTTAAAATCTTTGCTAATTTCATTATTTCTGTCATTTCTGGGTCTGTTTCTGTGGATTGATTTTTCTCCTGGATATGGGTCATGTTTTCCAGCATCTTTGTTATTTTTGATGGGACTTTGGACATTGTAAATGTTACATTGTTGAATGTCTGGATTTCACTGTTCCACTTTAAAGTGTTTTTAGTTTGTCTTTCAAGTAGTTAAGTTACTTTTGGATCATGGTGATTCTTTCAAAGCTTGTTTTTAAGTTATTTAGGATGGATCTAGAGTATCTCTTATTTTACCACTACTTTAGCCCTGCTACAAAGATGTGACCCTTCTGGAGTCTCTACTGAATGTTCCATTTTTTCAGTGGTATCTCTCTACTCTGGCTGTTTAAAACATGTGAATGTCTTCCAGCCCTATGTGAGCTCTGAGAATATTTTAGCTCCAATTCCCTCATAGTTGTTCACTTGGTCTTGTAGAATTTTATTATACACATGTGCATCCTATATTTAGCAAAAAAACAAGACACCCTCGTGAAGATTTCTGGAGCTCCTTCTCTGCATAGCTGATTCCTCTCTGGTATTTTATCTTCCAAATTAGAGCTGCCTTGGCCTTCCTGAGTTCTAATATGTCTCCTAATTGAACAGACCACTGTACTTCTGTTGGACTGCCCCTTCCTGCACTTCAGTCTAGAAATTATTTCCAGGAAGAATGCAGAGGCGATCATAGAGATAATTTCATTTGTTTCCCTTCTTTTAGGGAAAACAGCCCTGCACTGCTGCTTATCCATTTTCTGAAAATAGCTGCTTTGTATTTTTTCCAGTTTTCTTGTTGTTTTTTGGTGGGAGGGCAAGTTCATATGTTTACAGTGGGAGACAAAATCATGGCCAGAATTGAAAGTTTTCATACTGTAATTTTTAAAGTGACTTTTAAAGTATAGCATACATACAAAAAGTGCACAAATCAATAAATGTTCAGCCTAACAAAATTTTCACAAAGTGAACACACCTATCTAAACTAACATCACAGAACATAATCAGCACCCAAGAAGTCCCCTTTTTTCCCCTTCAAGATATTACTTTCTCCCAAGGAAGGGTAACCACTATTCCCGAAAAATACCACCCTAGATTAGTTTTGCCTTCTTTTGAACTTTACTGAAGTGGAATCATACAGTATGTATGGGTCTGTATTCTTTAACTGAATATATTTATAAGATTTATCCATTTTGTTTTATGTAGCTATAGTTCATTCATTTTAACTGCAGTATAGTATTACAGTAAAATAATTTATTTGTTTTACTCCTAATGATCTAATTTGAAGATACTATTGATACATTTATGAACATTCTTATACATATCTTGTGGTGAATATATATCTTTCTGTTGGAAATATTCCTAGAATGGAACTGTTGTGTCATAAGGTTTGTGCATATTTGGCTATAGCAGAACCTGTCAGTTTTCCAAACTAATTTTACCAATTTATAGTCCAGTAATATATGGGAGTTTCAGTTGTTCCACATCCTCAATGACACTTGGTAATGTTTGTGTGTGTGTGTATACGTGTGTGTGTGTGTGTGTGTTCATTCATTTTAGCCATTTTTTTTATTATTCATTTTTATTGGAGTATAGTTGCTTTACAATATTGTGTTAGTTTCTGCTGTACAGCAAAGTAAATCAGCTATACATATACATATATCCCCTCTTTTTTGGATTTCCTTCCCATTTAGGTCACCACAGAGCACTGAGTACAGTTCCCTGTGCTATACAGTAGGTCCTTATTAGTTATCTATTTTATATATAGTAGTGTATATATGTCAATCCCAATATCCCAGTTCATCCCACCCCCCCTTCCCCCCTTGGTATCCATACGTTTGTTCTCTACATCTGTGTCTCTATTTCTGCTTTGTGAATAAGTTCATCTATACCATTTTTCTAGAGTCCACATATAAGCAATATTATATGACACTTGTTTCTCTCTTTCTGACTTACTTCACTCTGTATGACAGTCTCTAGGTCCATCCACATCTCTGCAAATGGCACTATTTTGTTCCTTTTTATGGATGAGTAATATTCCATTGTATGTATGTACCACATCTTTTTTATCCATTCCTCTGTTGATGGACATTTAGTTTGCTTCCATGTCCTGGCTATTGTAAATAGTGCTGCAATGAACATTGGGGTGCATGTATCTTTTTGAATTATGGTTTTCTCAGGGTATATTCCCAGTAGTGGGATTGCTGGGTCATATGGTAGTTCTATTTTTAATTTTTTAAGGAAACTCCGTACCATTCTCCAGTATGGGTGTACAATTTACATTCCCACCAACAGTGCAGTAGGGTTCCCTTTTCTCCACACCCTTTCCAGCATTTATTGGTTGTAGATTTTTTTTGATGATGGGCATCCTGACTGGTAGGAGGTGATACCTCATTGTAGTTTTGATTTGCGTTTCTCTAATAATTAGTGATGTTGACCATCTTTTCCTATGTTTTTTGGCCATCTGTATGTCTTCTTTAGAGAAATGTCTATTTAGGTCTTCCACCCATTTTTTTTATTGGGTTGTTTGATTTTTTAATATTGAGCTCCATGAGCTGTTTGTATATTTTGGAAATTAATCCCTCATCAGTTGCTTCATTTGCAAATATTTTCTCCCATTCTGAGGGTTGTCTTTTCATCTTGTTTCTGGTTTCCTTTGTTGTGCAAAAACTTTTAAGTTTAATTAGGTCCCATTTATTTATTTTTGTTTTTATTTTCATTATTCTAGGAGGTGGGTCAAAAAAGATCTTGCTGCGATTTATGTCAGAGTGTTCTGCCTATGTTTTCCTCTAAGAGTTTTATAGTGTCTGGCCTAAATTTAAATCTTCAATCCATTTTGAATTTATTCTTGTGTATGGTGTTAGGGAGTATTCTAATTTCATTCTTTTACATGTAGCTGTCCACTTTCCCAGCACCACACATTGAATAAACTGTCTTTTCTCCATTGTATAGTCCTGCCTCCTTTGTCATAGATTAGGTGACCTTATGAGCGTGGGTTTATCTCTGGCTTTCTATCCTGTTCCACTGATCTATATTCCTGTTTTTGTGCCAGTACCATACTGTCTTGATTACTGTAGCTTTGTAGTATATAGTCTGAAGTCAGGAGCCTGATTCCTCCAGCTCTGTTTTTCTTTCTTAACATTGCTGTGGCTATTTATGGTCTTTTGTGTTTCCATACAAATTGTAAAATTTTTTGTTCTAATTCTGTGAAACATGCCATTGGTAGTTTGATAGGGTTTGCATTCAATCTGTAGATTGCTTTGGGTAGTATAGTCATTTTCACAATATTGATTCTTCTAGTCCAAGGACATGGTATATCTCTCCATCTGTGTTTGTCGTCTTTGATTTCTTTCATCAGTGTCTTATAGTTTTCTGAGTACGGGTCTTTTGCCTCCTTAGTTAGGTTTATTCCTAGGTATTTTAGTCTTTTTGTTGCAGTGGTAAATGGGATTGTTTCCTTATTTTCTCTTTCTGATCTTTCCTTGTTAGTGTATAGGAATGCAAGAGATTTCTGTGTATTAATTTTATATCCTGCAACTTTACCAAATTCATTGATGAGCTCTCGTTTTCTGGTGGCATCGTTAGGATTTTCTATGTATAGTATCATGTCATCTGCAAACTGGCAGTTTTACTTCTTTTCCAATTTGGATTCCTTTTATTTATTTTTCTTCCTTGATTGCTGTGGCTAGGACTTCCAAAACTATGTTGAATAATAGTGGCAAGAGTGGACTGTAGCAGATCCTGTAAGTTTTCCAAACTAATTTTACCAATTTATAGTCTAGCAATGTATGGGAGTTTCAGTTGTTCCACATTCTCAATGACACTTGATAATGTGTGTGTGTGTGTGTTTGTTCATTTCAGCCATTCTGATGGGTGTATTGTGATATTGCATTGTGGGTCTAATTTGCATTTTCATGATGGCTAATTCATTGGAGAACTTTTTCTTATATTTACTTATATGAAATGACTTTAAGACTTGTACCCCTTTTTTCATATTGATTTGTGAGAGTCATTTACATGTTCAGGATAAAAGTCATTTGTCGATATACATATTGCAAATATCTTCCCCCACCCTGTGGCTTTTCTTTTCACTCTTGTAATTATTCTCTTGGTGAAACTTTTTTAAAAATTAATGTAACCTAATTTATTTTTTCTTGTATATTGCACTTTCTGTAACCTGTTTAATAAATCTTTGTCCATTCCAAATATCTGAAAATTATATTCTATGTTTTTTCTTTAAAGTTTTATTGTTTTACTTTTGATGTTTAGATGTACAATCCATCTGGCCTTGATTTTTGTATATAATGTGGTATAAGAGTCAAGATTTCTTTTTTTTCCTATATGGATATCCAGTTGTCCTAGTACCATTTATTGAAAAGACCTTCCTTTCCTTATAGTTCTTCAGTGGTGCATTAGCTATAAATCCTGTGATCCTATATGCATAGATTTACTTGTGGATTTTAAAATTCTATTCCATTGATATATTTGTTTATTCGTATGCCAATATCACATTATCTTACTATAGCTTTATCATACATCTTGATATGTGGTAGTGTAAGCCCTCTAACTTTGTGCCTTATCATGATAGACTTAACTAATCTTAGCTTTTGCATTTCCATGTAAATTTTGCATTTTAATGAGAAGAATTAGCTTGTCAATTTCCATAAACATACTGTAATTTTTTCTGTTATATTGTCATTTCACTGGGGGTAAAGAACTCCATTTTTGTATCTTTAGAACCCAGTATGTGCCTTGCATGTAAAAAGTGCTCAATGTATGTTCATTGAATGAACAAATCAAATATTATCCTTAATGGGAAAATCATTGGTACCACTGTTATCTCCTTTGAGTATGGTACAGATATGGTACAAATTCACCAGTTATGACTCGGTGAATTTCATATAGAAACAAGGACAATTCACTGTCAGTCTAGGGCAAAGTTTACTGGGCTACAATTTCTAGCTTGTTTGTTAGTATCTAAACAATCTTAAAGGATGACTCAATTTTTAAGAATACATTAGACCTAAAAATCTAAAAGTTGTTTTATGCAACAGTTGAAAGCAAACAGATCCACTTTCCCATATGATTGATTGTAAATCATGAATCAGTAATTATCAATGTAATTTGTTTTCCTAATACACAGGTAGTATGTGACCAATATTTATTGAACAAAAATGAGTGAATTAACTTTGGTTAATTTCAGAATTCCTGTTTGGTTAAGTGCCATAACATTTCCCATAAGATCTATGGAATTGCTAGGGCTTTTCCTTTTCTGTTTTTGTAACTTTAATCTACTATAATTATCTGTGAAACCCATACTGCAAAAATGGAAGTAAAAATGTTCAAATTTTCATTCAGTGTAGCATTACTACATAAAACATGTTTGTCTTCTCTCTCTCGTGACACTTCTTCCAGGGACACTTAAAGGAGGTATGATGGAAAGTCTCTACTTGGGAATGGCCCAATTTTTTTTAAGACACATGATACCTTCTCAGCATGTGGAGCCTCTCAAATAATATTTACATTAGTTTGTTTAGAGATTCTGTTAGGGTAGCTGTCCTGATTATAAAGAATATATAACCTGCCATGATTTTAAAATGATGTAAATATAAACATAGTTAAACTGACTTAAATCCATATTTTAAAAAATTATATCACATTCCTACCACCTGTGTGTGAACATAAAATTTTAATGGGAGCCTGTTTTATAATTCTAAATTTTCTATGGAAATAAGACTGTAATTGATACCAAGAATTATTTTACCTTAATCAATAGTTTTTCCACACATGTGTCTCTGTAAGAGGATAGATATATTGTTTAAAGAACATTTTGCCCTTCCATAAATGTAAGTAGGAGAAAAAGTTCTTAAAATTAAAACAGTATCTAGAAGAAAGGTTAACTGGTTTACTTGCCCAATGCAGAAAAACTTCAAAACTTGCCTCTTCAGCTACATTTTGTGTGTTTGTTTTTATTTATTTGACTGATTTCCAGAGTTGAAATGAGTAATCAGAAAAGAAAAGGTTGGAGAACTGACAAAACAAAATATCTTCAGGACATCTATACAGAATAAGAGCTTTTTATGGTGGTGTAATTTCACTTACAGAGAATGAAATTCATTGGCAAGATCTTTACTTTCATTCATCACCATCATTTGTCTTCGTGTTTAAGTATGTGATATAATAATGTGGTCTGCGGTCTTTATTAAGGAAACATTTTGATTGCAAATCAAGTGAGTGTATATCTCTGATTCAATCAAAATTCCTACTATCTGTTCTTCTGAATAATTACCAAAAATTCAGCCCTTGGACATTTCAAGTCTTTGGGCTGATACATATACATATATACATATACGTACATATACATACACATACACACACATATATTTCTCCCATTCCATGAAGGGACTATCAAGGAGAAACTTTTTCATTTCGGGAGATAGAGAAATTGCTTTGGACATAGGAAGTGCCATTATGAGGTCCTAATTCTAGAGTCATATATTATACCAACGTCAATTTGCTGTACCTCTTAGCAAGTATTCATACAAAGATTAAACTGTACTTAGAAATAATTCAGTGCTTTTAAAGATGGATTAGGAATTTTTACCCAAAAAGATGACTCCATAAACAAATCATGTTCAAATATGGATGGACAAACCTAATGAAGATATAACCTAATAAGTAATTTCCTAATTCCCAGCATGGAAATAGCTGTTTAAATCTCATTGTGAAGCAGTTTAAAATAAAGTATTATATCTGATGCTAAAGTGGATTTGGTAAAGAATTTTGGTTTCAGAAGATTTAGAGAGGACTTTAGCATCTGAGGTTATAAGAATAAATTTATCTTATTTATCTTTTTGAGGTGAATATTTCTAGGAGCGATGGGAAGAACATGAACTCTGTTTTGGTCTCCAAGGTTGGACCTAACTCTTTTTAGTGTCTGTTTCTCTCTGTTTTAGTTACTATCTAGAAGTTCTGACTGATCACATAAAACCTTTTTTTTTGTTCCCACAGAGGAGGGCTGTTAAAAAAAAGAGAGAAAGAAAAATTTATGTGCCTTACACTTAAAAGGATCTTTTGGGCTTTTCCTTTTACAGCTTCTCTCTTTTTTCCCCCCCATTTGATTTTTGTGTGTGTGTGTGTGTGAATGTTTTTCATTAGTTATTTTTAAAGGTAATAAAGATGTGTGACAAAGTTATATAGCTTCTGCATTTTTTTCTACATTTACAGTTGTGTTGGTTTCTGATCATTTACAATGAGAAAACATGAAATTTATATTAAATTGAAGGCAACTTCTAAAAATGGCTCTAAATTTACACAGTTATTGTGGACAGTATTTCCCTGCCCTTGGTGAAATCCCTTTAAAGCCCTCTGTGTTGGACTTTCTCCTCCTGCAATTCTGAGAACAGTTCTGATTCAAGTCCAGCCAATTCCCTAGGTCCAGATCGGGAGTCTGTAGTAAATTTTGTTTTTCAGGAAGGATTTAAATCAACTTGAGGATGATAGCTTTTCAATAAGTTATTTAGGAAACTGAGGATGTTTGAGAAATACTTGCTTATCATGTTGAGTTTGGCATTTTGGTGGAAAATCATGGCATCCCACAATCATCCCTTGATCTCTATAAAGACATGTGATTCTGGGATGGGTGACCCATGGGTCTGACTCAGTGTAGCAAGGCTATTTGTGGACATCTGGAGCTCAAAGTATGTCTAACATCTGCTATACTGATGTTAAGATTTTTTGCAACTTTTCAGCTCAATCTTTATAGTAAATCTTATGCAATAAGAAAGCTGGCCTGAGCTAAGGAACTTATGGGGCTTTCCATTTTATATTCCTTTTTAGAGAATGTACCTCTGCATCACAGTCACTTAAGAAGTCTTTGTCTCTTCCCCGAGGTCTAGTGCCTTGATCACTGTAGATATTCATACAAAAAAAGTGATGCTAAACTACACACCTCAGACTCAGATAACACTGTATAACCATGAAATGGTAAAAAGTAATAGGATTATGATGTCATTTTTAGTTTTTCAGATGAGAACATTTAATTTGCCCTTAGGTTGTATTTGACTGAAAATAAAATTCAGATTTCCTGAAATTTCACCTTTATCTGTAAGTGTTTTTACTCTTTTCTACTAATGTTATAATGCAAATGCAAGGCACCTCCTGGATTTTTATATAATTAGCACTATGTTTCTCAGGGACTTAATTTTCTTCCTTATAAATAATATTTCACTAATGTTTGATTAGGAACTATTCAAACTGTAGATGCCATCAGTTTGCCTCTATATTTTCTGCCTTATTTATGTAGCTTTGAATCTAAGAGTTGAAGCATCTTTCAGTGCTTGATTGGTTCATTTATTTATCTACTCAACATTATTAAGTTTCTTCCTGTGCACCATGCATTGTGATAGATGCTAAGACAGAAATATGGACAGCACATGGATTCTGTTTTTTGAGGAGCTCACAGTTTGGTGGGAAAGGGAATAGATATGTGTAAAATTATAAGAAACAAAGTATAAACATGGAACTGTGGAAAAGGGACTTCACTCTGTTTGGAGGTGCCCAAGTGGCATTCAGAAGGCAGACAAGGAACTCAGGGCATTCCAACCCCTGGTGTCCAGAGGGCCAGGGTCAAACAGGACCTGCAGTTACTTTTCTAGGGCCAGAAAACAGGAGGCCCACCGAGGAAAGAGAGTTGAAGGTTATAGGTGAAGTCCTGGAGGAAGAGATGGCGTTTGGATGAGTCTTTGTCCTGTGAGTCGTGGGTAACCACTGAGGTAATGGAGTAGTAATATTAGAGATGCATAAGAGTGAAGAGAAATTTGAAGCACAAAAAGCCATAGTAGAGGATATTGTTGAAGTCCAGTCAAGGGACTTCCTTGGTGGCACAGTGGTTAAGAATCCACCTGCCAATGCAGGGGACACGGGTTCGAGCCCTGGTCCAGGAAGATCCCACATGCCGCAGAGCAACTAGGCCTGTGCACCACAACTACTGAGCCGGCACTCTAGAGCCCATGAGCCACGACTACTGAGCCCGCGCGCCACAACTGCTGAAGCCCGCATGCCCTACAACCTGAGCACCGCAACAAGAGAAGCCACCATAATGAGAAGCCCACGCACCTCAACGAAGAGTAGCCCCCACTTGCCGCAACTAGAGAAAGCCCACGTGCAGCAACGAAGACCCAATGCAGCCAAAAAAACAAAAACAAAAAAGTCCAGTCAAGAAATAATGAAGGCCTGACATTTGATAAGGATAGTAGAAATGGAGAGAGGGGAAGAGATTTGAGAGAAGTCAAGGCGTTAGAAATACCAGCATTTAGGGACTGCTTGGAAGTGAGGGGTAAAGGCATCTAGGATGAAGTCCAGTTTCTGATTTGAATTATTGCATGTAGAGTGTGTGGAAAAAGCCAAAGGAGGAGCAGGTTGATGGTGGGCTGGGAAGAGAGCTGAGAGATGTGTTCTGGTCACATGGAGATTCGGGGGCTCCTGAGACATCTAGGTGGAGCTGCCCAGGAGACGATTCAAAAGCCGGTCTGGGCCTTAGAGAGATCCAATCTATATAATACAGATCTGAAAGTCAACAGTTCGAAGGCAGTAGTTATAAGCTAATTACTTTAATAATTCCTATAATTCTGTCAGGGTCCGTGTCCATTTTTTCTAAATTAATTTAACTTTAAATCTGTACTATTGAAACAAAATCAACAATTTACACCATGTGGCCTACAATTAGATAGCATCTTTTTTGATGTTTCAGTAGACCCCACCAGCATATTCACATTACCCACAGTTGTTAAAAAGTGGATTTAAATGAAACCTCAATCAAAACTAGGTTGGAAATACATTGTGTTTTGTTTTGTTTTGTGCTGGAACAGTATGAGTAGCTCTGGACTATATATGCACAAGAGAGAATGAGAAATATTTATATTTATTCTCCTTGACAGTGGGGTATAAAACAAATTAATTTTTGAGGGAACACAGGATAAATAGCCCAAATGAGAAGTGAGCTCCTCAACAGACAACATCTGAGCTCTTTTTCATGTCATTTTATGATCCCCAGGATGCTATTAGCATGGTCAGAGGCCACTTGTATTGAAGACAGTCCAGATCTTTAGATCTCTGTTCTTTTCTCAGTGAAATTTTCTCATATTGTTGAGAATCCAGGAAATGCTTTAATCAAATTTTTTAAAATCTGAAAATCACCTTTTACTTCTTTGTTTTCTCAAATCTTACCAAAAGTTTTGAACATTTCTTTTTTGTTTCCATGGTCTTTCCACATAAATCCTTATGGATCCACTTATCTGAGAAAGGTTTCAGGTATGTGGGCAGCAATGTCCCTCCAGTGTATGCTCTCAACTTGACTCTGACAAATTATTTAGAGATGCTGATTAGATTACATGGGGGCCATGACCTTCAGGGGCTAGGCCGATTTGTCCTGTGGCTGCTGGTCATTTTTCAAGGTCAACAGGCATGGGGCAGTGCTAAGAGAAGCCATCAGATAGTGCGTAACTTGGCTGGGGATAGAATGTTGACCTCTTGTCATTAAAGGGGACATGGGGCAGATCACGGCCAAGGCTGATGCCTCAAAGTGTGATGATGCCTCTAGGATGTCACAGCAGGAACCTCAATAGCTGTTCAATTAGAGTCAGATGTTCCACAGAGGAAGGGACGTGGCATGCATCACAATAAGCTGAAGGGCATGATCCTTTCACTTTGGAGGGATCGCGAGTCTCACTCAGATGGCCATGTGGTTCTTAATTAGAAGAGTTTGTTCCCTGACAAGACAAACAGTATTGTTTTCCAGTTCCATAGTTAAATGTTCATGGTGGATTTTGCATGATTATTTTACCTTTTGGTTGTAGAGTTGTCTCTAGCCTCTCCTCATCCAACTCTCTCCACTCCTTTTTGCTGTACTTCTGCTGTAATTAAGTTTTGAGAGAGAAGAAAGTATGTGGGAGTTTGCCCCTGTTAAAGACAGGTTAATTCTAGACATGGCTTTACATGTTGACATTTCCCAGTTAGCTTACAGCTCAGAGTAGAATTCTGTTGAAACTGTGCCATGATATACTGCCAGCGAGTGGGAGTGGTGAAAAATACTAGGAAGGCTAGTGACGGCTAAAATAACACAAAATAGTACTGCTGTCATCACCTGTTTCGACAACACAGATCTTACCAAAAGTGCAACAAGAAGACCCCTACATATTTGATAATATTTTAAGGAGGAATAGTTAGCTTGCATCATCCTGATCTTTTTATCAAGTGAAAAAATAGTAAGTTTCAAGCTGGCCATCGGATGGTTTACTTACCCCCCTTTATTTATTTTTATTTAAAATGCTTTGTCTCTATTACTCCTTGCAGTTTGAAATCAACTTTCAGTTTCTTTCCTTCAGGGAAAAGACAATCATTTAGTCCTTTAAAGTTCTTGCTTTGTGTAATAGCCAAATTTTAGGGAAATATAAATTAAAACCACTTGCTGTGATTAAATCTGAAACTAACAAATACTTCCATGCATGCAACGTAACCACTTTTTTTTACTGACATGATTATTTGGTGCAAGATACCCTATTTGTAAAATGTTTGCATTTGGCTCATCATAAAAGGTGTCTTCTTTTTTTCTCTGAAAAATACCAATTAGCCCTGATTATGTGTTGTCACTCACTTTATGTTCTTTTTCCAATGCAAAGAAAAAATAAACAAAACACAGAAGTTGGTCTTAAATATCAAAGATCAAACAAGATGAAGAAAAAAAAATCCATTACCCTATGGACTCTTGGAAATTAAAATATAAAAGTCTCCTGAAATAGCACTGCTTTATGTAATGTTGCTGTGAAGCACGGGCAAAAACCTGTTTATATTAATCATCCTTTCCTGTAGCTTCCATTGGCAATCAACTGCTAAATTTCAGCTGTAAGAGCTTACCTTACCAATGTTTTCTGTCACTGGGTAGTGCTGGAAAGTGTTTTCACAAGCCTTGGGTATACCAGATGGAGACTATACTGTCTCCTAAAGCACTGACAAATCATTTATTAATTTTCATTGTGGTGATTAAAACCACTCAGGTACAAGGGAATCTGGAAGCAAATTAAATGCATATTTATTGTAAGTTGGAAGATTTCCTTAAACTCTTCCTGATTTTTATGTTTATGTTCATTTGTTCTTGTTCACCTTCCACCGATATTAATGTATTTAGCTTATAGGTAGAAGATCTGCCTTGGAAAAGTTGCTTGTTAAGGGGAATCCTTATATAATTGCAATTGTACCATATTATTATGACTTGTTATTACACAACTTAGTAACATTCTGCATAATCACGTTGTAAAAGCCTAATATTTCTTGGAGTCTTTTGATCCTTCTTAGCAGACTCCTCAAGCCTTGCTTTATTGTGATAATTCAGAATATTCTGATTTATCTGATTCCAAATTTCCATGTTTATCAAAGACATGCTCATGTGGCACTTTCCATTTATGTTTAAATATTTAACTTGGTATTTAAGAAAATTAATGTTTAACATTTGCTGTGATTAGTTTACTCTGATGACAATGAAATGATCCATAAAAGGTTCTTTTGACAATATATGATTTACCATAGACTAAGAAATCTCTTCACTTAGACTTCTTAACCCTTGTTCTTCTACCGTTAATGGTGGAAGGGATTGTAAACATCTACTCATACAACTAACTCATTCTTGTCCTTCAAAATTCAGTTCAGACATCACTATTTCTACCTCTACCTTAAAGTGTTTTCCTTCCCAGGATATGTTTTGGATTTTAATTATCTAAATAATACAGAGGATCATACAGTAGCCCTTGTGTTAGGAATTTTCCTTTCTTTTCATATCATTTTCTGATTCTTAAACCCATACCGTGTAAGTTAAAAGTCTTTCGAAGTGGAAGGAAAAAAAATGACTTAAAATAATGAAAACTTTGTTCATTATAACTTAAAGTTATGTTATTACTGTTATTTCTCAGTAGGATGAACAGATTTCCTCAGCCACTGGCTAGTGCAAGGGCAGCCCAAGTGGGTGGCTGCTGGGAGAGGAAGGAGAAAAGTTGGAGGGAGGCCTCCTTCTACCCTAGGATTTATTCTTTTGCCAAAGATGCTGCAACAACATAGATTAAAAAATATATATTTCTTGTTCTCAAAGTCTTCTCAGTCCAGTATGAGTGGGAGAGAATTAGGAAGTAGATTGGTGACTAGAACATTAGAATTCACTGTGATACATTACATGACAGTTAAGATTGCATCTAACTAGACTGGGGTAGATCAGGTTGGTCAGTTACCTAAGGAGTAGAAGATTGAGCTAATAATCTAAGCACTGACTTTAGCTAGGCAAAGTCTTCAAATCTTTGCAAATTAACCTGTGGGTAAACTGTTATCCATGAGAAAGAGTTTTATGCATCAAACACTAATTTGTGTTTGTATATTAGTTTGAAGATAATCTATAGACATCTTAAATTGTAGACTATATCAGTTTAAGTGAAAACTAGGAATAGGCACTTTGAATGCTTTTTTTTTTTTTCCCTTGGCCATGCAGGATCTTCCCCAACCAGGGATGGAACCTGTGAGCCCCCTGCAGTGGAAGCACAGAGTCTTAACCATTGGACTGCCAGAGAAGTCCTGAATGCTGTTTAATGAGACTAGGTATTCAGTGATGCTTTCAGTCAGATTCTTAGCTGTCATAATTTACAGTGCCTGTATGGCAGCATCAAGTGCAGCAGCATGTGAGGGAAAAGCTTGGACTCTAAAGTTAGACGGACTTGAGCCTTGACCCAGGCTCTGCCGCTTACCAGCTGTGACCTCAGGCGTAGTTCCTGGTACATCCCCAGTTCTTGGACAGCCTCGTGGTTGTGAGGAGCAAATGTATGTAGACTGCTTAGCGTGGTTACCAGCACATAATATTTGTGCAATAAATGTTAACTATTTGTTGAATGATTGAGTAAGTGAATGAATACTATTGTTATGAATTCTTAGCAGAGTTAGTGAAAGAGATGTAATCCTTTCTGCAGATTGCTTCTTGTGGTTAAACTGAACGTGCTTGGCAATGGATAGGAAGTTTGTTAGTTTTAATTCCCAGGTTACATTTTGGATTTACAGTAGAAATTTATAATAAGTAATATAGTATACCACACAGAAAAGACAAATTGTATAAATATAAATTTAAAATAAGTAATTATGATAAGTATACAGTAAATAAATACTCATTATGTTATTTACATATAATATATATGTATTTTTTATATATTTAAATATATATTTATATATTTTAAGTGATTATTTATATATATTTATATACTTTAAATGATTATTTAGGAAGGTAACTTCAGCTCAGGACAGCAAAGTGGTTAAGAGCACAGATTTGGAGCCAAACTTGATTGGGTTTTGTTTTGTTTTTCTATTTCTGTATAATAAGTCACCCTAAAATTTAGTAGCTTAAAACAACAACCATTTTTATTATCTCTCACGATTCCGTGGGTTGGTTGGATTCACATGGGCAGTTCTGCTGGTCTTGACTGGAGTCTTTCATGTAGTTACAGTCAGATGGTGGCTGGGACTGTGGCGGCTGGGGTGACTCCCTCACAGGGCTGGCAGTTGGTTCAGGCTGTTGGCTGGGACTGGAGGGCCTCTAGCGTCCTCCAAGTGGCTGGGGTTTTCAGCACATGGCAGCTGGGTCCCCCAAAAAAGTGTACCAGCTGAGCAAACACCAATGTGCAAGCAACTTATAAGACCTTGCTTGCTAACGCATGCTAATGCCTCATTGTTGAAAGCAAGTCATATGACCAAGCTTGGCCTCAGTGCTAGAGGGCATTCCACCAGGGCAGGAATCCCCGGAGGTGTGGTTTATTGGTGACCACCTAAGTAATAGTCTCCAACAGGGTTGCCCCTTAATAACTATGTGACCTTGGGCAAGGTATTTCTCTACCCTGTGCCTCAGTCTTCTTATTAATCAAATAGGGGAAATAGCGGTACTCTCCTCAGAGTGCTGTTGTGAATATTAGTAAGTCAGCTTACTAATTAAGCTGACTTACTAATGAATTAATACAGGGAAAAGACATGGAACAGTTTCTGGTACATAAAAGCACTTAAAGTAAGCCAGTTTTAGTAGTGATGGTGATGATAGTAGTAGTTTTGGTAAGAGTAATAGTAGCATTATTAGTAGTAGTAGCAGGAATAGTAGTATAGAAGAAATATCATCTTAGGAATAGAGTCTTCATGACAGCTGCTGATTTAGTTTTACTAGAGCTTTAAATGTCTATGGTATGTTGATACTTAGAAAACTAACAGGTTGAGTTTCCATTTGATAGTATTAAAGACTAATGAAATTTTCCTCACAGTTCAGGGAATAGAAAACACACACTGAGGGCTTCCCTGGTGGCGCAGTGGTTGAGAATCTGCCTGCCAATGCAGGGGACACGGGTTCGAGCCCTGGTCTGGGAAGATCCCACATGCCGCGGAGCAACTAGGCCCGTGAGCCACAACTACTGAGCCTGCGTGTCTGGAGCCTGTGCTCTGCAACAAGAGAGGCCGCGATAGTGAGAGGCCCGTGCACCGCGATGAAGAGTGGTCCCCGCTTGCCGCAACTGGAGAAAGCCCTCACAGAAACGAAGACCCAACACAGCCAAAAATAAATAAATAAAAATAAAGGAATTCCTTTAAAAAAAAAAAAAGAATGTGAAAATTAAAAAAAAAAAAAAAAATGATCCTGTTTAAAAAAAAAAAAAACACACACACTGAAAGATAGGTACAATTCATTTAGAGAAGCAAATCAGAATATAGAAAATCCAATAAAAGGATCTTTGATTTAAAGAATTAATTTAAAGACCTCTTCCCGGTTCAGTTAAGAGTTTTACAGATCATTAACTTCTTGACAGAGCTGTTCAATGAAGAAATAGCTAAAATTCCAAAATAAGCCACTAATGAGTGCTTAGCACTTCCATGGTATTTCTAGGGGAGTACCACAAATAGAGGCTGAGAAATAATTAATATCTTTAGAGACACCTCCTGAGATCAAAAATGTCTACCCAATCCTCCCAGATAATAACCTCGGAATTATTTCTCAATTTCCAAATTGACTTCTAAATATCTTTCCGATTAATCCCTTTCTCTCCATCCCCACTACCGCTTCCCAATTTCAGGCACTAATCTTTTTTCATCCAAGTTAATGTAAAAGCCTCCATTTAGGAGGCTCATGAGGCCAGTCTCTCTGCACTAATTCTGCTCCCAGCGTTCTCTTTTTGAAAACATAGATGAGATCCTGTCACTACCACACTATGTCTCATCTCCCAACACTCTGATGCCTTCTTTTCTCATACCTATGAAGTCCAAACTGCTCAACATAATGCTCAAATCCTCTATAATTTGATACTTAGTAAATTCTTAATAAGAGGTTGTTAAATGAAATAGCCCAACATAGGGTCTATCATGATCTATTTATGTGTCAGTTGGGTTCTTGAAATAAGAATGACCCATTAATAGTCCCTAGATTTATATTTGCATTGCTTGATAGTTTTTATGAATATTTGAGGTGCATTAAATAACGTCTCAGTTAATGCATTAGCTGTGCTTCCCCAAATAAGAGCATTTCACAGTCTGATCCACCTACATAATTGAAAGTAGTACTTACATACCTTTACCCTGCATGATTTTTTTTTTAATTTTTTTTTTTGATGTGGACCATTTTTAAAGTCTTTATTGAATTTGTTACAATATTGCTTCTGTTTTATGTTTTGGTTTTTTGGCCTCGAGGCATGTGGGATCCTAGCTCCCCGACCAGGGATCAAACCAGCACCCCCAGCATTGGAAAGCAAAGTCCCAACCACTGGACCACCAGGGAAGTCCCCTGCCCTGCATGATTACAAGTTTTATGTAGGAGAAGTGGCACCCTCTGTTAAGGCTTTTATTTGCATAATAAAAACTGTTGATAAAGCAAAGTAAAGTATAGTTGTCTGGAATGGTATCATTGTTGTTTGTATTTATCTAGGAGAGTTTGTATTATGCTTCCACTTTTACTTTTTTTTAATTTTATTTACTTATTTTTAGCCATGTCCATTTTCTTTCTGCTTTAACATACTCATTATAGCTATCAAACATTTTGGGGGCTATTTTTAAATTGTGGTAAAATATACATAGCATAAAATTTATCATTTTAACTATTTTTAAGTGTACAATTCAGTGGCATTAAGTATATTCACAGTGCTGTGCAACCACTTGAAAAGAATGTGTACTCTGGTTTTTTTGGATGTACTGTCCTGAAAATATCAATTAAGTCTAATTGTTCTATTGTGTCATTTAGGATCTCTGTTGCCTTATTGATTTTCTGTCTGGAAGATCTGTTCATTGGTGTCAGTGGGGTGTTAAAGTCTCCTACTAATATTGTATTCCTGTCAATTTCTCCCTTTATGTCTGTTAGTATTTGTTTTATGTATTTAGGTGCTCCTATATTGGGTGCATATATGTTAACGGGTATAATATCTTCATCTCGTATTGATCCTTTTATCATTTTTATAGTGGCCTTCTTATCTTTCTTTATGGGTTTTGTTTTAAAGTATATTTTGTCTGATATGAGTATTGCTACCCTCGCTTTTTTGTCATTTCCATTTGCATGAAATATCTTTCCATCCCCTCACTTTTAATCTGTGTCCTTCACCCTGATGTGGGTCTCTTGTAGGTAGCATATTGTAGGCTCTTGTTTTATTATCTAACTAGCTAGCATATTGTAGGCTCTTGTTTTATTATCTAACTACCACTCTCTGTCTTTTGATTAGAGCATTTAATCCATTAACATTTAAGGTAATTATTGATAGATATTTATTGCCATTTTAAACCTTGTTTTCCAATTGATTTTGTATTTCTTCCTTGTTCCTTACTTTTTCTTATTGTTTTTTCTTTTGTGGTTTGATGGTTTTCTTTTGTCTTGTGCTTGTGTTCCCTTCTTTTTGGTTTTTGTGAATCTATTGTATGTTTTTGATTTGTGGTTACCCTATTTTTCAAGTATGTTAACCCATTACTATATCTACTTGCTTTAGACTGGTAGTCACATAGGCATAAACACATTCTAAAAAAAAAAAATCTACATTTTCTTACTCTCCTCCCCCGCATTTTATGATTTTGATGTCCTCTTTTACATCTTCATGTTTATCCTTTTGCTGTTCATTGCAGTTATCACTTTCACAAGAAATTTTTATATTACTATTATCTGTGTACTGGCTTATTTAAGTGATTTACTTTCCAGTTGTGGTTTTTCTCTTTCCTATAGATTCTTGCTTCTTTTCTATTTAGAGAAGACCTTTCAATATTTCTTTTAGGATAGGTTTAGTATTGTTGTGTTCTTTTGGTTTTTCCTTGTCTGAGAAGTTCTTTATGTCTCTTTCTATTCTAAATGATAATCTTGCTGGGTAGAGTATCCTAGGCTGCAGGTTTTTACCTTTTAGGGCTTTGAATATATCTTGCCACTCACTTCTGGCCTGCAACGTTTCTGTAGAGCAATTAGCTGATAACCTTATGGGAGTTCCCTGGTAACTAATTCTTCGTTTTTCTCTTGCTGCCTTTAGAATCCTCTCTTTAACTTTTGCCATTTTAATTATAATATGTCTTGGTATAAGTCTGTTTGGGTTCATCTTGTTTGGAACCCTCTGTGCTTCCTGTACCTGGATATCTGTTTCTTTCTTTAGGTTTGGGAAGTATTCAGCCATAATTTCTTTAAATACATTTTTGATACCCTTTTCTCTTTCTTCTCCTTCTGGGATCCCTATTATGTGTAGATTGGCGTGCTTTATATTACCCCTTGGTCTCATATATTGTTTTCATTTTTTTCATTTGTCTTTCTGTCTGCTGTTCTGATTGGGTGATTTCCATTATTCTATCTTACAGATCACTTATTCGTTCTTCTGCATTATTCAGTTCGCTAACTATTGCCTTTAGCTCAGCTTTCATCTTGGCAAATGAGTTTTCTAATTTTTATTGGCTTCTCTTTGTAGTTTCTAGTTCCTTTTTACAGTAATCTGCATTTCTATCAATAGCCTTTCTTTTTTTTCCATAAATTTATTTATTTATTTATTTTTGGCTACGTTGGGTTGTCATTGCTGTGTGCAGGCTTTCTCTAGTTGCGATGAGCAGGGCTGTTCTTTGTTGTGGTGCGCGGCCTTCTCATTGTGGTGGCCTCTCTTGTTGCGGAGCTTGGGCTCTAGGTGCGCGGGTTTCAGTAGTTATGGCACCTGTGCTCAGTAGTTGTGGCTCGTGGGCTCTAAAGCACAGGCTCAGTAGTTGTGGCGCATGGGCTTAGTTGTTCCGTGGCATGTGGGATCTTCCCAGACCAGGGCTCGAACCCGTGTCCCCTGCATTGGGAGGCGGATTCTTAACCACTGTGCCATCAGGGAAGCCCTCAGTAGCCTTTCTTAATTCCATCAGTATTTTCATTACCTCCTTTTTGAACTCAGGATCTGGTAGACTGGAGAGGTCTGTTTCATTGATTATTCTTTCAAGGGAATTCTCTTGATCTTTTAGTTTGGAGTGGTTCCTCTGCTTCTTCATTTTACTTAGATTTCTCTGACTCTATGAATTTAGGAGAAACAGTTATCTACTGTGGTCGTGAAGCGCTGTTTTTATGTGGGACCATCCCTGTGTAGCATGTGTGAGTCTAATATTTTTGGTGTGAGGGCTGTCTTTAGTATGGATGCCTGCCATGTCTTTCCTCAGTGTGCGCTGGCCATCATCCCCTTGATAGGGGGTGTTACTGGCGTTGTAGTGACCAGAGCCTGCACTAGAGGTTGATCAGGGCCTCCTCTTTGCTCTGTGGCTGTCACAGCCCTGTTGGGGGCAGGGTCTGCTCCCCGGTTGTTGGAGTAAAAGCCCCCAGATCTATCTCTTGAGTTGCGGTGTAAGGGAGGCAGGACTGCAGTGCTCCCGCTGGGAGAGGAGCCACTGAGTGTTCCTCCACAGGCGCTGTCCATCCAGAGTTGCACTCTGTGGTGTCACCTGCCTCCCGTTGTGTGGGCTCACTGTTGTTGGCACTGCCCCCAGCCCCTCTTCAACCGTGGGAATGCAAGCAATCAGCCTGGGTGTCCCTCAGGTGCTGTGCTCGCAGCGCCACCAGCGCAGATTCCTTGTTACAGATCTGCTGAAGTCAGGCACTGGGACAGCCATAGCTGGCACCTGGACCTGCTGTTGGAACTGCGGAATCAGCCTGGACCCAGGCCCCGCCTCTGAGTGTGGCAAAGCCCAAAGCCACTAACGCCAGACCCATCCCAGCCACAGGAGCACCAGTAATCCGCTCAGATGTCCCACAGGCAGGCACTGAGCTTACAAAGCCACAGGAGGCACGTAAATCTGGGGCTAGCACAGCTGCTGGAAGATGGCTCATCGGCTCAGATTTCAGCCCCACCTCAGCATGTGGGCAACCCTGTCAGCGCTTGTGCACTCCCAGAGTTCATACAGGCAGAGCCCTGCCCGCTGTGAACACACCGGGAATGAGGCTGCTATGGTGGGGTCCCACCTGTCCCTTTGCACGTGCATGTCTCCTCCTGCGTACACCCCCAGTTGCAACTTGGTATGCTTCCACTTTTAAAAATCAGTATATTCCCTCGTTTTGCAGTTAGTTGTTGGTGGTTTATTTGATGGCTTGCCAGATGTAGGAAGGGCACTGGACATTTGTTTGATAATAAATGTACGGGGGAGAGAAACACTTGTGGATATTTTTTTGTTTTATTTTAATTTTTTTAATTTATTTTTTATAATTAATTAATTATTTATTTATTTACTTGGTTGTGCCCGGTCTTAGTTGAGCAGGTGGGCTCCTTAGTTGCGCCTCGCCGGCTTCTTAGTTGTGGCTCGCCAGCTTCTTAGTTGTGGCATGCGGGCACCTTAGTTGTGGCATGTGAACTCTTAGTTGTGGCATGCATGTGGGATCTAGTTCCCTGACCAGGGGTTGAACCCCGGCCCCCTGCATTGGAAGCGTGGAGTCTTAACAACTGTGCCACGAGGGAAGTTCCTTATTTTTGTTTTTTAAATAAAATTTTAAGTTTGGAATAATTTTAGGTTTACAGAAAACTTTCAAAGATAGTACAGAGAGTTCCCATATACCCCTCACCTATTGCCCATAAAGTTAACATCTTACTTTACCAGAGTACAACTAAGAAATCAACACTGGTGCATCACTATTAACTAAATTCCAGATTTTATTCATATTTCACTAGTTTTTTGTGGATTTTATTTTTGATGACTGTGTTATTAACTTCTTTTAAAACACACTTAACTATTAAGAATATAGTCTCTGTTACCAGTAATTTTTTTTTTGTATTAACATTTACTTTTTTATCTGAAATTGTGTCCTGAATAAAAAAAAAATGAATTTAGAATAATACTTTTCACATGTCAAGGTGTCCTAACATGGGGGTTGTGGGGAGAGAGAATCTCAACTACTCATCTGTTGAGAGAGAGCTGTGGGGTGGTGAGACTGTGAGCTTGGGGTTTTTATTTAAAAGATTCACGAGTGCAGATTAATATGGTTCACTACAATATGTAGGAATGAATATGCAACTGACTTAAAAGCAAAAGAATCATGTCAGGGTATTGGTATTCTTGGGGTTTGGTCCTAGGCCCTCTTCTTCTCACTTTCAGACTCACTTTGGATGGTCATATTCCCTCCCATGGCTTCCATCTGCATGTACATGCCTCCCAAATGTGTATCATCCCATTTGGATGCCTAGCAGGCCCCTTACACTCAACGTGTCTCTAACTGGACTTGTCTGCAAACCATGGCACCACCATCTACCATTCTTAAGCCTCGTATATCCATTCCTCTACCTCCCTCATTCCTAACATCCAATCCATCCTTTCTTCCACCTCCCAAACGTCCCTCAAGTCCCTCTATTTCTACCCTTTTGGGTCATGACATCTCTCGCTTAGATTATCCAGTAGCCTTTTCCCTGGTGCCCCTGCCTCCTAGGTAAACCATCATCCCAACCCTAATCCATTCTTTTCAGTGTAGCTTGAGGTCAAAAAGCAAATAAATTGATCATGTTAGTTGCCACCCATCTTAAACCTTTGCATTGGCTTCTCATGTTCCTTAGGATAAATTTAATCCTCCTTAACATAGCTGGAAGATACTCTGGTATCTAGCAATCTCCTATATAATTCCTGTATATCTCCTATATAACTCTATATCTTCCATATAATTCTCCATCCCTGTGTCACAGGACCACCACTCCATGCTCTATCCTACACTATTCAATATGGTATCTGTTACCCACATATGGCTATTTAGATTTAAATTAATTAAAAACAAATAAAAGCAAAATATCATTTCTTCAGTCATACTAGCCACATTTCATGTGCTCAGTAGCTACATGAGGCTAGTGGCTACCATATTCGACAGCCCAGATTATAAAATATTTCCAACATTGCAGAAAGTTCTGTTGGACAGTACTATGCATACTGAAATCCTTTTGTTTCCTGGAACTTTGCCTTCTTTTCTCATTTATAGTCTTTTATCCTTTTCCTGGAATGCTTTCTAATTCTTCTTTCCTCACATTCCCCATTAATGCCTTGTGCTTTCCCACCATCATTTTCTTAAGTAGACTTTATTTTTTAGAGTATAAATGAGGAGAAAATACATAGGATTCCCATAGGCCTTCTGCCCCTGCACACACACAACACCTCCCACTTATCAACATCCCCCACCAGGGTGGTGTGTTTGTTATGATTGGTGAACCTATATTGATACATTATCATCATCCAAAGTCCATATTTATATTAGGTGGTGTACATCTATGGGTTTTGACAAATGTATAAGGACATGTATCCATCATTGAAGTATCGTAAGGAATAGTTTCACTGCCACAAAAATCCTCTGTGCTCCACCATTGATTTTTTTTTAACACCTTTATTGGAATATAATTGCTTTACAATGGTGTGTTAGTTTCTGCTGTATAACATAGTGAATCAGCTATACATATACATATATTCTCATTTCTCCTCCCTCTTGCGTCTCCCTCCCACCCTCCCTATCCCACCCCTCTAGGTGGACACAAAGTCCACCATTGATTTTTACACACCATTCCACCTCCCTGAAATCCACTCTTTGTCTGCTCTCCCAACCCTATCTTGTCTATCCTTCAGTAACATCAAACCCAAATTAGACTGTAAAACTTTCCCATATCTCCCTCCTCTAAAATCCTGTGTAATTACAGAGTATGAATATAAAGTAACCAGTTCTTTTTTAAATGAAGAAGAAATCAGAATTTATTCACTCCATTTAATACTGCCCTTGTAACCAATAGCTTATTTTAAGGCACTGCCTTAATCAAAATATTTTTGGAATACCCACTGTTGGAGAATACGCTTCAGAAATAATATGTCTTATGTACAATGATTAATTTCATTATTCTGTGGCCACATGGTTTTGCTATCTAAGGTAGTATGATCCAGTCTGATTAGCCTCTGCATTCACCACTCTTGGTTCCATCTGATGCTTGGTTCTTTCCAGAAACTGAATCTATCTTCAAAATTATCACTTTAGGTTTTTAAAAACTATATACCATAGGCTCAAGGAATCCCATAAATCTCAAAAATGTTTCGAAAATGGCACTACCTTTTTTTTTCTTTATAAATTTATTTATTTTATTTATTTATTTTTGGCTGCATTGGGTCTTCATTGCTGCGCGAGGGCTTTCTCTAGTTGCAGCGAGCAGGGGCTACTCATCGTTGCGGTGCACAGGCTTCTCATTGCAGTGGCTTCTCTTGTTGCAGAGCACAGGCTCTAGGGCGCAGGCTCAGCAGTTGTGGCACACGGGCTTAGTTGCTCCGCGGCATGTGGGATCTTCCTGGACCAGGGCTCGAACCCGGGTCACCTGCATTGGCAGGCGGATTCTTAGCCACTGCGCCACCAGGGAAGCCCCAGCAATACCTTTTTAGTATGCTTGTGGAGGGCGAAGGTGATGACTTCGAAAAGGGTAACACTCATTTTTGTTGGTTAGTTCTGATATGTGTGTTTAGGAACAAATAAAAACCTATACTTTATCATCCCTTCTCAAATTTTTACATTTCATTTGATGGTTATCTGGCACACTGCTTGCATTGTAATTTGAACCTATTTTCAAATTTTAATTAATATTTTATTTGTTTATATATTGTACCTGTAAGTACATGATAAAAACTTCTTGAAGGTAAGTTCTTATTCATTTTTAGTGTCTTCCACAGCACCTCAGTTACTGCTAATAATAGTTAATTAATTAATTAATTAATACTTTGCAGTTTCCAAAGCATTCCCAGAGATACGATCTCCTATTTCTTTTGAAAGTCCTGTGAAGTAGACTTTTTCCCTATGATCTTTAATCTTCAGTCAAGAGAAAGCGGAAGTCAGGGTATGGAGCTTGCCATTCTGGGCCTATAACAAGTAAGCTAACAGGCAGATCTAAGAGCTATCCAATCACTTTGGGGATTATACAGTGGCTTCTCTTTCATCCATGCTGGAGATGTACTTTTAAGAGATCAGTGCAGACTCTGACAGCCATTTTTCTGGTGTTGATAGAGGTTAATGACTTGCCAAAAACCGGACTTTTTGCTCCATCATCCATGCTTTGTAGCCATCTTGGCCATCTACAAACAGGTACTGTGCAACTTCACTGGGGTTTTTTGTTAGTAGTACTCAAATTTTTCTCTTGATTTAAATATAAACCTTAACGAGATTCTCCCAGAGGCTGTGTTTTGGGAGAATTTCATTTTCTTTCTTCCATGTCTCTGGGATTTTTCAAGTATTTAGAATGAGTATGCATTGCTTTTAAAATTATAAGAAGTTATTGTGTCACTTGAGAGATTTAGATTTAATAACATTAAAAAAATCAGAACAATTGTAAATTTTTTAAAAATATAAATACTGGGGCTTCCCTTGTGGCGCGGTGGTTGAGAATCTGCCTGCTAATGCAGGGGACACGGGTTCGAGCCCTGGTCTGGGAAGATCCCACATGCCGCGGAGCAACTAGGCCCGTGAGCCACAATTACTGAGCCTGCGCGTCTGGAGCCTGTGCTCCGCAACAAGAGAGGCCGCGATAGTGAGCGGCCTGCCGCGATGAAGACTGATCCCCACTTGCCGCAACTAGAGAAAGCCCTCGCACAGAAACGAAGACCCAACACAGCCATAAATAAATAAATAATTAAATAATTAAAATTAATTAATTAATTAATTAAAAATAAATAAATAAATAATAAAAGGAGAATATTCATTGCCCATTTGGAGTATAAACCTCACATCTCTCCTTTAAAAATATATATATATATATAAATACTACACAAGAGTATTCTTAGTTCATTTTCTTTCAAATCAGCAGATAACTATCACCTCTCAAATGTTACCTTTTATAATCTGATTATCTACCACTACCTCTTTATAACAAACCGTTGTATTTTTAATGTGGCGAAAGACTCACTGCTTTCCAATGGAAACTCCAGGTGACTTCTACATATTCCAGTTAACTTCACTGTCATTTGCATTCTTCTTCCACAGCACTTCCTCTTTCTTAAGCCACACCCTGAACATTCCTCCCTTTTTTCCATTTGTATATAATTTGTAGACGTATCCATTTCTCAGGTTTGGCGACAGTTCAGGACCAAGGGACAAGGTCACAGAGATTATAGACTGTTGAATGTGTGACAAGGCGGCTCATAAAGAATCTGGTCAGATGTCCTTCATTTGCCCTTAATTAACTACAGCTGCTTTTTATGTTGCAAGCTGATCTTTGATCTGCTTTCCCCTTCAGACCTCTGCGCACAAGGTAGTTAAAAACAAACTAGGAGGCCGTTTTAAAGACCAAAAAAAAGGAAGAAAAAGAAAAAGAAAAGAAAATCCCTCTGGGGTAATCAAGTGACAGTTGAAGCAGCCATAAGCTGTTAGCTTTATTCATTAGAGAATTTTAAACATGTCAAGAAATAGAATAATGTTCCTGCTGTTAGATCAGCCTCAACAATGAAGATTACAACAGCTTTGGGACGCATGAGTGGGCAAACTTCTTGTGAAAACAAGTTTATTGAGGAGCATTTTACTACAGTGGCACAGAATCTAGCTTACACAGTTTCATAGCAGGAATATTGGTTCAATATGCATTGAGAAAGTTGGCCCTGTAAGAATGGCAGATTTACAGTGCAACCTTGCTCTAACCCAAATGGCCCCTGCTATTAGGTTTAAAAAAACTTCCTGTGGTCTATACTGCTGGAATGGATGGCCTCTTTTACCCCATATTGCTTTTGCTGAAGCATCTACTATGTAGTACATGATCCAACATAAATTTTACTTTGGTAATGACTGTATAAATCTTGAAATCTTTCACAAGTCAAGCTAACTGATATAATCTTCTTTTGAATTAAAATTCCAATGCCAATATCACCAATTTTTAAAACATAGAGTGTTTCTTAGAGCAAATAATCTTGAACTAGAGCTTAAGAATTGTTTTGGAAAGGAGTCCATTCTAACCATATCTAAGTGGGTTTCCTGTTGTCATTTTTTCTTCTTTATTATAACCCATATCATCATTATTTGGGGACCCTTAATAACATGAGAGAACATTTGATTTGAAAAGGAAGATTGGGTACTTCCTAACCCTTCATTTTTCACTGTGCATGTTCAGTTTTTATAGTGGCCCTTCCTCCTCATAAGTTCCAGAGAAAAGTCAGTCTTATGCAATCTCTTGTAACCTATGAAATTTAAGAGAAAGAAACACCATCCTGTATTTCAAAATTTTCTTATCCTTGAAAGTAACATTTTTGCTGAAGATAAAACTAGGAGGCCCTTTGAGTTGCTGATTCACTTCGAGTTCTCCCAAATGATATGTCAGCAGTCTGCCTATTTCTCTGTACCCATTGACTTGTCCATGGTCAAATTATGAGTCATGGTCAGAACTTCGCCTTGGCTAAAATGGCTTTTCCTCAATCTCATCACATGCCTCTTTTTTGGATCTTTTAATCACATCATGGGTCTTGCCCTTCAATATTCCTGTTAGAGGACGTTCTTTCAAAGGACAAAAATTCACTAATAGAAAAAGCAATGTATATGGAAAATATAGACACTTTGTCCTCAATTGCCTGAATGTCTATGCTGACTATTCTATATTTGCAGTTTGAAAGAACTTTCTAAGAACAAAAAAGGGGGACGTGGCACCTTATATATTTTTAAAGCAGAATGATTATACTCAGTTAAGATTTAGAATTGACATCTATAGGATAGGGACCCTTATGTGTCTAGTTAGTCAAAGGAGAGGAACAGGAGAACTAGATTCAACTGTGGGGGGTGAGAGGGGTGGTGGCACACGTCCCTGTACTCAGTGCTGGCTGCAGGAAGATGACTCAGGGCTGCCAGATACTTCAGTTTTCAAATAGCCTGGAAATCTGATTTTTTTAATATGAAAACTTCTGATTGCTAAATGTTGACAACCAATTCATTTTAAAAAGAACGCTATGAGAACTGAACAAAACACATCTATAGACTATTTTCTGGAGGTAGTGCCTCAATCTTCTTTTCAATGCTTACTGCTTGGGCAAGCTATGACAGGCTTGCAAAAAGTAGATGGAAGATTTTCAGGTCCTTGTGGGTGACACTGAGTAATCGGAAATGTTCACAGAAACTGATAAAAGAAATACTGACAGCAAAGTTAGGAATAACAAACGCTTGTACGGTGGTGACTTACAGTGTGATTTCATATTCTGTTTAAAGGAGTCCTCAGGACAACTCTGTGGGACCAGTAGAACTATTATTTTTATTCCTGTTTTACAGAGGAGGAAATTGAAGCTCAATGAGCAGTTCTTGATCATTTTAAGGATGCAGAATCTGTGGAGAAATTGTTGAAAGTCACAGACTACTCTTGCCATAAAATTGGACATTAAAATCAAAACTTAACATATAATTTCTGGGAGTTCGTGGACACCTTCCTCGTTCCAAAGTCCAACTACAGGCTAAGATCCTTGGAATAAGTGATCTGTGAAACTTCATACAGAACTCAAACTGAGGTTTTCAGAGCCCTGTGTGTGTGTGTGTTTGTGTGTGTGTGTGTGTCTTTTTCTACTACCTGATTCTTCCCTCCTTAGAGAAGGGTATAGTTGAGACAGCAGCCACCAGAGTAGAGCCTTCCCAGGCTGAAGAATCATTTGCAGTCCCACCAGTGTCACCACCGCTGGAATGTCTGGACTCTGAGATGAGGCTGGGACTGGGGAGGATGACATCAGCAGTGCAGCTGGAACCCTCATCACTATAGACTCTGGAAAGCTTCTTAGGGTTGTCTGAGAAGTCTCCGAGTTACAAATAGTAGTAACAACAGTAAAAGTAGCCACTATTTATCCCATGCTTTTGTGCTGAGTGCTAAAGTCAGTACAGTTTTTACCTCCATCGCACAGAGAGGAAACTGCTAAACCAAGATTATCATCCTGACTCGATCTGACACCAATAACCACTCTGCTATACTGTTTTTCATTGTAGAGTGAGCATATGAGGGAGAGGAAGGTGCAGGGGAGGATCCTTTATTCTGTCATCATTCTTAAGATATATGATAGTACAAAAATTCCTGAACAGTTGTTTCTCCTTTTAAGACACAGTAATTTTTTTTTTTCAGATAGCATGGGTTTAAAAAAAAAATACTGCGCATTTAAGAAGGTAAAAGAAAAACTTTAATTGTACCTAGTCTGGTGGGAATTTTCATGTATATATATCCGGCATTGCTAAAACCCTTGTTAAGCTGACAAAATCAGTGATAATCTATGTAATCTTCAGTGTCCCTTAAAGGCCAGTGATACCAAATTCATTTACAACCCAACTGAGTATCCAGTATTTCTAAACATTTGGGGAAATAATACATTATGGATTTAATTTCTTCACTTTTCATGTATAGTGTTATATGAGTCATGTAAAATGGGATACTTGCCAAATTAAAATGAGCAGATGCCAAACATGAATAACTTACACAAGATACAGAATTAATCATATTTTTATGTGGAAAACTTCAGTACCCAAGAGTATATCCCCTTAAAAGAAGTGCATAACTTTTAATGAGTTCTATAAACCCCTTGATAAATGGATAATCTTGGAGTTTACGGAACTAGAATAATATTTGTTATGCACACAGTGTATAGAAGATTAATTTGCTATGTGGATAATACTCAGAATAGAAACTTAAGCTTCAAGTGAACATCTAAAATGGAGAATTTGAATTTTAAAAAATATTTTACTGTTATTTATATGATGGGAAATGTAAATAAAGAGTCAAATTTTTTTGTCGCTCTATATTCTTGGGAATAATTTCCACTTAAAAAGTTATTTAGGTTTAAAAACAAGATTTTATATTGGGAATCCAGTTTAAGTAAAGCAAACTCTTTGTTGTCAGTTGTTAAATACAATTCCGCATTAACTGGTACTCTAGGACTCAAAAATAAAATAAAAATGGATATTTTATGGTTTCTTAAAACCAGGTGAGATTCTAAAAGTGTGTGTTCTATTTGGTTTGTCTTAGTATTATTGTATTAGTAATATTTTATAAAACTGTATTTATTTTTAAATGCACAATTATGTATAATGCTTATGCTTATGAAATTAGTTTTCACAGTACATCTCATCCCCTAACCTTTCTAGATAATAGTTTACCATAATTCAGGTTAGCTCAAAATACGTCATTGTATTGCCTTTATCCCCTATTAGTTGAGATTACTAATCTTGTATAATTATACCACTACTTTGAAAGTTTGTCAGCCCTCACTTCTTACTTTTTATGTTTATTTAACTTCTGCTACTACTCCTTTGGATCATATAAAATATTGTCTCACTCTCAACTTTTTCTGGGGAAAAAATTGTGTGATGTGTCTTTAGCTTATTACAGATCCATTTCTAAAACTTGCAAATTAACCTGTTTCCTTCCTCATCATTCTTTCCTCTTCTCCCTCCTTCCTGCCCTAGTGGTCCATGCCTCCTAAGTGTTTCTTTGGATTTCTATCTCATGACCTAATGCCTTAGGTTTTTTCTTTTTTTCCATGAGGCAATGTTTGCACACAGCTGCTCTGTAATGTATAGCATATATTGGCTTGAGAATGGAAATTTCACTTTTGTAAAGTGGTTTGGGATACACTTTCGTGCAAGATGCTATGCCAAACTGAATTGTGGACTGTAACATGCAGCCAGAGTTACCTCTGTTGCCCCCCCAGGAAGCAGTGTACAGTTTTAATAACCATGATGCCCTATTGCAATGGCTTCCAGAGTTATTATGGAAGCCATTGCAAGCAGGGATTGCCACCTTTCAAGCAGCGATTATGTCTATACTGTTTCTGCACACCTTTCCTGATACAATAAATACTTTATACATGACAAGTTTAGGTGAGCCGGGCCTTATCCATAAGTGAACATAACATCTTATGCAATATATGTATATTTCAAACCTGAGACATTTCATTTTCTTTCCAAGTTTGCTCATCACACAGGAATATAGAATAACCAAACCATAAACTAGAGCTCCTAGTAGAAAAGTGTTTTTTGAAATGAAGTGCAATTAATTAATCCAGTACCATTGTCACTGGATGGTTAGCAGTGTGGAAAAGAAGTCAGTTAATTAGGATGAAAACTTAATTATTTAGATAAGGAAGCAGCTAGAGTGTTGTTTAAATATTCCAAACCCAGACTTATTTTCCAAAGTACAAAGAAAAAGATGTTACAAAGAGATTTTAAAACTCTGAAATTTTATTTTCTATAGCCTTCCATCCAGGGGTACACATGTGACCAAATCCCCACCAATCAGATGTCCACAACCTCCTTCCCACAGTGATTGGCCCAAGGAGTCACATGTGACCAAAGTGAGATCTATCAAAGCCCTCCCAGGATTTTTCTGTTGGAGCCCTCAGAGAAGAGTCCTGCTTGCCTCTTGCACCTGAAAGATGACAGGATGGGAATCAGGGGTTCTCAGAGGCAGTTTACCTCTCTGTGTTAGGAAACCTCTGTAGCAGGAGTGAATAAAGACAAGCAGAGACAAGCAGATGAGGGAAGGGGAGAGAAGGTCTTGGAGCCAAGCATCGCTGCCAATTCCATCATTTTAATTATGAGCCAACAAATTCCCTTTTTGTGTTTAAGCTGATTTGTGTTGAATTTTGACTGAAACAACCAAAAGAGCCCTGACAAATGATTTTTGTTGGAATTGACTACCTGCATGAATAAGAAAGCACTGTTTCTGTCACACCAACTCCTCCAGCTTTTCATTGGTAAGGTAAAACAGAAAACGTGGAATATGTGTTCATTCTGGAAAACACCCTTTTAAAACACAAGCAGCTCCTTGTAGGAGTATCTTTCAAGCTGTGTGAAACGAATACTGAATAAATTAAACTCTGCAATGGAAAAAACAGTATTGTTTCATTTTTTAGACAATGACATTTTAGACTCTTTGCTCATTTTAATAATTGTATTATGGTCCAACTTGAGCCATATCTTTCATATCAACTTTAAATCTCACGTTCTTAAATTCAGTTTCAATTACCAGTGCTCCAAAACCCATTCCAAGGCAAGAGAAAGCCATAGGTGCAGCTTGAGTGAACCCACTGTAATTTCACAGCCCTGGTCTCAGCACACTTCATAATGTCACTCTTCTTCTTCTTGGGAGACAGGGGAATCCTCTCTCCTCCATGGTCGTAAGTTGAATTTAGTTCAGAAAAGGTGCCATTTATGAATTCATAATACAGCTAGCAACTGTGTGATGGTGCTAATTGATTTGGCATTTGTAACTGCTGTATCAAAGAGACCCAACCATACAGTGGCTTAAAGAAAAAAAGTTTATTTTTCTTTCATGTGACAGTACTTTTTAAAAATTTTTTTTATATAATTTTATTTATTTTATTTATTTTTGGCTGCATTGGGTCTTTGTTGCTGTGCGTGGGCTTTCTCTAGTTGTGGGGAGCAGGGGCTACTGTTCGTTGCAGTGCGCGGGCTTCTCATTGCGGTGGCTTCTCTTGTTGTGGAGAACGGGCTCTAGGCGTGCGGGCTTCAGTAGTTGTGGTTCGCGGGCTCTAGAGAGCAGGCTCAGTAGTTGTGGCGCACGGGCTTTGTTGCTCTGTGGCGTGTGGGATCTTCCTGGACTAGGGCTCGAACCTGTGTCCCCTACATTGGCAGGCAGATTCTTAACCACTGCGCCACCAGGGAAGCCCCCATGTGACAGTTCTGATGGTAGTAGTTCAGTTCATCACGAAATCTCTGCTCCTCATAGTCACTCTGGGACATGGGTCCCTTCCAATTGTTGCTCCACTGTCCCCTAGGGCACTGTTTTGTCATCTGTAAGGCATAACTTGAGTTACTACCACGCTGAAGTTCCAGTTAGTGGAAAGGGGAAAGTGGGTAGTAAAGAGGCATACTCATAGTCTTAAGCTCTATGCCACTCACATTCCGTGGGTGAGAACTTAGTCACATGGTCACACACAAGAGATGCTGGGAAATGCCATCCTTCTGAGATATCATGGATCATGGAAGAAAGAGAAAATGGATTTTGGTGGAGCTCTGGTGTTGTTCCCAGAATTATAGTACCCTTTTAGTTTCTGCCATTGTTTCACATGTCCTCTAGATTACTTTAGTGCATAGGAAAAAAATGAAGACGTTGATCCTTGGAGCATCAAAGTAGCACATAAAGAAATTTTATTTGTCTGTATTTTCAGACTTTGTAGGCACCCTGTAGATTTCCAGGGTAGACTGTCATAGTTTTAAAATTCATCCATCAAGAGACTCTTCTAGTGAGGATGCGTTTTAAGTTGCTTGCCAAAAAGTTAGGGCTGCCTTCCCTAGAAAAGATGATTAATTCATTTACAATGTTTCATTTATTACTATCTAAACTTGCTTCAGAATATAAATATGAATGTGTCCCTTTACTTTTGAGGACTTAATATTGTAGATTCAAAATCTCTTAAAGTAGTTTTGTTTGGGTTCTTGACCCATCTTTAGAGGCCTGTGTTTATTTGTATAATTATTTTAGTTGATGTTTCAAATTTTCTACATTTCTATATGACGTACATTGGCTATTAAGTGTATTAACTGCTTAAGGTGTACACATTCTGGTCATTATAGGATCTTAGTTAAATATTTGTCAAACCATAAACTCAAAGAAACCTTGAAGATCAAAACAAAACAGAGAATATCTGCTGAATCTAGTTCAGGGAATGGTGAATGTCCATCAGTGTATTTGTTCTTCACATACCTGGTATTACTCAATAATAGGATCAACATTTTGTTCATTCAACACTTTCATTCAGTATGTAGATGATGTACCATACCTTGTGCTAGACACTGGAGATAAAGAGAGAAAAAAAACAACAAGATTTAGTTACTATGTATTAATAAAAATGGAACTTAGTAGTCATCTCAATGTTACCTCCGCCTCTTAGCTTTCCAGCTCTCTCCTCTAGTATCCTGTCTCCAACAGGACCAGCAAGCCTCTGCTCTTACCACCATGTCCTCATCCCCATTTGTCCTCACTTCCCTCCTTCCTAGCTTCCGTAGTCAACCATTATAATCACTTTCTGGCACACATTCTTTTCGTTGCCCTCTGTCACTTCCTCATATTCATTTGGCAAAACCTCATCCTGGTTAAATATTACCCTGCCTACTCTTCCTGCACGCACACAGCTGAATGTGGCTACAGAAAATGACGCTATATTCATGACTGCTGGCCTCAAGTGGACCCAGTGCTACCTACTAATCATACTACGTTTCCCTCATCCATCGCCTCCCTCAGTCCTACTGACAACTGTTTCACACCTTCTCTCTGCTCTCTCTAACATCTCATCTAACATCTCTTCCTCATCATCATTCTCAATTGATGACCTTGCTTTCTGAGAAAATGGAAAACGGAAGCAAGCAGAAGAGAACCAACATCTAGAAATATGCTGGGATAACTAGGTACACAGTAGGCACTCAAAAAAATTTGGTGAATGAAAACCCTTCTGGACATGTACTTGTCCAACACCTAGAAAACTGAGATTAAGTACATTTAATGTTATACAGTAGCAAAGACACATACCACGGTGCTCGTTGGGATGGAAGCCATGGAGGCAAATATTGTTTCTAGTGAGTTAGTAATTTAAGAATATTAACTGAAATCAAACATTGATTATTATTTAGATAATGTTTCTGTGAGTAGTAATATATTCAATGCTATTACAGCTAAATATTTGCGTTATGAAATCTACCTGCCGTTGTGTTTATGTAATGTCTCACACTTTAGTATCCAAATATTGTTTTTCAGCTGGTACTTATTTTACTTGAAGCGCAGTTTCATTTTTGCAAGTTTTTCATGTGTAAATAAAGATTAGCTTAATCCATACTTAGTAGTAATTCTTTGTGATTAAACTGTATGGCTGAAAATGAATCGGCTTTCTTCTTTTTTTTCCCCATAAGCCAGACCTTGATAAAGCATATGGTGTATTGGGATTTACCTAGAATACTTGACTCAGTAAGCTGGATTTCCTGGGAGCATGGTACGGAGGCTGGTGTGGAATAACAGTTCAAAAATAAGAATTTGTGTAACTATGGCTCTAGGTCATGGCAAATAAAAAATTAAGAGCTATCACCTAATGGCAAGTAGTAAAGCAGTGTGATTAAGTGCAGAAAACTTGGCTATATATTAATTAAGGCAATGGTGGCAAATATTTTAAAAGTTCTAAATTTTTAACTCTTTCAAGATGAACAATATGATTGCAGGAAGTAGTACTATTTAGAATAGGGAGAAAAACATTATAATTCCATTTTTCTTTGATGGTAATTGGTACTAGTGACTTTATTTTCTAAGGAAGAACTGGCTACTTGTGACCTAAAAACCTGAATTCTTCATTTAGCAAGATGCTGTGTTATTTGCCCAAGGCCTTCTTCCTGTTTCTGGACTTCCGTCCGGTGACTAAGGCAAAGCTGGCTTCGTAGCCACATTTCCTCTCCTCTCTTTTAAGGTGCTCACGCTCTTGGAGGAGAGCAGGGGCAAGAAGCTGTTTTCCTGAGAAGTGGAAGACTGTTGCGCTCATTACCAAATCGCTACGTGGTCTAGAGAATAGAAGCATCTGCACGACAGCATAGCAAATCATAGGTGTGGTCGGTAGTTTGGTGGGTTGGTTGGTTTTCTTGGGTATCGGTTCCTAAGGATTTCTTTAAAATTCTGGGGTAGGATCATAATTCTTATTGTTAAATTGTCGTGAACAGAGAATATAAGCTAAAGATTAATTTACAGCACCTTTGGAAATTTGCGACAAGCAGAGGTAAAGAACTACTGGAAATTTAAAACTCTCCATGTACTATACTTTTAAAATTATTTGAACCTAATAGGATAGGCAACAGAATTTGTGGTTAGATTTGGGCAGCGTTGTGCTGGTAAATGTTTAATTTGGATCTCTGGAAAACAAACAAATAAACAAAATCTCTGATTTGTAGCCTTTGCCATTTTCCTTAGTGTAAATACTCCCAGCGTGGCCAATTTCAAGCTATGAACGTGATGCCGCTGAATGCATCGTTGGGAAGAGAAGCATAGTGTCTGGCCTGTGAGAGCCAGCTTCTGCGCAGGACTGGAGGGGTGGGCAGGGAGGGGCTGAGTTCTGTTCCTGAGTCTTGTGACAAATAGAGGGATCCTTCTTTCCAGGCAATTCAATAAAAGAAGAAAGCAAGACCAATCCTGTAAAAAGTTATCAAACTTTTGAAGAGACTGGAATTTAATTATTCCAACCACTAAAAAGAAAAGATAATTATGTGATGTGATAGAAGTGCTAATTATTGCTACAGTGGCGATCATATTACAATACATAAATGTATTAAATCATGTTGACACCTTAAGTTTACATAATGTTATATGTCAAATATATTTCAATTAAAAAAAAAAAAGAAGAAATCCTGAGGCAGAGCAAATGTCTTTTTCTTTCTGGTTGATAGAGAAGTCCCCAGAATTGGGCAAGTCTTCTGTTGAGTTGGAACGAGAGGTCCTGGTACTTGGCAGACATACCATAGATTCCTAATCCCTTCTTCAGCTGCCCTTCTGCATTTTGATAAACTTCCAATGCTGAAATGCTGGTCAGCTTGAACATTTTTTTCACTCTAGATAAACAAAATGCAATGCAAACTTTTTGTGAATGTATATATATTATACACACATATAATCTGTAAAACAAGTGATAAGTCTCTTTCTCTCTCTTCACATTTCCTTCTCTTTAGAGCATTTTATACATTTCTAAAGGTATTTTACCATCTGCCAACCTAATCCACAGCTTATTTTTCCCCTGGTGTTTCTCATTGCATTACTGATTGTGTTAAGGCCCATATATAGCAGTTGACTTTCCATAAAAGACCAACATATCTGAAAATTGGACCACTTACCTAAGTGCACTTGGAGCTTACTTGGGGTCTAATATAAAGTTTAATAACAAAAAAGGAAAATAAAAGGATAACGTCCATTGAATTAAAATAGCAAACAACAATTTTAAAATACATTACATTGGGACTTACCTGGCAGTCCAGTGGTTAAGATTCTGTGCTCCCAATGCAGGGGGCACGGCTTCAATCCCTGGTCAGGGAGCTAAGATCCTGCATGCCACATGGCATGGCCAAAAAAAATATGTGTGTGTGTGTGTGTGTGTGTATGTGTGTGTGTGTGTGTGTGTATTACACTGAGCTGAAATTGAGTTTAAAAAATATATACAAACTTTGCTTACAAGTGAGATTTTCATTAGTTTAATAATTTTCAAACTTTCTGTCTCTGCATTCAAAGTGTGATTTTAAAAACTCACTTATTTTTAAACTCTGCCTAAACTTTTCTTCCTCCCTTGTACATGCTCTATCTACCATGATTTCTAGACCATAATGTATGCATATGTTTATAACTGAAATGTATTTTCCTAAATTCTTAAATCAATGAGATAATAAACTCTATGAGAGCAAGAAGTATGCACCAGGAAAATTACTGCACTCCCTTTACATTCATGCTAGCGGCCATTGCTTAGGGTTAGTTTCTTTAGAAAAATACATGCTAACAGTAAACTTCCATGAAAATATTTGCTTCAGAATTTTCAAGGAAGGCTGTGGCTTGCCCAAAAGCATAACATTTAACAACATCTTTCAAGCCTGCCAAATCACATTGCCTATTTAGCCAATTCAGTGTGCATAATATTAATTTACTGTGCCGCAAAGGTAGTGCACTTTAAATATTATTAGGGGAAAGTATAATATATTTGATTTCCCTTTATGAGTCTCACATTGCTTGTAATTCAGTAGGGCTACCACATTTTCTGGGCAGGCTATCAAATAGGATGTTGTAATGATTTGCTTGACTAGTAGAGTAGATGAAAAACTATCAGTTCTGTCTCTAGCTGTTCTATTTTTGAATTTCAGATTTACACAGTTTGAAACCATTTATTCCCTCTGTGGTTCTCTTTAAAAAATAAAAAGATTCTTTTATATTTTAAAGAGTTATAGTTTTAAAGAGTTAAACATGTCACACAAAATCAGTTAAGGTAATAGGATAGTGTGAATTTCAGAGAACAAATGAGAAGTCTTAGATTTAATTTGAAAATGCCAAGGAAGGGGCTATAGTACAATGCAAAAATTTTTGGTTTGATGAAAGGAAAACATAGGTCTTACTTGTAACTGATATCTTGGGGATGCTTGAATGCCTCAATTCTCTGTCTGCACTGCTATTCCTTTGTGTCTTCATGGAGATGTTGAGATGTTCTCTGATTCGTAAAATGTTACTTAACAAAATTATCTTTGGAATAATCCATTCGTTCTACAAACGAACTCATAACATTTCAGTAGACTTACTCCCTATATTAGACATTATCATGGATTCCTTGAATGACTGGGTGAATTCTGTTTGTGTACACTAAATTCTTAAAACTTCATCTTCTACATACCACTGTAAAGGAATCCCATTATTGTGTCAGGTTTATTATTTTATATCATTCCATTTCTTTTTTCAACAAATATTTATTGAGCAACTATTAGGTGTCAGGAATATTCTGGGTACTTAGTGCATATCAGTGGACAATACAGACAAAGATCTCTGCCCTGGTGAAGCTTATATTCTACTGGGAGAGACAGGAAACAAGAAACATAAAAAAGAAGTAAATAATGTAGTATGTTAGAAGCTGATAAGTACCATGCAAAAAGGAAAAAACAGAGCAGCATGAGGATTTTTTTTGGTGCTGGGGTGGGGAGGAGCAGACCTCTGTGTTAGACTGGTCAGATTACTCGTTGACCATGTGAAGGAAGTTGGCCAAGTAGAAGCTGGGGGAGGGGCATTCCAGGCAGAGGAAATGGCTAGCACTAAGGCCAAAAGCTGAGATAGTCCTGGCATGTTTGGGAGACAGCAGAGGCCACTGTGGCCAGAGTAGAATCAGTGAGGGGGAGAATAGTAAGAGAGTTAGTTGGTGAGAGAAGTAATGCAGGCCTGGATTATGTATGGCTTTTCTCTGAGTGAGATGGGGAGTCATTGCTGACCAGAGGAATGACATGAAATGACTTACATCTTAAAAAGGATCACTTGGGCTGTTGGGTGAGAATAGATGGAAGGAGTCAAAGGTGGATGAAGGGAGACGTGTTAATGAGGTGCTGCAGTTAATCAGCTGAGAAACGGTGACCATGACTTAACCAGAATGGGGGCGAGGGCACAGGCAGTAAAGGAAGTGAGAGATGGTAGAAGTCTGGTTATATTTTGAAGTAGAGCCAATAGATTGGAAGAGGATTTTGAGAGAAAGAGGAGTCCAGGGTGACTCTAAGGTTGAACAGGTTGGCTTTTGTTCTGTTTTGTTTTTTGTTTTATTTTGTTTTGTTTTGTTTTTTGAGTAGGGGTGTTGGTGAAGACACTCAGGAGTCCTGTTTTAAACATGTAAATTTTGAGATGGCTGTTAGATACCCAAGCAGAGATGTCAAATAGGCAATCAGATATTTGTCTAGACTTTGAAAGAGAAGTCTGGGCTGGAAATGTAAATTGGCAAGTTGTTAGCATATAGATGGTAATTAAAACCATGGGTTGGAATGAGATCACCAAGGAAGTGAGTGTAGATAGAGACCTTCCTGAGTGAATTTCATGTATTTAGCGTTATTTACTCAGTGCGCCGATAAAGTTAAATACTCCCTCTTCTCTAAGAACTCATGGTTTGTATTTGACTACACATTTTCGCAAGTGCAGGAGATGCCATTCACGTAGACTACAGTGTCTGGAGATGAATATTGCAATGGCCAGTATGGGGATGGGGGGAGCGGTGTGGAGAGACAGTTATATATTTCTGTATATTACTGGCCATAGTATGGTGTGATAAATGCTATTCTTGATATATGTAATGGAATTGTAATATAATATTGGTAATGTAAAATGTAATATAACTGGTATATGTCATGGAATTGTAGAGAAAGGAAATGTGAATTGACTCAGTGATAAGAAGTCAGAGTAAATTTAGAAGACTCTGTTCTCAAGTAATTTATCTTAGGACAGATTAATGTATAATAGCATTGTGTATAGTTAAAATCAAAATTAAGACCTGAACTGAAGGATCACTTGGCATTGTCCTTTAATAATCTATATTCAAGTCTACCTTTGGGCACCTAGTTTGTCTTCTGCATTCCCCCATTTTATTGCTAAAAAGGTTACTGAAGCCATTGCAGCACTGTTCTTGGGTGAAGGCAGAGGTGGACCAGGAAGGAAGGCACAGGAATGACAACAGCATTCTTGGTTTCTGTACTTGAGGATTCTGTTAGGAGTTAGCAGGGGTGGTGTGTCCCATGGTCAGTCCATCAATGTGGTCCTGTACCTTCCATTGTCTCTTTTCTGTGGCTTAGGTTGTAAAGGGATAGTTTGGAAAAAAAGGGTCTTCTGCTTTACGTTGTAAGCATTCTAAATCTCCAAAATAAAAAAAGAACCATCCCATCCACCATCCATTCTGTGAAGTGTGATGCCTTTAATGTGACTTTCTATTCCCAGCTTTAAGGATACCCTTGAGTCCTCCACCAGTGGTTATTGGCAAAGTAGGTGAAAATTGTAGAAAATGCTTCCTGGTGAAATATATATATTCTCTCTCTCTCTCTCTCTCTCTCTCTCTCTCTATATATATATATATATATATATGTATATGTTTAAAAATTTTTTGTAAGGTCTTTACCTTACAGAAATCAGCCTTGTGTCCTAGGATGAATAATCTCAAATATAAAGCACACCCAGGCCACAGCTGAATTAAAATTTTACTGAAAAATTGTAAATATTTGTATTTTCTGTCATTCATTTTATGAGAACCATGGCATAGTTCCTTGAAGACAGTTGACAAATTGACAATAAAAGTAAACTGTTATGCAAGACTAGAATTGGTACAGAACATAAATAGCAACATTTCACACTGTAAATAGCACCACTAAATCACTGGGCCTAAAACTTAGTTTTATGCATATTGCTGTTCTCTGTTCATTGTTTTCCCTTTACATGTAAGGTTGTTCTCAGTGTGTCACTTCTGTGCCCACTTTTGAAATTCTTCATTCTTTCAGGCACCCTTGATACTGCATCAGGCTATGTCCCAGCACTGAGCACAATACCCTGCATGCACACCCCTCTCAAGAATTATTTGTCAGTCTATTAGGTGTTGAATCATTGGTCACTTTCTCACATTTACATAGCTGCGGAACATCTGGGTATGTGATCAACAATATTGCAATTCTGCATTCAAATACTTCCTGTGCTTTATTTCATATCATATTTACCAGTATTTCTCTGTCCTTGCTTGCTTATTTGTGTTATGTTCAAACTAATGAAATAAATGTAGAATAAACTGCTGCCAGTTCAGTTCATCTAGAGAATTAGCTGACATAGTGGCATGTGCAGTAACCCTAATCAGCATCAATTTATTTATTCAACAAATTTTTATTGAGCTGACTGCCAACTATTGTGCAAAGTGATGGGGATATAAAGGTGAATAAGGCAGGTGGAATCTCTGTCCTTGTGGAGCTTTTAGACAAGAAAACAGGTACAGCCGTGTAATAAGACAAGTCCAGGGTACTGTGGGAGCACATCGAAGGGTACCTGTATCAGAATTAGGTTCAGGTACAAGTGGCAGAAAACCCAAATAGCAGTAGTTTAAAGGAAATGAAAATTTTCTTCAACATGAATGTCTGGAGGTAGACCATAACTCCATGATGTCAGGGACTACTTCTGTCTTGTTGATGTGCTACGTGTGACCTCCATGCGCAAAATCACTTCATTGTGCAAAATGGCTTCTCCTGCCCTAGGTCCACATTCCACCAGAAGGAAGTAGGAAAAGGAAAGAGAGGAGCAGCCTCCTTAACTTTAAAAGACTTCCTAGAAATTGCTCAAACCACTTGCACTTACCTCCCATTGGCCAGAACTTGGTCACATGTGACCTAGCAGCAAGGAAGGCTGGGAAATGTAGTATTTATTCTGAGCAACCAGGAAGAAAAGGGGATGAATACTAGGGGACAACTAACAGTCTCTTCCCCAGGATTTCTGGGAAAATAGTTGCCCAAATTGAGATCTGGAGGTAAGTAGGATTCTCAGAAGAAGTGTATGTGTGTGTATCCTCACAGGAGGACAACATTCCAAAGAGAAGGAAAAGCTCAGGGAATTGAACACTGAAACGAAACTGTTCTCCTTGGATGATAGTATTTGTGCTCTTCTTCTAGTTGGGCATTGACTCTTTCAGTCTTAGAGGTGCTTGTGACACCAGTACATCCATGCTGTGATGAGAGAAATGGTGCATCTACCAAAGGGGAGAGGGTTGGAGCATCACTGCTCAGGTGTTTGCATGTTAATAAATGTGATTGGGAGCAGTGGGAGGGTTAATGGACAGATGATTAGATTGTTGGGAGAATATATTAATAGAAGTTAATATCACTCCTCTGTTTAAAATCTCCGTTTGTGCCAGAGCACTTATAAAGAAGTAATCACTCATGTATCTTGCTCCCATAGAAATAAAGTCATGTTATTCATTAGTCTTTTGCTATTAGCCTCTATTACCTGTCATGTCCAAAGTCCCAAGTTTTTAATTTGAAGATTCATACTTGAGAAACCAATAGGGTCAAGGAAATAAGAACCAGTGTTTACATAAGTGTTTATTGGACTTTTCTTTATCATCTTTCAGGTCTTGTAGAAATTTGCCTGATGCACCCTCTCGATGTGGTGAAAACCAGGTAAGGTTCTGCATGAACAAGTTTTATTGACTTTGGCTGATATCCAAATTAAGATCTGTCAGAACACTAAATGCTAGAACTTGTCCTAGGCCGGTAGCTTCTCCCAATAATGGCATTTATATTTACTTCTTAAAGAAAATACTATTTGACAGATAAAATGTAAGCAGTGAAAAGCATTTCTGGATAGAGGTCATCCGAAAGTATATAATATTTTACTGCCTTCACATGACAATCATAAGGTATAATTTGTGACTAAACTGATAAGTGAGGGAAATTTATCAAAATGATGTAAAAACTAAACTCTATCTAGTGAATTATGACAGCAGACTTTCATTTGGCATTGCATATAACATATACGTTATATAGCATATAACAGATTGCTATTTAATAGAGAGCATTTTGGTGTGAAACTCCAAAATTTCAAGTAGACTTCTTAAATGGTGCTTAAAGAATTTATTCCTACAACTGTTTGCCAATACAAAGTGCCATATTTCCTAGAAAATGCCTTTGCTCTTAAATGCCTTAAAATCAGGGCAATGTATTAAACCTGTTTACCAAGAGAAAAAAAAAATCTTGTGGGTTTTAATATGATCTAGAGCAGTTTTTTAAAAGTTAAATCCATGGCTAAATTACTGAACTCTATTTTTTCATATTAAAAGCTCTGAAAGTATAGTGAAAGTTTCCATTTATTTGCATTGTGTAAAACGCAACAACACCATACCTAGGTTGGAGCTTAACAGCAAAAAGTGCCATGCAACAGTGATGGTCAAACAAACCCTTACTGCCACAATTAGGAAATACTTGATGAGTCAGGCTGGTCATTGAAGGGACATGTTGCTTAATTTACCTACAGAGGCAACAGAATCTTAGTTAGGCTGGTTGCTGAAAGCAAGGGAAGGTGTCTGTGACATGCAAATAATATTACATTTCTGATAGAGATAGAGAAGATAAGAATTTGGCTTCTTTCTTAGTCAGCTTGGGAAGCTATAACAAAATTTCATAGACTGGGTGGCTTAAGCAACAGACATTTATTACAGTTCTGGAGGCTGGGAAGTCCAAGATCAAGGTGCCAGTCAATTCGGTTCTTGTTGAGAGCCCTCTTCCTGACTTGTAGATAGTCACCTTCTTGCTGTATCCTCATGTGGTGATGGAGAGAGGAAGCTCTGATGTCTCTCTTTCTTCTTATAAAGAACACTAATCCCGTCATGGGGCTCTACCCTCATGACCTCATCTAAACCTAATCACCCCACCACCACCAAAGGCCATCATATTGGGGGTTAGGGCTTCAATATATGAATTTGGGGGGCCACAAACATTCAGTCCATAGCAGCCTCAAGTCGCCAAGCCCAAACAGAGAAAGAAGGAAATCCAAAATTATATTCAAATGTAAGGTGGGTGTACTTCCTGGAGCATCTTTTATATAGAGTTCAGAAACAGAAAGCAAAACTCACTGGCCTTTCCTTCTTAGTTTCCATATTAACCTTCTTTGAAAAGCCAGATTATTGTTAATCTCTCTGAGGAATAAATTGTCTTTTTCATTTAATGGTAATTTCCTAAATTAGTGCAGTGTTCAAATGAGCAAGGAGAAATAAGAATGATTTAAACAAGACAATATTGACATTACGGTTACTCATTCATTCCCTCAATCCTTCATTCATTCATTTAGCAACATGTATTGAGCATCTAGTGCATGTGGGTTCTAGGTTAGCTCTGCTCTCAGAGAGCTCACAATCTGATGAGTTAATAGGAATCTCATCACAATGAATTTCAAAAACGGTGTCATTTCATGGTACTGGATATGAATCGGATATTTCTTGAAATGGATGTGCCAGGTTATTGGGGCTTTATGTCTTCTTTGTTATATAGATATTTTTATGAAAAGGGCATTCATTGATTAGAATTAGTCACACACCCTTTACCTAACTTCGAGGGAGAGGGAAAAGTACAATCCTTCCAGGGACCCTGAAGGAGAAGGGAACTGGATGGTGGATGGTATTTGACTTGCATAACGATAAAAACTGTATTGAATAAAGACTCACAATCATAGAATAAACTGAAAGCCCCAAACTTTTGCAGTTGGCTAAATCAGAAGTAGAATATACAAGATTGGTAGCATTTATCACTGGGCACTAACACACAGGTGGTAGGGAGTGGACAGGACAGACTAAATTATTGCCGAAATCTTCACTATTATAGTACCGGAGATGACCACGTTTCTAAATAAGACAAACTGTAAACCATAAAGGATAATTCATGAAACCATGTAGCATTAGTGATTTTAGCATGTTACTTTCCTTAATGACATCCAAGGGCATTGGATTCTAAGTTGTAGCAGGCATTGTCAGAGTGGGGCATGGGATACAGCAGGCCAAACCTCACTTGCTTCAGTTTTCTGTGGGCTGTTTTTGCCTCTCCTTGGATATTTTCCTTGAAGAATGGGACAATGAATCAATCTGAGCATGGAAATGGCTTATTTCCCACAACATCTCATGTGCTGGAGTATGGCAAAATCAATAAGTTTAGTCTTTTGGGGTTCTATTTGTGCCTAATCCTTTTCTCTGCAGAAGGAAAGAAAATAGATTCTAAAAGTGTACTTCCAGATTCTTTCTTCACAGGAATTTTTCTTTCATCATTTTTTTTGCACTCTTTAAATTACCGATTCTGTTACACCCGGCTCGAGGGAGAGGGGAGGTGGTGGTGTTACCTAAGCCCAGGCACCAGGACTACCTGATGAAAGCTAGAACCACAGTAGATCTGTCGAGTGGTAGCTGGTCTCAGAGGAACCCCAGCCACTGCCGGATTTCCTGCCTGAGGCAGACAGGGAGAGGGGAAATCCTCTGGTTTCTCTCTTCTCTCTACCCATTAGTCTCTGATCAGTGCTCCTATATGCTGAACCCAAGGAAGACTGGGAGGCCCAGCCTGGCAGAGGGCTGTCCCTCTGCATAACAGAACAGAGCAGGACAAGGGAAGAGTGAGAAATGGTCTGAAGACAAACAAACAGAACTGACACACTGTTATTTTAGTGGGATTTGGAGAAAGAGCTGACATCAACACGCATTTTCTTTTTTTAAATTGAGATATAATTGACATATAACATTATATTAGTTTCAGGTATACAACATAATGATGCAATGTTTGTATATATTGCAAAATGATCACCACAATAAGTCTAGTTAACATTCATCACAGCACATAGCCACGATTTTCTTTTTCTTGTGATGAAAACTTTTAAGATCTACTCTCTTAGCATCTTTCAAATATACAACATATTATTATTAACCATACATTACATCCCCAGGACTTACTTATTTTATAACTGGAAGTTTGTACCTTTTGACCATCTTCATCCTTTTTCCCCATCCCCATCCCCTGGCAACTACCAATTTGTACTCAGCATCTATGAGTTTGATTTTTTTTTAGATTCCACATATAAGCGAGATCATACGGGTATTTGTCTATCTCTGCCTGATTTATTTAACTTAGCCTAATGCCCTCAAATTCCATCCATGTTGTTGCAAATTTCCTTCTTTTTATGGCTGAATAGCATTCTACTGTATATATATATCACATTTTCTCTATTTATTCATCATCCATTGATGGACACTTAGGTTACAAGCATGCATTTTCAATTCAGCATGTTCAACAGGAACTCACTTTGCATTTTAAAAGATGATTAGAAGTTGTAACTGATAAGAAATAGCTTATTCTCCTCCATGTAAGTGTGGCTCTAGGGATAGACCTAATGTGAGCATAGGCTAACCACATGACAACAACCTTGTTCTAAATGTCCCCACCTGATTTTGCAGAGGAGATTTGGCTAAGATGCCGTAAACATGGTAGTTAGGTAGAATCAAGGTCTCCTTTGAGATTCTCCCCAGAGACATGCATATACACTGTTTTATAGTTCTGTTTATACACCAAGAACTTTGTGTACAGTTACGGTTGGACCCCCAGTTAAGAACCCATACCTACAAATGACAAAAGACTATTCACTTGTATAACTACGAAGACCAAAGGCAGTTTAGTTTCTCACTTTATATCCTCCAGAGATTCATATTAAATAATCAGTAATATCTCATACATCTCTCATATTGTCTCTCTGTCTCTGTCCCTGTCTCTCTGTCTCTCCCCCTTTCCCTTCAGCTTTCCTTTCCCTACATGGGCTTCATTTTTGGCGTGGCTTCTCTCACTTGGCAGCAGGTGGCCTTAGCAGCTTCAAGCTTACATGGTCCTTGGTGTTTGTTTGTATTCTCTCTGAGACAGGATTACCTAGTATTTAAGAACCCTGGCTCTAGAGTTAGGCTGCCTGGGTTCAAATTCTGCTTCTTTATCATCCGTGTAACATCAGTTACAGGGAAGTTACTTAACTTCCCTGTGCCTCAGTTTTTCTCATCTTCAAATAGGAATAATGTGGTACCTACATTATTGTAGGAAATAAATGACTATACATATATATATATATATATATATATATATATATAGTTTTATATATATATAGTTATATATATAGTTATATATATATATACACACACACATACATACCTATATATGTACATATATTTATATGAAAGCATGGTGTTTAATACTGTGTCAGCAAAGGAAATGGGAACTACAAAGACAAATGGAGTTTATAAGGTAGTCAGGGAAACATGAGGGAGAATACAAAGTGTGAGAGAGGGGAAGTGTTTAATATGGAGTCAGAAGGTTTCAACTTTCCAAGCCGGAAACCTTGTGTTATGTGAGCACTGCATTTAAATCCTTCCTCAGAAGGGTGTTTGCAACTAGAGAGTCCTTCTGGCTCTGAGGGCAGGAGAGCATCAGTTTCATCTGTGTGTTCCTGTTGACATCATTCCACACATCATTTTAGGGCTGTGTGCTGACGTTTTTAGGTAACCCCCGTGGCAAGCACAGTGCCTGGCCTCCAGGAGGTGCCCAGTGAATGCTGTTGAACAAATGAATAAATGAGTATTGGGAAACAATCAGAAATAATAGCCCTATGAGTTCTATGGCCAAATTGGAATGTCTAGAAAATGAGTAATATGCAGCTGTGTTGTCTTCATTGAAAAACTTAAGATTTCATGAAAGAGATGGGAAGTGAGAATCTGTTGAAATAAAAAGGGTGAAATGACTTGATAGGATGGTGGGCAAAAACATTTCAAGCTTTTGGTGGAGTTTTGGAGACTGGACTGGGGAAGAGTGAGATGAGAGGGTTTCCAGTAGGCGCGTCAAGATGAAAGTTGGGTGGAATGAACCTGCACACGGCATCGAAGGTACCGAGGGAGCACGAGTGACAAGCTTTGAGATGAAAAGCAAAATGCTGGACTTCATCTAGGACAGCACTGGCTAATTGAAATACAATGCATGACACATACATAAATTTAGGTTTTCTAATAGCCACAATTTTTAAAGTAAAAAGAAACTTTTTATACAATTACTTTTAACAATATATCTCATTTGACTGTATCTTATTTGAGCTCATTTATCTAAAGCATTGTCATAGCAACATGTTAATCAATATAAAAATTATTGAGATATTTTGCATTCTTCTTTTTCATACTCAGTCCTTGAAATCTGGTGCCTATTTTACACTTAGAGCACATCTACATATTGATAGTCACATTTCAAACGCTCAATAGCCACATGTGGTTAGTGGTTATGGGATTAGACAACACAAGCCTAGAGTGCAATGGGGAAAGGACTTCTTTAAGGGGAAAGAGAGGTGGTCCAGTGGTTCCTTAGTAAGAAAAATACTCTTGCTTAAAATGGGTTGACAGTTGCAAATAAGCAAGGTCCTAGGTGGGAGGGAATTCTACTACATATGCATTTGATGGTCTGTACTGGTGTGTAGAGAGTGGTATTCAAAACCCCACAGATTTATCAAAGTCACAGTCCAAGGGGGTTTTAGCTTACATCCCCTTCACACTTTTATTCCCAGGAAGGGAAATGGCTCATTGTGCTTCAGGAAGACGGAATTACTGAGGTGTTCATTCTCTTTGGCCCAGAGTCATTTTTCATCATTTTTGTTTTGTTTCATTTTTGAATGGGGCATAAATCAGGTGCAAATGAACTAAATTACCCATCCTGTAAAGACTGATCTTTTAAAAGCCTGTCCTGTCAAAGAGCTGTGAGGCATGTCTTTTTGGTGGATGCTGGGGAAGGCGGGGAGAGGTGGGGGTGAGGAGCGTCCTCACAGCTCCTTACAGATGCACAGTTATAGGCTGCTGGTGAGTGGACAGGCCAATACATACCTTGGCTTTCATCCTTCCTCACATTAGGACTTAACTTGCCCTGAGAAGTCTTATCATACTTCTCTCCAAACATGTTAATCACTGTGCGAATTCTAAAGACTCACATGGTTTGAAAATTTGGCATCCACGTGTCATTATATAAGTGCTTACGGGGCTTTTACTGAAGCTGTTGAGATTGATTTACACACTCTCTCTCGGTGGCTCCCAAACCCCAGACCTGCTGAATCTGAAACTCTGGGGGTGGGGCCTATGGATATTTACGTGTAACAACCTCTTGGGTGAATCTTAAGGCTGACTGGTCACTGGGTCAGCCTTTGGGAACCATGGCTGAATACCCCATAGGCAGTTCTGTAAAAAGTCTTCATGTAAAGAATTCTTTTTGTGTGTGTGTTAAACATCTCATTAACCTGTGGTTCTCATTGGGTTTTTTTTCTGTAAACCACTTTGTTAGCAGTGACGGGAAGTGGTAGGGCAGAGGTTTCCCTGCGGAGCTCATTCTGTGGTTTGTGAGAGTGATATGGGAATATATTATCTACAGCCAGAGAAAACACATTCTGTCATACTGAGTGAGGTCACAGGGGCAAAAAATCAGTGCCAGGCGATGGGAGAGGAGTGAGCGTTGGTTGTTACAGAGGGAACGTAAATGGCTCTGATGGGTAAAAATGATTTAAAGGCATAAGCCCACCACAGACTTTATTAAAAAGAGAAATCTGAGGACAGGTTATGGTGAGAGGCTGCTTTGTGGGGAGCCCAGCAGAGAGTGAGGAGCTGGGGCTGGGGAACATCCACACCTCCCTTTACAGGGGGAGGGGAGCACAGCAGTGAACTTGAAAATGAACACTTAATTTAGAGGTTGGAGAGGGGACATGGAGCAGCCATTGGGGCCAACAGAACAGCAGGGTGGAAACAAGGAACGAAACTTTTTTTTTTTCCCCAGTAGATCCTTTAAAAAGAAAAGAAAAGGAAAAAAATCCTTTTATAATGGGGAGAGAACAGTGGAAAAAGTTCAGGATGGAGTATAAAGTCAAGGCAGTAGAGTCTATAGGATTTAAAAAATTACAGAGCAGCTGAGAGGGTTATTTCCATATGTTAACGATTTGTCCGTGGTATAAAACATTGAGATCACATTCAGGGTTAGACCATGGTTATGCCTGATTTCTCACCATGCATAGAAATCCAGGGCTTAGACCACTGTCATGGCTTGTTTCTAACCATGGAGAGAATGTGACTGAAGTAAAGCAAGCAAGGAGTAGAACCACATTTTTATAAACTATATTTTTGTTGCGTCTTTGTCATTTAGCTAAATCAATCAGTGGCAACTCATAATAGTATAAAATGGTTACAGAATCCCAAAAAACATTGGTGTAACTTCAACTTTGCTTTTGAAGTTGCATGATCATATCCGGGTTTCTCTGGGATTTGTTTTATTTAATTGAAATGTCTTTCTGTACTTACTGAGCCAAAGCAAGGAAGTCCTGGGTGGTGGGCACACTGCAGCTCTGCATTGATTGAGTATGTCATTCTTTCCATGTAGTCATCATTAAAGATTTTATTTATTAACATAATCAAATAAAAATGGCACACAGGATGGATAGTATATTTGGAAGAGGTAGAGGTGACAATTTTTAATAGTTTTTTTTTTTTTTTTAATTTATCCACTTATCCATTTATGGCTGTGTTGAGTCTTCGTTTCTGTGCGAGGACTTTCTCTAGTTGTGGCGAGCGGGGGCCACTCCTCATGGCGGTGCGCGGGCCTGTCACTATCGCGGCCTCTCTTGTTGCGGAGCACAGGCCCCAGATGCGCAGGATCAGTAATTGTGGCTCACGGGCCCAGTTGCTCTGCGGCATGTGGGATCTTCCCAGACCAGGGCTCGAACCCTTGTCCCCTGCATTGGCAGGCAGATTCTCAACCACTGCGCCACCAGAGAAGCCCCAGAGGTGACAATTAACTATGCTCTCCTTGGCATATTGTAGGGCTGCAGTGAATATGTGTTAAGTGAATAAATGTGTGCTTTAAAATGCCATTTGCTCCCACCTAAGTTCTTTATTACAAATTAAATTCGTCATTGCCAATGAGTTCATGCAAACTTTAAAAGGTCCCACATTTGTATAGTGATTTAATTAAAAAGACTAATATAATCTAAGCTTGACCCTAAAACAAGAGAAAATAATCCTGTTTTGTGCACTGTTAAGAATGCTGCATGACATTCTAGATACCTGTGACTTTCTGTGGAAAGACAGAAGGTTTGGGGATGAGAGACCATAACCCCATGAAGAGATTTCATTAATATTACTCCTGGGATTCTTACTTTGACAATGTTCTGCCTCTTTGGGAAACAAGGGTTGTATCTACACTGTGGAAAACTCAGAGGGGCCCACAGTAGACAGCCCACTGAACATAAACCCAGGCCATTGGCAGGGCTGGTTGCAAAAGCTTCCTGATCCATAGGAAACACTCCATGTACGTGGGCCTTTGCTGCTACCGAACAGTTTTAATCATTTCTCCAGTGGCCCAATAATAATGAGGAGGAGATAGAAAGAGAGGACATCTAAGGACCTGTTGCTCTGAGGCACTGGAGAAAAAATTGGTCCCAAAGATCTTATGCAGAATAATCTTGCTACCATAGGCTAAAATTATTTTTCAAATTTCTTAATAAGGAAAAAAAACTTTTCTTTTAAAAAAAATCCAGGGGCTTCCCTGGTGGCGCAGTGGTTGAGAGTCTGCCTGCCAATGCAGGGGACACGGGTTCGAGCCCTGGTCTGGGAGGATCCCACATGCCGCGGAGCAACTGGGCCCATGAGCCACAACTACTGAGCCTGCGCGTCTGGAGCCTGTGCTCCACAACAAGAGAGGCTGCGACAGTGAGGGGCCCACGCACCGCGATGAAGAGTGGCCCCCGCTCGCCACAACTAGAGAAAGCCCTCGCACAGAAACGAAGACCCAACACACCCAAAAATAATAAATAAATAAATTTATTTAAAAAAAAAAATCCAGCCAGTTCTCCCTACATAAAATAACATAGTTCTATTAGGTTAAATCAACTGTAATTCACTTTATAATCTTCAAATATTTCTAATCTTTCTTTCTTTGTCTTTCTTTGTCTTTCTTTCTTTCTTTCTCTTTCTTTCTTCCTTCCTTCCTTCCTCTCTTTCTTTCTTCCTTTCTTTTCTTTTCTCTTTTTTGTAAATGGAATTCTTTTTAAAATTACTTCCTAGAGGAGCATACTATTTTTATGACTCACATTGTGGAACCTTTGTAAAATGTTTCCTCTCTCCTTAATTTGTGTTTTTGTCTAAATTTTAAAATTTGGTGTTTGTTTAAAGTACAGTAGCTATTGCTCCTCAACTAATGAAATGGGCTTAGAAGATTCTCCCTTAGCTAATAAGTAAGGCGTGTTCTATTTTGACACTTCTGTCTTCCTTCTGCTTAACTGCAAAGGCTTTTCCTTCTATGAGGAGCCCAGCCTGGAGGATGAGGAGAAGCACCTGTCCACTCTTCATGCCTGCCAATGGGCTTCTCCAGACATCCTTTTTTTTTTTAAGCTGAAAGGTAAATAATTCTTAAATGGCTTTCTTATCTTTGTCATGGGAAAGTGAATTACTTCTAAAGTGAGTGTCAGCATGAAGACTACTTCCTCTGTTCCCCCCGCCCCACCCCACCCCCGTCCCCATCCAGGATTTTATCCCAATTGCTTTAAAAATTTCAGCAAATTCATTTAGCGAATGCCCATCACAGGTTCCCTATAATGAGATATTTTGCCTTAACCATGGCTTAGATTCCAATTTTGGATTATTAGAATATGCCTATAAAATATAGGAATAAAATAAACTGATTTGGGATTATTTTGAATTAAAAAACAAATGGGAAATTTTTAAGTGTTTTTTAATGCAGTCATAAACTTTTCTCAGATAATCATCTATTTTAAGTACAGGTTTTGGGGGAAAGAGAGAATCTGAAACTAATAACCATGTCTATTTTGAGATAAGCTCTAGCTCTAAATTCAAGAAGTAAAGTAAAAGTTCAAAATGTTTGCTGTTTATTTGGCTATAGTGCTTATTTTATTTTAAATGATTTCTAGTTAAACTCTAAGCAGTGTCACCAGTGAAAATAAAATTGTCTTATCAGAGGTGTTTGTTCCTCATCTGCATTTATAAAGAGCCTGTCTCAAAGAGCTGGAGTATTCCTTAAAAGTCATGTGCCATGCAGGAAACGCTTTAGGTTACTTACTTGGGTGCTTCCTGTATCACCAGAGAACCAAAAGTGTTGAGAAAGGAGCTGCTTGAGAAGAGAAAGCACAACTGTGAACTGACCCTTGGAACCTCGGGCCCTGCCCATGGGATAGCTGCTTTTGAGTTGAGCATATAGTGGGAATGATGCCGAATGAAATCGGAATTGCTGGGATTGTAGCACAGCTGAAAACTATGGTTATCATGGGCATGCTAGAAGATTGTTTTTCCTTTTTGTGAAGCAAGAATAAAAATCATAAATTTCTTTAGACAAACATAAATCCAAGGCTGATAATGTAATACCATAACTGTGAACCTTGACCAAAATTGATAAAAGTTGTTTGAACATTCCTGGAAAATCGATTAATTCTCAAAATATTCTTGTTGAGATGGCTTAAATTGCCTGTATTGCTTTTGCTTTGCAGTCAGGGCACAGCTGAGATTTAGTTTTGACATAATGAAGAAGTTTGCAAGATGATAAATAGAGCTGTATATTCTCTGGATGCAACTCTACGTGCTCTGGGCCAAATTCCTACAGAATAAAATTTTCCCATTTGGGGCTTATTGAATAATATTTTCTCCAGTGAAACTTTTGCAAGTACTGAATAGGTTACATACTTTCATAGCAAAAACAATCCAAAATTAAACTGACTATCCTCAATTTTTGGTAATCAAACTCTATCTGGGATATGCATTTCTCTTTTTTATGAAGAAACACAACATATGGCAAATGTCTATCAGATCTAATTCAGTACTGTTAAATTCTCAAGAAAAAAAAGCCTTTAGAATTTAAATTATCTCTGTATTTGTGTCCTTTTAAATTCTGAAAAGTAACCAGTAACCAGCATACTTTAAAAAAAATTTTTTTTCAGATGTTCTGAAGTGGGAACTGGTTAGAATTCTGACCCATTTTCCTTCCAAAAGAACAGGTTAGCAGAAATGATCCCTTTGTAGACAGGCTTTAAGTGTCAAGCGAGAATGTGATTAACGCATTAACTCCGAGAGGCATCTAATCAAGCAGGAAGATGAATGCAGGAGCCCAGCATTCTGGTTCAATGCTGTCGGCTCCAGCGATGGGAGTCAATGGAACGCTCGGGGACTTGATTCTTCACCTGGAAATGAAGGCTAGTCTCCTAAATGATCTCAGAGTCTTCTTCCAGTTTGATATTCTATGTTTCCAAAGCCACGTTTTCATTGCTCAAAAATAACGTGATCTTAGTACATGTCCAGCAGTGGGATTTCTCTGTTGAACATACCAAGCTTTCTCCTGTCTCAGAACCTGTGTGCTTGGTATCCCTTCTTCTGGAAGGACTGGCTCCTTCTCAACCTTCAGACCTCGGCTCACTTGTCATCTCCTCTGAGAGTCTTCCCTGGCCGCCTCATCCAAAGTGGCCTCTTGTGCTTCTCTCTTTCTCATTACCCTGTTGATCCTTTTGCTCTAGTCTTCTGATCTCGTCACGTTGATTTCTTTGTGTACTCATTAACTGTTTGTCCACCTCCCCTGGAATGTAGGCTGGGACCTTCTTTCTCTTGTTCACTGATGTATGTATGCAGTGTCTAGAAGAGTGTTGGCACAAAGTAGGTGCTCGATAAGTACTTATTGAATGAAGGTAGTTTAAAAATTGATGCATGTATATTTTAAAATTATATATTTGGAAAAATAAAACAAACAAAAACACTAAGGTTGTCTTTTGCTCCAGTCATGAGCCAAGCTTCACACAAGGGCAATTCACATACTTTATGCAATTCACATATTTCTTTTGGCCACGTAACCTGGGCATTTTATACAGCACATGTTGTATTTTCTTCAGTGCTCAACTTGTGGTTTATAGCTTTATACCACAGAGAATTAGAAATGATATTCATATATTCACTCTGTGTCAGTGAATTTTCCAGGACCTCTGCACCCGACGCTCCTTTACTACTCCTGACACTGTGAAATTTTCATCTAGATGCAGGATAGTTGTGTTTCTCTCAGTCCTGTCCATTCTTCTCTGCCAAGGTTCAAGGCTCTTTTTTCCGGTGCAGTGCAGGGACGACCCCTACCCACTACCGTGGAAAGAGAAGGACTCACTCTCGTGGGTGATGCGAGGACTAGTGGGCTTCCTGAGGCCAGCCTGGACACTCCTTAAGGAAGTGTTTTTAGTGCACACAGTTATTTTTACTTGCACAACTTATCAGGCTAGTTTTTTTGTTTGCTTGTTTCTAATGAATAATGCCAGATGGAGTAGGGAGAGACTATTGCACTGCTCAGTGGATTGGCCTTGCCTCTTATTGAATTAAAAAGTATAGAAATCTCTTTTTGATCAGGATTTGCTAGGGATCTTAAGCTTTTTCTTTTTCAAAGCAACCAGGATTAATAGAGTAGTAGTGTCAAGCAGGGCTCTAGCTCCATTTCAAAACAAAAATAATGCATGACTTCCAAAAGTAATATTTTCTAGGCTCTTCTCCTGGAATCTGAGAGAGGCAGAGGCGGGGGAGGGGGCGTGGAGGGAGAGGGAGAGGGAGAGATTTATTAAGAAAATGTTAATCGTTGCTTATGAAGTAATAATCTTGGAATAATTTTTGGCTTTTTGCTATGCTTGGTCCTAAAGAATCTCAAATTAGCATTTCTGTTTCCTTGTTACATACTGAAAACTTAAGTAGATTATTTATTTGGTTTCCTTTTAGTACAAAAACAGAGAAACTTTTAGGTTAAATAGGAAAAAAAGAAAAAGAAATGACCTCGAAATTTATCCTCAGGTTGAAGAATTGGAAAAGAACTATTGCTTTACATTTTGATTTCCCGGAGTGTGAGAAAACTGTCCCTGTCCAGATGCTTGCCAAGTTCTCAGAGAACACTTAAGAGTGTTTTTGGGGAGCACAGGGAGATAGTCAGGGTCTTGTATGCGGGTGTTCCAGGTTTCAAACTGTAACAAGGGAACAGGAGAAAAGAGGGAAGCATTCCCAAATCAAACATAACTCTCAGGAAATGAGCCAGAACACCTGTGAGAGGTCGGGGGTCAGAAAAGACAAACTCAGGGTTCGCTATTTTGATCACATTACACAAAAGAAAATGGTCATAGATAGTGGACAGAAGAAAATCTGGAATTTTATGGAGAAGTTAGGAACTAAGGACTCTGCTGTTCTAAAACTCCTTTCTCCCACGACTCTATGATGTTTCAAAAAATATTTTCAGAATTGACACTGAAACTTTCTGGTGGTCTCTTGTTGCTTAAGCATCAGGTTGAGGAATTATTTATCTCTTTCTCGTAATTCCCAGAGGTTCACTTCTGGGAACCTTCTGAGGCGGATTCTTTGGCCAGTGCTTACAAGGCTCTTGGCGGGGCGGGGTTCCAACAATCAGAGACGGAGAGACATCACAGCCCTGAATCATGGGCAATTCACTTCTATGGAGAGAAAAGAAGTTTGCAAACGTTACTTCATGGGACCTCCTAGGGAAAAAGAGGGTGTTTTTTCCATCTCATTTCCCAGCTCCAAAATCTGCTTGATTTTTGCCAGGTGTCAAATTATAACCCTCCTTGTCAACCACAAATGACTAATGATTAGCCTAATGACTATGCAAAGTTTGAAACTCACATTTACATTGTAACTTACTGGCTACATTGTGTTTTCATAAATAGTGAAAACAAATTTTTTTGTCCCCAAAAGCCAATAAAAACAAAGTTTTAGAATCTAGTTGCAATATTCATTTGCAGTTGTTGACCCTGCAGGTGCTCAATGAGAAACAAAATGGGAGCTGCAGCGGCCCATCTTCAGGCCTGCAGCCGGCCAGCTCAGCAAGCGATGCCATTGCCCTTCTCCTGGGGAGAGTTAAGAGATGTCAGCACCGCTGGGCACAATATTTGACCCTTAAACTCCTTCATATACAAGCAGCTGTTTTCCTCTTTTCACCATTCCCTGAAGGAAGCAGGAGGGCTGAAATAACTGATACTCTTTTTTTTTTTTTTTAATCCCCCTTGCATAACGTAAATTTAAAACTTTAATTGAACGATGACCAATTTGCTCGCTGGCCGTTTACTGGTAGGCTGTCATGCTCAAAAAAAGCCTTTGCATAATTTTCTTTTCTTTACGTTGTGTGTAAAAGGAGCAAGGTCTCAGCAAGTTTCCTCCATATTTACTCCTGGCCCGCAGTGTGTGCCTTGAGAGCTCATAAAAACAAATCTGCCTCTCAGCCGGCAAGTCGGTAATGGGATCTGGAGCCTCTCTCCGCAAGGTCACCTGTTTAAATAGACTCCCAGAGAGCTGCCTGAAAGGTGTTTCCATCCTCGGGCCTCTCGCTGCCTCGCTAGCTGTCTTTTAGGAAGTGAGCCTTCCAGTGTGGGTCCTGCCTCCCGAGGAGTCTTCGTACTGCCCGTCTGCACTGCAGTTGATGATAAGAGATCTGGAGACCCAACCCAGGCAGACTCAGACCCCAGGTCTAAGATAAAGCACACTTTAGACTCTAAATACAAAGAATTACCTTTAAAATTAAAATAGAACTGTATCCCATTTGCTGCTGGAGTGCATTATAGAGTCGTCACACAGTAGTAAACGTGAAAAGACCCCGTGGCAATGTGAGGGCTGTAAAAATCATTGTGAAAAAAGAAGCCAAGAGTTGTTCACAGGAATTTAATGGCTGTTTGCACCAGGGGCAAGCTTCCTTGGACCGCACAGCAGACAAGCCTCCCCCAGATTACATGAAAAAACAAGCCAAGTATTTGTGATGCTCGTTCTGATTCCACATTTTTTGTGTGGGACATGCTTCCAGTGTCCAGCTTTCAGTCTCCACAGATCTGTCTCCTTCCTGCCCCTCTGTCCCACAATTAAGCGCAATTCCTGCCTTGTTAAGGTTCTAGCCAAATTCACTCAGTAAGTGGCCCTGTGTGCCCTCCTCTAATGTACCAGCTGTGCGCCAAGGTGTGGGGAACCCAGGGCTTCTTCCACATATGGATCACCCCCTGTGTCTGGCACAGCCCTAGCCAGCTCCAGATCTCTCCAAAATGGTGCTAGTGGCCCCCTTTCCACTGGCTTCTCCTGACTTAAGAAGGGAGGGAGTCTTGGCGTCAGCAATTCAGTGAGGTTGTCCCCCCAGCACCCACTACTGGAACTGCCAGTCTCCAGAATCCCCCCCTCTCTTTTTACAAGCCATGTCTGAGCAGCCAGGACTCAAGGCTGAGATCCAGATCAGGACTGGCCTGACGGCTTTGGAATCAAAGAATGAAGTCAGGGTAGAAACAATATACAGAAGGACAAGCTCAAGAGAGGGAGAGCAAACAAAGCCGGCAGTTCCTGGTTAGGGTCATAAAGCTCCTACTTCCTTTACAGACCAACAATAAACAGAGTCAGTCACCAATCAGTAAACATTCCTCACACACGAGTGGGGATTTGTGTTCAAAGACACCAGATTGGACGCCGACTTCCCCACCTTGCTTTTCCCTTCCCCCAACGTAATAGGGATCCTAAAGAAACTTCTTTCTTTGTAAGGTTAACCTGGGTTTCTCAGTCTCAGCTCTTCTGACACTGTGGGCTGGTTAATTCTTTGTAGTAGGGGGCTGTGCCCTGGGCATTAGTAGAATGTTTTAGTACCATCCACAGCCTCTACTCACTAGATGCAGGAAGCACCTTCCTCCCAGTCTGACAACCAAAAATGTCTTCAGACGTTGCCAAATACCGCTTGGGGGACAAAAATCACCCTCTACCCCCTTTCAGAGCCATTGGGTTAAACAAAGGATCGAGTCCATTGGTCTCATGCGTGATAGGCTTAAATATCGATATGTGACAAATGTGACAAATACCAGTGAGGCATCAGAACACGTACGATGTTATAACCCAGAACATGCAGTACTGCACTTCGGGAGTTGCTCGGCAGGCGGGAAGAGCAGTGATTCTCAAACTTCAGTATGTGTCAGAGTCACCTGGAGGGCTGGTTAAAACACAGACGCCTTAACCCCACCCCAGCGTTACTGATTCAGCCAGTCTGGGTGGGAGCCAGTAATTTGCCTTCCTGACAAGGATGCTGATGTTGGTGCTCCTGAAAACCACAGGGCTGGACCTTTCTGGATTGGCACTTGACCTATCAACGGTGAGGTAGCTACAGATGAGGAAGCTACATTGTTTGCAGCCTTCTCTGTGTCTGTATCTTCCTCTTCGTCGCCCACCGTCCGGTATCACATGACTTCTTTCTCCCAGGGTCTACTTGATGGTGCCTCCCCCTTTGACCGTTTTTCCTTGGAAGATGCCCCCAATTTTTCCCAACTACTTGGCTAGCTAGAACTTTCAGTTTGGCTGTTCCTCAGGTCTACTTCCTGCTCTTGAATTAACCCATACTTAACGTGTCAGGAAGTACTGATGGACACTTCTGGGTGCTTGTTAATCCTCCTCAGATTTCACAAAACAAACTACCAAGCCGTGGCATACCAAGAAGGTGGCTTGCCCAGCAGGGAAGAACGTATTTTATCACTGACATTGTTCATAATTGCCAGGGCATGGTGATAATAAAAAGCAAGCCAAAATTTATTATTTTTTCAAAATTCTGTACAGACAGTGCACCTCCTTATCGTCTGCACCTCAGGCAGACTGCTGTCATCACTTGCCCTTGGTAGTTTCCAAGGACAGCAAAATACCTCCCCAGCCTCATGCCCTAGAAAAGTATAAAAGACACCAATTACTCTTCCTGCACTACAGGTTTCTGTACGTTATAGGTTTCTTAGCAGGTGCTTTACTGAACTCTGTGACCATTCATCGTTCCCCTTTGTTGATGAGATCAAATCCAGACTCCGTAGCATGACATATGAGGCCTTTTGTGGAAGACCCCAACTTACCTTTTTCAGAATCCACTGTATTCACTGACTCTGATCCATATACCTACCATCTGCACCAGACTATCATTTATTATTCCCCAGACATGGCCTGTAACTACACATAATAGTGATGATAGTAATAAAAATAATTAGCAACTACCTTATTGAACATTTCCTATGTGCTATGTACCGTCCTTTACCATGTTGTCTATTTTAATCCTTCCAACAATCCTGTGAATTATTATACCCATTTTACCGATAGGAACCTGGAACTTAGGTCAAGAAATGAGTAAAGAAGGGAGCCAGGATTTGAACCCAGGCAATCTGACTCTATACATTGGACCTTTCTGGATTGGTACTTTACCTACCAATGGTGAGGTAGCTACAGATGAGGACAGTATATTGTCTTAAGCCTTCTTTCTCTCATCTTTAATTTTCTGTGTTAATCATCTTTAATTTTCTGTGTTAAGCACAGTACGCACTATTTATATTTGCAATGATTACTCTCACCCAGCTTCTCCTTGGGCAAATTCTGTCATCTTTCAAAACTCAACTCAAATATAACTACTTCCATGAATCCTCTTCTACATCTCCAAATGGAATGAACCATTCCTTTCTCTGACACTGAATAAAGCTCTGTACGTGTGTATGTGTATGTATGAGGGCACATGTGCCATGTGCATGTGTGTCTATATATAATATGCATGTTTCATATCATAGCATTAATAGATTTTTGTAGTCCCCTCTGTTAAAATATGAGATCATGTCACATTTATATTTGTACTTTTAGCATCTAACATTGTGCGTGGTACCATATAGATATGATATATGTGCTAACTGAGGGAGTGAGTGAGTAAGTAAAGGAATGATACATCCCAACTTTAAATACTGCTTTCAATGTACACCGTCCACATCAATCTACCCGTTGTCAAACATGAGTTGAAGCGAAGACTGAAACATATACTTCTCGTTTCTATAGTTTAAAAGATTTCACCCTACGCAGTCTTGTATAAGAGAGGGAAAAAATAAGACAGTATATGAACTGTGCTCTCTAATCCAAGTGGAACAAAAGCACCGGATGCATAATGCAGCAGTGTTTGTTGGAGGGTCTCAGAGGACACCTGAGACCTCTGAAAAATAGGGTGTTGGCTGATGGAAGTCCCAGGGATCAGACCATTAAAAAGCTGTGGCATTTGTCACTGGTCCAGCAGAACCAGGAGTAGCCAAGCTGAAGCAACTGCAGCCGTCAAAGCACGTCTCCCCGTTATAACCAGTTATTTATTGGAGTAAGTGCTAGTTTGCATGTCCACATGGGCAGAGGAAGGGCTTCGGAAGAGTGAGATAGCAGGCAGGCCCTGCCTAGGAACTGGGTGCTGATGACTTGGGCTGCGAGCAGGAGTCTTGGGAGGTGAGGAATTAAGCTGGTCCTGGCACTGCTTGGCATATTAGGAAATGATTTCTAGAAGTTAGAAATGAATGCTTAGATATAAAAAACAGTGTGCCCTAGCCACACCGCACTTCAGAGAGGGCTGTTTGTTTATAAGAGATTAATCAATTGAAGTATGGAGTGTTACGCTGAGAGGTGTTCAGACAGTCTGCTGTGAAATGCTTTACTTGAGTACAACATTCACTTGGTTGGATCTCAGATTTTGCAGTTTTGGGGTTGTCCTTGGGAGATTTTAATGGAAGCAGAGCCCTGCCAAAACATTTATCTGGAATATGTGATTCATATCTTATCATTACCGTTTTCAAAAGAACAATTTAATTATACTGTTTCCCCCTGAACAACTGTTGTTTTGTGCCAAATTCCTTTGTAATATTTTATTTTATTTTGGCTACTGAAACAATCATACAGTATAAGTACTTTGCTGCACTCCTGGTTTTCACAATAAGAATGTCACAATTTATTACCAGGGATATATGTTCTAACAGATTTACAATTTTCCTTTTTCAGTGCATGGAAGCAATTTGATCCCATTTCATGTTTATGATATTTGTTATATTCAAATTTGGTATATTTGGTTTCCATGTAAGATTTTAGGAGTGTTTCCTGTATGGTTTTTTAATATATGTATTTAAAGCTGAATATGGTTAGCTGTGTGTTTGTCTTGGAAATATTCGAATGACAATTTTCTTATCCAGAATTTCCTGTATTATGCCTAACACATGATGGTAGACTCCCAAAGAATGCTATGACCATGCTCTAAATGCACAAACAAAAAAGCCAGTAGGAATTTATAAATTTATGTGAAGGTAGACTTCAATTTTTCTAGGTTTTTATAATCTTGTGAAAATTACATATTTCACATAATATATGAATTTTTGGCACTCCAAAAGGGTCAAGTTCAGTTACGTAATGCTAGGAACTCTAACTGTACTTTCAGCAGTTTTAGCCACGTAATGCACAGGAATTGCATTGACATTTTAATATGCTGTCACTTTAAGATACACTGTGAAGTGTGAACAGAGCGCAGGATACTTTAAGCAGGTGTGTCTAATTGTTTTGTTTTTTCCCAAATAGCAATTGTATATTTAAGAAAAGATTAGAATCCAAGAAGAGTATTTCAGCGCTAAAGCAAACTAACCAGGTTCACTTTTGCTGGCTAGTGGTAACAGATTGGACCTTATCTTTGCTGTTGTTCTGTATGTAGGTGGTTTTGCTTGGTAGGTTCTTCCTGCTCCATGCAGTAGAGGAAAGGGTCCATAGCACGCTCATTTGGATAGCAACAAGTGTGTTTCCAGTACTTTTTGGCTTTGAGTTGAAGTCTGCAACTGCAAAAATAATCATAAGGTTGAGGGGAGGTAAATCTATTTTATTATTAAAAAAATATGTAACTGTTTTCGCTAACTCTTCCAAATGTTTAATGTCCTTGATATCCTTCCAGAATACCATGTTCATTATTTAGGAATTAGGGAAACCTCCTTAAAGTAGCTGATCTGTCCCAGGAAAAGACTTTGTTTTCAGATGTGGTCATCATATTGGCAAACAAGCGAGCAAGCAAACGTTAGTATATATAAAACAACACTTTGTGAGGTTCTGGGGATTAACAACTCAGAGAAGGCTCTTAGCTGCTCAGGAGAACATACATTAAAATGTAAGTCTCTCTCTCTCTCTTTTTTGTAATAGGAGACACAGCATTTTGAATACCCAGATATTATGCCATTGAGAGTAATAATTTCCATTGTTTTTCTAGTCCCCATTTTTTGTCTAGTTTACCAGTTTATTTTATAATCAGCCACGATCAACTGATTAATTCTCCTGACACCCAGAGTGAGCATGTTGTTACCCAAAAAATGATATTATTCATGAAAAATAGTCTGCCTTATCCCAAGCTAACAGGTGTCCCAGCTCCTTGAAGAGACATGGCTTAGAGCTATTGAATATTCTGAGGTGACTTGCCTTTCTGGGTTCTTAAATTCTTGCTGCTGGATTGTAGAAACTCATGGGTATCAACTTGTTAGCCAGGCTCTAGTTAAGGTAAAGGAATTCTGATCAATTTGCTCAGAATTGTCTCCAGCTGTGCAGGTTTCCGTCCTTGGTTGAACAGAAGCTGACCAAACTCTCCCTTAATTGCTTACCTCTTTTTCTTCAGCCGCTGAAATTAGGTGTGATTGGGCCCTAACAAATCATGTGACGCATATGGCTCCCAGGTTATCATGCATACTTTACTTTGTGCATAATAAAGAGTACGTTTAATAAACTAATAATGACTCCAGCATCTGTGAGCTTGTTCATAATTAGAATATTTTCCTTTAAATAGAGATATCAAGCAATTCCCTGTACCGAACATACATTACCCTTTAAAATCTTAAATTGTATCTCTTATTTAAAGAGGACTATAGAATGTCAAAATCTCTAATCACCATTTTTACCACTAACATGTTTAGTAGAGGGAAGGAATAGGTAGAAAACACGATTCTCTGTCATCTACTGTGGTTGCCCTGTGAACTGCCTGTATTATGCATTAAATCTGAATTTCTAGTAGTGAATGAAGGAGTCCCATGGAGCATAATCAAGACCAAAATATTGCTTCCTAAATAGATGCTAAATCCCCACTCTCCTTTTTCACTGAATGGTGCTGAAATCCATTCAGGGTCTTTAGTAGGCTTTTGTGCCCTGTGCTACGGCTCTATTAGATGCCTGGAAATTACAGGTAATACGTAGAAAGTAATATGTTATAACAAAGCAATGAACTACCAGACAATTTTCCAAGGTGGTTACAAAGTACTCTGGTGAACAACATTTTTGAGAGATTGAAAAAAAAAAAGGTAGTCAGATCTGAGTTCTGATTAAATAGCTTTCTGTAATCATGAGCCTTTTTCTTAAGAGAGACTGCAGGTGGGACCTTTCTTTTCATCTTCTTCTACTGCTTTTTGTAGCTGGCAAGCTAAGGTATGGAAAGAATTTGAGTTTTAGAGCAAGACAGGCCTGGGTTTGAATCCTGACTACAGCTTACTAACAGCGTGACTTGACCGATTACTTAACTGATCCCCAGTTTTCTAATCTGCAAAATAGAGATCATGATACCCACCTAATGAAATACTTGTATTAGATGCTATGAAATATGTAAAATGCCGTGCAATTTCTGCTAAAGAGTCAGTCACTGGTAGCAATCATTACTTCTCTGCAAACATGGATTGGTGTGATTGGAAGCCTGCATGAATATCTTGTTTGCTTTGTAAGCAGGGAGTCAGGATAACTCTGTTTAGATAAAGTTCAGGCTCCGTTCTGATCTTTGGGGCTCTGATCCCCCTTACCCTCAGATAAAGCCCACACTCCTCAGCCCTACTTACAGGGCTGTCAAATCTAGCCCCTGTGGCTTTTTCCTCCTCCTCTCCTGCCATTCTCCCATCCTGAACTCCTTGCTCCAAGCACCACACTCTTGTTTCCCTCCGCCGCTGCCGATGCTGGTTCCTCTGTCTGGAACACTCTTCTCCCACCACTGCATTCCTTCCCCTTCCCCTGGATAAACGCCTCATCCTTTAGGTCTTTGTTTACACATCACTTCCACTTGAAGGCCTTCTCCCCCTGAGATGTTAGGGTCAGGTACCCACCTGCTACTGTCCCCACGCCCCCATCACCACACTTCATATGCAAAGTATTGCCAATTAACCTGGTCACTTACCTGTATCCACCTGAGACTGAAAGTTCTGTGGCTGTGGGAGCTGTACATCATCCACTGATCCCCAGATATTGGCACATAGCTGGAGAACAAACAAGGTTTGAAATAATGAGTAGATGAATTAATTAATTAACCGGTCAATTAACAAATAATTAGAAGTAAAATAAGTGCAACTTTTAAAAAGTCTAGGGGACTTCCCTGGTGGCGCAGTGGTTAAGAATCCGCCTGCCAATGCAGGGGACACGGGTTCGAGCCCTGGGCTGGGAAGATCCCACATGCCACGGAGCAACTAAGCCCGTGCGCCACAACTACAGAGCCTGCACTCTAGAGCCCATGAGCCACAGCTACTGAGCCCACGTGCCGCATCTACTGAAGCCCCGGCGCTCTAGAGCCCATGCTCTGCAACAAGAAAAGCCACCACAATGAGAAGCCCGCACACCGCCATGAAGCCCCCCACTCACCACAACTAGATAAGGCCCGTGCGCAGCAACGACACAGTCAAAAAAAATAAATTAAAAAAATAATAATAAAAAAAAATAAAATAAAAAGTCTAGGACTTCCCTGGTGGCACGGTGGTTAAGAATCTGCCTGCCAAAGCAGGGGACAGCCCCTGGTCCGGGAGGATCCCACATACCACGGAGCAACTAAGCCCGTGCGCCACAACTACTGAGCCTGCGCTCTAGAGTCCGCAAGCCACAACTACTGAGCCTGCGTGCCACAAGTACTGAAGCCTGCACGCCTAGAGCCCATGCTCCACAACAGGAGAAGCCACCACAACGAGAAGGGCGCACACCACAGCGAAGAGTAGCCCCCGCTCGCCGCAACTAGAGAAAGCCCACGCACAGCAACGAAGACCCAACACTACCAAAAATAATAAATAATTTATTAAAAAAAAAAAAAGCTTAAGCCTTTGATTCTGAAAAATTAACTGAGCATGATAACAGATCCTAATGAATCCATTACAGTTCTGGCATGAATTTTAGCAGGAAATAAGCTCTGGGTAACTGATTTTCAAGATCCACCAGAGACAGACTTTCCCAAATATTAGCATAGCCCAAAGCTTTAGAAATTCCATCTCCATTTTGTTGCATTTTGTATCACTTAGAGTTATTTGTACACAATAGGCAATACAGAAATTTTTATTTCATTGAATTGATATGAAAAGAACCACCTTCTTCTCTCCTTAGAATGGTATTGGTAAAATAATTTATGTCAACTGGAGTTAGATTGTTTTGAATTATTCTCAGACTGGTAGTAATAGTTTTTGCTTATTATGAAACATATAAGCCCTTTTCATCACCGTTATTTCCTTAACGTCAGATTTGCTGAACTGGGGAGTCGTTTCAAAAATGTAATTTATCCTCCTGTTATCCAGAAGAGCCATACTTTAAAATAAAAGTACTTATTATGGCAGTGTCTCATAAAATTATTCCCCAAATTCCTCTCCATATCAGATGAAAGGGGAACAAATGCAGATGGGCAGACAGGGAGAGGAGGAATAAGAGGAGACCTGTCTAGGGATGTACCTGAGTAGTACACAGCAAACTCAAATTCCCACATTTTATCTTTAAAACTTATTTTAATGTTACATTGCACTTCACAGTATATCAATTTTGGTATTTATCCCAAATCTTAGAATAAATTAGAAGCTCCAAGCGTATTCACTGTGTTGATTTTATGACTTTGCAAATCCCCTGCCTTCCTTAGTTGGAAAAGCACAGAATTATGAGAATATTTTAGGGGGTTTACTATGATCAGCTGGGCCTGAGCTAACAGGAAGAGAGATGAAAAGTTAGGATTTGATTGGGTTGCAAGTGACCCCTCAAAAATCCAAACTTAGATGAAAAAACAGTGGATTTGAGCACATGAGATTCCAAACAGCCTGATTCAGTTCAGTTCCACAGTTGTTTATTGATCTCTTTAATATGTGAAAAAGAAATGAGGTTCCACCTGAACCCACCATGTCCTGATCAACTATTAAGGAAGTCATTTCCAAAATAAGAAATGTAATTTGAAATATATAATATAACTGATTTTCTTAGGTAAAGGACTGGTATTGATTCCATTCAGAGGTATTTTTTTGTAAGAAAGGAGATCTGTTGACCATTTGTGGATAAGAATGCATTTCTGCTGTGCTTCTACTAAGCGTAGATGAGACCCTGTTTGGACCAAGTTCCATTTTGGGGAATTGCGTTCCACAAACCTAAATGCTGCGGGGAGCCCCACGGGGACTGTGCCTCTTCTCTCTTGTTCTGTCCCCGTGGCAGAGTGCTGCTGACAGCTGTTGGGCAGCTGAGGCAATTCACCTCCAGAGTTGCATAATTTGGAAAGCGCTTTGGGATCCATTCGGTTGAAAGGTTGTTAATTATGATGATCTATGACACTGGAAATGAATCTGGGCCTTGACAGTATGGAGAATATACTTAATGTCTCATTCTTCTGCTTGTCCCACTAGAAAGTCCCCAAGTACAAGAAAAAAAATTTTAATCTTATTGTGCCTTATGAATAGGACCCACAGTGGTGTAAAACAGAATATAATTGACCTTTCAAGGTAGGGTGATAAAAAGGACAACATCTGGGTGTTGATGGATAATGCATAGCAAGCCCTTAAGAGCATCTTAATTTATGCTGTTTTTCTCACTAGTGTTCCAGGTTAAACACCCTGACTCTTCCCTCTCCCTCCCTGCACACATCCATTGGTCACCGCACCCTTTTGGGTCTGCCTTGGAAATGTCTCTTACATCTACCCTCCTGCCCTCACTGCCCTTGCCTTGGTTCAGCCTTTATCACCTCTTCCCCAGGGCCTGCCTTCCAGTATTGGTCCCTATTCAAACCTAACCTTCATACTGCTCACAGAGTGATCTTCCTGAAACAATAAATGAAACAAAGCAAAAAGCTGAGCGTTTTACTTACCTCCATGCCTGTATCCTGTAAAAAAAACATCTATGCCCCTTTGCAAAGCCCCAGACAGGCCTTCCTCCAGTCTTTTCCACCTTGGAGCTGTCTACCCTGTGCACCCTCTGCTACCACCACAGTGACCTTCTCACCTTTTCCTCAAACATGCCTTATCCTTCTCGAATTCTGTGAGCCTTTGAACATAGAAATCCACCTCCTGGAGGGTCCTCTCTCACCTCTGCCTGGAAAACAGCTACTCATCTTTCAACGCTCCTTAGATGTCACCTCCTCTGTCCAGTCCTCCCAGGCAAAATAAGGTGACTGTGGCATTTATCACAGTGTGTGACATTCTTCTGTGTTTATATCTATTTCCCTTACTGGATTATAGTTCACGAAGACAAAGACTATGCCTCATTCATTTTAGTCTCCTCAGCAAACCAAGTAGGTGTAATAACTGAACCAGTAAAATTAGGGCCAGTAAATACCAAATAACCTGGGTTTAGGTTGTAGACATTGCAAAATGTATAAATCTGCTGATGCCTAAGTATTTTAATTGTATTATCAGATTCACCTGAAAAAAATAATTCTAAACATCTATTTATTCATCCATTCCTCCATGCATCTATTCATTCACTTCCAGACATTGTGGTATACAGATCTAAATTCCTTAACCAAAACTCTTGCACACTGTTGGTGGAAATGTAAAATGGTGGAGTCACTATGGGAAACAGTATGGAGGCTCATCAAAAATGAAAAATAGAACTACCATATGATCCACCAATTGCATTTCTGAGTAAATATCCAAGAGAATTGAAATCAGGATCTTGATGAGATATGGGCACTCCCATGTTCTTTGCAGCAGTATTCACAATAGCTAAGATACAGAAACAACCCAAATGTCTACCAACAGATGAATGGATAAAAAAAATGTGGTATATACATACAGAGGACTATTATCAGCATTGAAAAAGAAGGAAATCCTGCCATTTGCAAAAACATGGATGGACCTGAAGGGTATTATGCTAAGGGAAATAAGCCAGTCACAGAAGAACAAATACTGCGTGATTCCATCTATATGAGGTATCTAAAATAGTCAAGTTCAGGATCAAAGACTACAGTGGTGGTTGCCAGGGGTTAGGGGGTGGGGGCAGTGGGGAGTTGTCCAATAAGAATAAAGCTTCAGTTTGCTAGATGAATAAATTCTAGAGATCTGCTGTACAACATGGTGCCTGTAGTTAACAACACGGTAACAATTTTGCATTTCAAAATTCAAGAGGGTAGATCTCATGTTGTGTTCTTATCACAAAAACAAAAACAAAGGTACACAAGGAAACTCTCAGAGGTGTTGTCTACATCTGTTACCTTGATTGTGCTGATGATATCACAGGTTTACATATGTCCAAATTTATCAAGCTGTATACGTTAAATATGTGCAGTTCTTTGTAGATCAATTATACCTCAATAAAACTGTCTTTAAAAAAACTCTTGGGGACACATATGTTTTGGAACTCAGAAATTTTTGTATTTTATAAAAGTAATATGGTGCACTTACTTATCATGTGTCCTACAAATGCCCCGGTAGGGTCTGGGGCAGCACTCCATAATCAAATACAATAATTCTGCAGCTTACCATATAACTGTTCACACCGAATGGCAGAAAAACTACAGATAGCCTCACTTCTTTTCAGGTGAGGTTTTGCCACTAAATGAGTTTGCTACAAACTCAGGGGAAAACCGTGGTTTTTTAATGTTTTGAGCATTTGGATTTGGGAATAGTGGAAGGGATTAGGACCTGTTTGCAAATTTGCCTATTTGTTTATTGTTCATCTCCTTCCCTGGATTATAAACTCATTGGGGCCACAGACTTTGTCCTGTTCACTCCTGTATCTCTAGTTCTAGGACTGTTTCTGACGTCTAGTATGTGCTCAATAAATTTTTGTTGAATGAATGGATGAGTAGATGAATATATGAATTAGACAAAAGCCTAGCTTAATATAGATATAATCCAAAGAATGGAAACTATAGTGTATTTCTAAGCATTATTTTTTCATGGACTGTGCGTTCTTATGGGTCAGGGTACTTCATTTCGATCACATCTTTTTCTCTGTTGCTTTGTATAGATTTAGTTAGTGTTGCCTTTGTATAAGGAATTATAAATTCCTTTCACAACTAGAAAGTGGTAGTTTGGATTTTTTGAGAAAATTTAAATTCCTTCTAGAAAGTTCACTGAGTTGCAAAGCAGAGCAATGAGGTTTAGGGGTTTAAAAGTAAACACTATCAGTCACTCTTCACTGGAGCCCTGGGTATAAAGAAGCAAATAAATATCCTAATCACCATGTTTTAGAAATATATTGCCTTACTCTCCAGTTTACTATCCATGTCCAGTGCTGAACTATAAACTTTTATTTCCCTCAAACAAACCCCCAAACATTTATCACATTAAAAATGAATCATCTGTTATGCTCCAACCATAAACTGAATAATAAACAGAGGCAGGAATTATGATCTCTGGAAAACTGGAGAAGCGCCGGTGTGCGATCACAATATCCCGCCCCATAAATCTTTAAATTCATTATTTACATTGAATTCCCAGACTTGCCTGGCAAGAGAATGCCTAAAATTCTGGCTAACTGTTTTGCAAGAATAGGTGGAAACTAATAGCAAGACCTATTTCTTGAAAGAGGAGTTTGAGGCAAATACAATAATTTGGCCATCAGTTGAATCATATACTTCTACGGAAGTTTTACTTGAAATAGTTCAATTTGAGGCTCTCTCAAACGTGTAAATGTTCTCTGCATTCCTGAAAATCCCACTGCCTCATACATGGCTTGGCACGTTTTAGGCTTCTGCTGTGTGTAAGCAAGAACCTTTTTAGAATATGATTTGACTTATGGCATATCTAAGTCCCTGTACTAGGTAACTGGAATATAAGTTCTACTGTATTTTAAAATAAATCTAAAGGATATAAGGTTTGCATCCATCCACATGAAAGTGGCATCTGATCTTTACATTTTTCTGTATGGCTTTTTCTTGCACTCTGAAAATGATACATGCTTTTTTTCAGAAAGCCAGTCATTTCTGTGTTGCAATTCTAAGCAATTAAGACAGATATTAAAAATAATGTAAAACGAATCCATGCTTGATTCTCTGGGAGATGTGAATTTTTCTAGGGTCAGTTTTGGTGAAATTGTTAGTTTGCCTTATGTGCTTATGCCCCTAGAAAGATGGAGTAGCTAATTTGGAGGCTGGCTTTCTACAGTGCTACGTGATTGCAGTAGGTCAAATCTGACATGGCATTGAAAGAAAGTTCCTTTTGCAGATAATTAATGAAATGCAGCACAAAGCATGCCATCACCTAATAAAAACATCAGCTTGTGAGAAATGTTTACTGCCCTTTTCAGAAACTTCCCCTTGGACTTGGGCATACGGAATATTACCTTTCATGTACGACTCTGTCTTCCCATGCATTTTTGGAGTACTTGCTGCATCCCAGCTAAAGCAGAGATTCTATAAGGAAACTATTAGCCTTTGGCCAGTCTCTCAGGCTCATGATTCAAAATGACCAGCGTTCATTAAACTTTATTGCTGAGCTGCATGAAGTTTCTCTGGATTGGGAGACGGCATGACCCTCTGTCCAGATTTCTGAATGGTGCTGAAGCTTTTCATTAACCTGGAAACCTTCTATTTACATGGTTCGCAGCCTGGTCTCAGCTCACTCGGAGGTAACAAAGAGTGTCGGGACAGGAGGGCAGTGGGGGTCCCACTCCTCTAAGGCTTCCATCTGACTCTGATCAGGCCAGCATTTAAACTCCTGCCTCATTAGGTAAAATAAAGTGAAAATGAGTACTCAGGGATCGTATTTCAGATTTGGCTCGCCTCTTCCTCACACCTTCTCTGGGCAACACAGTTTTACGTGATCTGGTTTGCTGGGCTCTCCCCCTGTGTGCTGCTGACATTGCTGGTACCCGTCTGTCGCCAGCTACTAGCAAGGGTACATGGAAGGGAAACAGTGAGTGACGCTGTGTCCACATGTTGTCTGGAGCAGGAGCAATTCTCCTTGACAGAACGCTTGTCAGAAATAGGAAAACACTCCTGTCTCTAATGAAAGGGGAGTTGTAAATTAGGAAGGATGTGTTCTTAAGGTGTGACGAGAAAATGAATGCTGAGTAAATTGTTAGTAACCTGGTTAATGCTGGATTAGCATCCTAATAAGTTTGATGCCTTTGAAATAGCTGACTTCTTTAGTATTGTACAGCATTAAAATCTGTAGCTTTGCCCACTTCTAATGGAACAAACTGGCATTGTGTGCCTCCTTATGTGACATATGAAAAGGACAGAACATCACCTAATTTGTATTTTTATCAAAACTGATTCTGTTTAACCTAAAAAACGGTAAGGAACCAGTCGGTCAAATTCAAATTATGGGACATTTTACAAATAGCTGGTCTATATTCTAAAAGGTCTATGTCTTGAAAGACCAAATAAAAGGTAAGGGAACTTTCTTAGATTAAGGAATATTAAAGAGACATGACAATTGAATATAATTTGTGATACTGGATGCAACAAGCAAACAAGCTACAAATGATGTTATTGGGACAATTTGGAAATTTGAATGTTGATTGACTATTAGATAATATTATTGTACCAATGCTAAATTTTGTGAATGAAATGATAGCATTTGGTTACGTTGAAGAATGTCCTTGTTCTTAGGAGATATGTTGTGAAGTATTTAGGGGTGAAGTGTCATGATGTCTTCAGCTTAATATCAAGTGATTCAGCAAAATATTCATGTTATAAGTCTATATCTATTGATACACACACATATGGAGAGAGAGAGGGAGAGAAAAAAATGTGTGGCAAAATGTTGAAAACGGATAAATCTAGATGAGTTTTATAAATGAGGTATGTAATATTTACCTCATAGGACTGTTTTAATAATTAAATAAAAATTATGTAAGCAAGGTGATTAGCACACTGATTAGCAAAATGAGTGGTCTCTGCTACTATTTCTAGTGGTGTTAACAGTAAAGTCTTGATAGCCTCACCTTCCTTATGTCAGCCGTTGAGTTTCCATCATGCAATATCCTACCTGATTAGAATTCTCAGACTGATTGACAGCTATTGTGAATGTCTTACTTGATATATGAATTTTTAACCGAGGTTCTGTATAATATTAGCCAGGCTCCAACCCTTATGGTACCAAACATATCCCCTGGCAATTTCTTACCTTTTAATACCGCGGGGTCAGCCCTCTTAGAATAATGGACCCTGGTACATTGGTCCCTTAGCCCCCTTTGGCTGCCTTCCTCAGCCCAGGTTTCCACTTCTGTAGCATCGGGACGGAGTGCCATGTGGGTGGACCTCTTGATACGCCATGTCTTTCTACCCAGTTTTTAAACCTTTTCTGCTTTATTCTTTTCCTGTTAATACCAAGGATTGTGATTTTCTCCTCTCTTTAGAATACCTTACACCCAAGCCTCTTTCTCCTTTATTGTCCCCAAATAAGTTAGGAATTGTACTTAGCTGTAAGTAATAGGAAGCCCTCTTTCCCAAATGAATCAGGACTGTAGTCCTACAATATCATCTGGGACCCAAGCTCCTTCTGTCTATGGCGCCTCTCTTTTTTGTACCTTCCATCATTTTTGCAAAGTCACTTCATAGTACAAAATAGCTGCCAGAACTCCACCTATATGTCCAGCTTCCAGGCAAAAAGAACATGCTTCCCAGCTGAGTCAGCCCCGTTCAAAGTAGTTTCCTGGGAGTCTTACCTAATAACTTCTGCCAGCACTTTGCCAAGTAGCACAGAAGGTTGAGAAATGTAGTCTTTCCCCTGGGCACATTGCTGCCCCAAATAAAATCAGAAGATCTATTAGAAAGAAGAGGAGAAAGAACACTGGCTAGGCAGCTAGCAACCTGGTGTTCCAGCATCTGTTAGGGTATCATTCATTGAGTCAGACGTTTGAGTATAGACTTTGGGCTGAGGGGGGATGCGTAAAAAATAGGAGACGTCTCCCATACCACCTAATCCCTTGGAAACTTACAGTTATTAGAGGAGGCAAAAGGTGTGGAAAACTTAGAAGAAAATTTGGTGCTAATCTAAATGGAACTCAGAGAAAAGAGAGCCAAAGTCTTCAGGCAAAGTTTCTGAATTTGAATAAGATTTACATGAGAGATTTGGTAAGAGAATTTTCAAGGGAAAGCAAGAACACAGAAGCAAAGCACAGAAGAAGAAATGGTCAGACTAGTCGGAGTTCAGTGCCTTGGCCTCATTACTGGACGGAGGGGATGGTTTGGAGAAAAGCAGAAACTAAAATGACAGGTGGAATGGGGATGGATTATGGAGGTGATTGAACCCAAGACATGTGTTTGGCCCTGATGGACTAGGCACTAGGGAGCCATTGTAGGTTCTTGAGCAGGATATTATTGAAGTGAAAGTGGTATTTTTAGGAAGACTGCTAGCTGCAAATAAAAGTAGGTAGAGGCTGGAGTTAATAAATGAGTACAGTTGTGATTTAATATAGACCTTGTGTGAAGAAATCAATGAAAATGGAGAGGAAAAGACAAACCTGCAAGATGTTTGAAAGAAAAATTGAGGTAGAATGATGATCAAGGAATGGAGGAAAGGAAAAAAAAATACAAGATGATTCTGAGATTCCTAGCCTGGGAGATTAGTGGAGCCTTTGGCCAAAGGGGATAGTTGTGAACTCTGGAAAACTTTGTACATTTGAGGAAGAACTGTAAAGGGTGGATAGAAGAGATATAACAAAGGTCATTAAGTAATTCTTATACAGTTGAAAGTCCCAAATGTATTTCTGTTGAGTTAATTGAGACCTGAACTATGCTCTTGTGTTTACCTATGTGTATTTCTAGTTAGAACATATCCAGTATTTTGTGTGGTTTTTTTTTTTAAGGGTAAAGTCTTCATGAGAGAGACCACTACCATTTTTGAAATCCTTATGTACTCCATATAGTAGGCAAACTAAGGTTGTGTTGATACTTTGGATATGCTTCAAAAAATGCAAGGCTTACTATGTTAATTCTTCACAAAAAGGAAATCTCATTAATTTGTGCTATAATAATAATAAACTAAAATATAAATTAACATTTAACACTTTGCCAGACATAATTTCATTTCAACCTCCAACACGCTTATTTTTAGACTCAGAGCAGGTAAGTGCTGTCCTCGGTTACACAGCTAAGTGGTGGAACTAGCATTCAAACCCCAAAATACGAATGTCGAAGCTGCCACTCACTCTTTTCCATACTGTCCTGCTTGTCTTCTTAGTTACTCCTTCCTTCTTTCTGGTGCATCAGATTGCAGATCTATTGAAAAATTACTCATCTACGATTTCTGGAAGTCACAGCTTATTAAAATTTAGAAAGATTGTGAATACCTTGTGTGTTACACAATTCATTTTATAATATTCAGTGGAAGAACTTTCAAATAGCAACATTTCCTTGTTCAGAGCCTAAGCTAAGGAGATCAAAGCTATCAAGCCATTTGAAAGACAATACATTTCAAGAAAGTTTATCTGGGTAAAGTCTGTCCAAAACAAATGGATTCTTTTGTTGTTGTTAGTGAGGCTAGTAAGGAATTTGCTCAAGTTACTCATTTGGAGACCTTATGTTTTTAATGTTGCTGAGAACACGGAAATATTTGGTAGATAAAAGATAATTTTAAGTAGGGATAGCATAACAGTTCTTTTGCTTGAGAAATTCAAAAGATAAAGACAAACAAATATATTTGTGGTTGAAATAAACTCTTCCTTTCATTGTGCATTAGAAAAGTTTCTTACCTCTAATCACTGAGGATTGACTCTCCTGAGTTTTCCCCAGTGACTTCTTGGATAATAATTTTTCTTTAAAAACTCTTGTTTTGACTCTGTAAATTCAGTTTTACTCTGACGTGTGGCAGTGAAGCCTATCAAAGAATGCTCTTGTGGAGTTAGCTCTGTGAACCCGTTTCCCTCCTGGAAGCTCACCTCTGTGGTGCTGCGGGACAGTTAGGGCATGAGTCATCTCTTTCCCCTCAAGTCACAGCCCATTTCTCACCCGCTTTGACCATCTCCCAGAAGTGAGCTAGATCCTCTAAATCTCTTTTGCTTAGGAGCTTTGTGTCCCAGTTATAATTGTCAACGTTTGACTGGATTTGAGCAGATAGGGAAATTTGTTTCAGATATGTCACATTAATGTTTCAGAGCAATTTAGACTTACAGTGTGGCCTTTTACTAAACTGAACTATAGGAAAGTTAATTTAGTTCCCTTTAGTCAGTTCCATTTAAGTGATGGGGATGATTTACCTGCCAGTTGCTATTTAAACGAAACTGGTTGTTTTCATTCCCAGTTTTGTGTTCCCTGGGAAAAACACCCACATCATAGTAAATACCCAATGAATGTTTATTAAATTTCCCCTAGTACATACAAATGCAAATGCTATCTGTTTCTAGAATTTGGTTTGAGAAATGAGTTAATGTGTTAAGACCGTGGGGATTTATAGTAAAATTTGTCAATATAATTTGAATGAGGGGAAAAGACAAACCTGAGAGTCTCACGGTTGACTGTAAATGCATTTTAATTAACGTTTAATAACCTTCAGAAAATGGAAAATTACTATAAGTAAGTGATCTTGGATAAACTCCAGTGACTCCTTTAAAGGGAACATCAAATAAAAATATAGCAAATATATTTTATGTAGCAATTATGTAGATTAAAGAACCTCATTCAACTTCATGCTCTTTGGCAGATTGTAGAATGCACACTCCCTAGCAAGTGAGATGTTGAAAAAGGTACCAGCCTTGTAACAACTTGAAGTTTCCATTCAGAGACTAGTAGATGTACTGGGTATAATGTACTTAGCCAATTAAAATGCTTATTAAAAGGGAAAGGTGTGTTTCTTCTGGCAACTACTGACTACTCACAAATGAATAAGTCTTCCCACTCAAGTCTAGAGGTAAGCATCACTGTTTCACGCTACCATGAACAAAAACGCTGGCTAATGTGTCAAATAATATCTCCCTAACACTGTAGCCTAGAATATCAGTCCAAGTAATGTAAATTGCTTCTGACAATGATCTTTCCCCATCTTCCAGCCCTCCTGAAATTTACTTTTTCCCATCTCTAAAATTGATTTTCTGAAGACCAGGCCATCTTTCTGGGATGTCAGGTTTATGATGTCATGTCCTGTCCTTTACACCCCATCTGCATTACCTCAGGTAGGCTGAAGCTTGTCAGGAAGAGACATGCAGTCATGCTCTGTGAGTCTGTATTACAGTCCTGATTTATTGAGAAAAAGCTACATGATCTGGTAGAAGCTAGGTGGCCAGCCAGAGCAGGTGCAACGTGTCCCAGCGTAGCTGCCCAAAGACCTCAATAGGACTGTGCAGCTGCCAGTACCAGTGTTTGAGAAGGTACCAGTATGCTGTACTACAGCTCTCTTATAATTTGCACTTATTTCACTCTTCCTGAAGCAGGTAGGACGTCTTTACAGTCATCTGGGCCCCTCTGTTTTCCATCCGAACTCCACATCAGCAAGCCCAAATCCTCACCCATAGGAGAAAGCTGATTGAGAGCCCTGGCAGCCATGAGCACTTTGCCCATCTCTGGCCGCCTCAGTTTCTCCACAGTCCCGCCTCTTGACTCTGACTTAATTCTCTGCATGAGTAACCTTGGTGTTTGTGGTACCAGTTTAGTTTGAGGACCATGATCATAAAACCGCTTGCCTCTGTCAACCTTCCATGGGGAAAGCTGAGGCACACCTGGATCTCTGATCCCTTCATTGACATTGGGGTGATGACTTGGTTCCTGGTGCTCGTTGCTAGTGCAAACCTGGAGCCCATGTGCAGGCCCTGCTGCCCAGGGATGGGGTGGGGGAGATAGTAACAGGCACTGGGTCCCGGGACTGAAGAGCTCATTCCCCGGAAAAATCGGAAGGACAAGACAGCAACAAGTCGATGTCTGAGATCACGGTAGTGGAAAGTCTCCCAGTGTGATGAGGTCAAGCTTTAGCTGTATGGGGGGGTCACGGGAGTGACATGAGGAGACAGAGGGCACTGGAGCTGAGAAAACCAAGGAACTACAAAGCCAGGGTGTCCTCATGCTCTTGGACCCCAGGCTGGGCCAGCCCGAGGTCACCCTGAACTTGCCCCACCTCTGGCTGCTGCTCCTTGCCCCCTCTTTCTACCTCTTGGCCTGACTCTCTCTAATACTCCTCCCAGCTCTCCAGAAGAGGCTGCCGCTGCTTCTCTTCTCAGTTCACACAAGGGGCTGGCATGTTCCTCACCTGCCATTGTTCTTGACCCTCACTCAACATCTCTTTCATTCTTTGGTCATTTACCAAATGCCTGGACATGACGCCACCACCTTCCAGGACTCCAGAGCTCAACCTCAGTGCTACCAAGCATTGAACCTCAGTCCTCACAATTCGTGCACCAACCCTCGCCTTGCTCTCCATGCAAGGTGGTGACAGGAAACGCAGCTCCCTAATGTCAAATTTGAAATATGCCCTCTTCTTGCTCTCTCACTGCTCTCCTCTCTTGTGTGTGCTGCACCTCCTCTTCATCCTGTTCAGGATGCCCTTCAACTCCTTCTTCTTCCCCTAATCTTCCATTCCCTTCTGACTTCACTTGGCTGTCAATCTGGATGCCCATAGTTGGCCTTTTCAGCCAAATGTAACCCCAGCTCCATGTTTTCTGGTCCTACTGCAACTTGGCAAGCTTTAGCTATATGGGGGAGTCACTAGTCACTTCTGACTAGTTTCTTTCTAAGTCCCCATCTCATTCCCACAGCAGCCTCTCCAGGCCCCCTCCCACTGCATAAGCCTCCGGTCATTCCCCATCACTCTCTGCAGGTGAACTTGCCTTCCTTTCTCCAGAGGAAACTGGGAACATCTGACATGATTTCCTTCTAAATTCCTCTACTTGGCCTTTCACCTGGGTTGTTTCTCTTTATTCTTATTTCTAAAGAGGAAGTATCTGGTCTCTTTTCTAAGATTGGTTCCTCCGGATTCTACTCCTCCTCTAGAATTTACTTTATCCCTCTTTCTTTTGCTTCTTCGGTTTTCCCCTCTAACTACAAATATGCTCATCTCCCCCATCCTTCTAAAAAAAATTCCTATTGATTCCTCTTGCTGTTGTCCTCTCTCTCTTTTTCTAAGTTACCAAACTTTTTGACGAAGAATATTGTCTATATCTGTTTTTCTCTGCCACCTGCTCATTTCCTTATGCAGTTACTCTGATGCCCACCTCCACCATTCTACAGAAGCTGCCTTCTCAAACGTGGCTCTTGCCGCGTTTCACTCCAGCAGAGCTCAAGGGTCAAGGCTTAGATCCCTCCATCTCCATTATATAATGCTTCCATGTTGGCCCTCAACACACCTGTGTTTAAGAAGTACCTACCCTACTGGTCTGAGAATACACATGAAATGCAACAAGATCATTATGGGCCCAATTCTAAAGCCTTCAAGCTGGCAAATAAGAATGTGAATGTATAGAAACATTATCTACTGTTCACAAGACAATATTGTGAACAGAGGCATACTGATACATCATAAGAAAACTATATTGTGCTTTCCCATAAGATTCATGGTTTGAACCAAGTTGGGTTGTAGCAAATACCAATGGATGTCCTAAGCATTCCACATTTTCTCCTCCTGCTGCTTATTAGCAAGTTACAGAAGTAGCCAGTCTCACTTTGGCAGAAGTTGGTCCATTAAATAACAGAACAGCTTCTTAACAAAAGCACTCTTAATTTATGCTAAACGCTCCTAAATTTTAACTTCATAGATAACAGGAACCACATGTTCTGCAGATCCATTATATTTTCTTTTCTCCAAACATTGTACAGTGGAATCGGGATATGGTCAAATGTAGAGACTGGTTAGATTCGATTTCACCAAAAGAAGCTGAGTGTCTACTCTGTGAAGATATTTGGTCAGACTCTGGAGGGAGAGGATGCAAAGGTAAATTAAGATGAACTCCCCACCCTCAGGGAGATTACAGTCAAGTAGTAGAAACAGGACAAGTACCTGGAGACCACAACTGAAGAGAGGCAATAGTGAGTGCTATTCAGAAGAGGCAGGGACCACTCCAAAGGAGGGGGGCCCCACTCTAACCCCCAGCAGGAGAAGATGGTCCTCTGCGAATGAAGACTAAGAAAAAGCCAACAGATTTGATGTCTATGAACAAACCATACCTGTTATTTAAGAAAGGCTCTGTTGAGAAAAGGATGCTTTTATCTGAAAAATCAGAAATCTCTCTGAACATGTATTTTCACAAATGCTAACCTATTAAATTTGTATTTAGATGATAATAGGTCCTTGTGAGTTTGTCAAAATTGAATTGTGTCATTTGTGTTTTCTGGAGAGTGCCTTTCTTGTGGGCTCCTACCTCATGACATTGTGTCCATTTAGAGGCTTTATGACCAAAGAAAGGCTTCTGCAGGGAGTCAGGGGCCCTATGGAGATAAAATGCCTTATGTTTCCCTGCAGGAGGTCTAGCTCTCTTAGGCAAGTGTAATAGCCATTCATGCACTGAGAAGATCTTATCTTGTGTCCTATTGGTTCAGGGTCACTTGCTGGCTCACATTATATTGAAATGTGGACAGAGAGAGGGAGTAATTTGTTAATGTCATGTAGGATGAACTGGGTTGGAAAGGGAAGTGTACCCGCTTTATAATAACACAAGTGTTTCCTTACTAATCCCTTGGCAGGTTCATTATCTGTGCAGCCCCGGGCAATGGTTAGCCTATGGTGAAAGTGAAATTTAACCCTCAGCATGAAATTAATCCTCAAAGACATACGCCAGCTCAGTCTAAAACTAATACATTCTAAGTGATTTTATAATCCCTGACTCTATTGCGTAGGTGCTAAATTGTTATCAAGATGTTATAGAGCACGCTAGGAAGTTGATTTTTTGTTTACTTGAGAAAACTGGACAAATCTATAAGAACAAGGAGACTGATTTCCCAGTTCAAAGTTGCAGTTGTAAACCTGAGATGGTGGGATGGCTATATTTTAAGCACTAATAGAGTTACCATTTGTTGGTGATCATACTCATGTTTGCTCTGTGTTTTCCCTAATATGTACAGGAATAAAGAATTAAAAAAATAAAAATCACTTGACAAGGACACTTTCGTTCAGCTTATTGACATTTGACATGGAAAAACTGGGAAACACCGGGAGAATGCCAAATAAGTGTGAATGGTTCCTTGTGGGGTCAGGAAACCTTTAACAAGTGTTTAAGAGTAAAAGGAAGTAAGGCTGTGTCCCTTTTCCTGTTTCACAAGACAGGGCTTTATTCTTAGCCTTTTCGTGTATCTTTCTTTCCAAGGTGTATGTACCATTAGGGAGAGAGAGGAAGGAAAGATTAAGACTGAGAAGTGGTGGAAGGGAGCCAGTATTTACTGAGAAATATACATACCAAGTATTTTACACACATTGTCTTACTTAATCCTCACTGCAAATGGCAAGGTAGGTATCACTTTTTCAGATAAAGAAACAGAAAGTTTTAAGTTCCCTGCTGAGGTTTGTACAGTGGGTAAGTGACATAGTCAGGATTTGAATACAGGTCTGTATAACTCCAAAGGCTTTTCTATTTCTTCTGTATCACAGAACCTAAGAAAAGATCAAAGATTTGGAAAATCAATGAAAAGATCAAAGATTTGGAAAATCAATGAAAAGATCAAAGATTTGGAAAATCAATGAAACCCTGCCTGATTGAAATTCAATCTTTTTCCCCCCAAAATGTGAGAGATCCTTGAAATTTACCTAGTTGCAGTGTAGAATATTAATGTTCCTCTGTGCTAATTTGTGTTTTCTTTTAATGCAACATGATTACTTATTTTTACCATATTTATAGGTTGCTCATAGTTCCATATACTGCATTATTACAAAATTAGTTCATACCTTCACTCCTAACACTTTAAAAGGTGGTTGTGAGATAAATGCCCAAAAGGCTCAAGGGCGTGGGATAAGTGTACCCTAGAATTCACAGAATTCTTTATTCCTAGATATTTCAAAGAAATCGAGGGTCTCCTGAAATTAGGAACTACATCTGACATGCTATTTTAATCCAGGAAATGCACATTTATTAGAAGTCTACTGTTGCTTCATTATCTATCTCCACAATTTTAAATGATTTTTACATAGGGAAGGTGGACTTTTAAAAGAATTACAGCTGTCCCTGTGTGTATCCTTACTTTGCCAAACCCTTATCAAATTAGTGTTCCAGATATTGGTTCTCTCGTGCCTGGCCTATTTTAACATCCTTTTTTGCTGTTGCTTCCTGTTGGTTGACATTGCCTATCACTCTGCTGTGGAAGGAAATTAAATTGGTCTGGCACAATTTTCCCTTCATAGAGCCAAGTTCAGTAGAAGCCAATGCCCTTTCCTGAGTAGACACAAATCAGCTCTTTGATTTACTAATTTACTCCCATTTCAGCTTATTGTTTAGGTACTTACTTCTTTCTGACTCTAAATGTACCTTTTCGTAAACTTCTAGAACATTCCTCCTAAGCTTTCAAAAATCATAAACTTAGTTCTTAGGAAAAAGTTATGAGCCCTTTCCGATGTACCCATAACTCCTTTTAAAACTCTCTGCCAGGCTCTTTTCTGTGCTGGTTTAACTTCCCACTTACCCAGGAAAACACGTGCTCACTGCCCCAGAACTGTCCTTCCTGGCTTCACAAGTTAACTGCTTCAAATAAGTTTTCTCCATTTAACCCCATATTTTCTCCAATCCATCAACTCAATTTGTATAACCTATCTCCTTTAAGTGTTTATTTATATTCTGTGTGTGTGTATAAAATTTATTTTAATAGTGCTGTATATTTACTTTGAATTCCCTTCTCACTGACTCTGATTTTCAAACTTCCTTGCATCTCACCTTTGTGTTCTTATGGCTGGTATAGTTTGCTATGCACTTTATAGATGGACTGAAAAATTAACTTTGATGGACTTATATGGAAGTTTTACATTTTAGTGAAATTAGTATTTTTTTTCTAATTTTAGGCAAAGCAAAATTATTCAAACTCTGGTAAATGAGTATTTAGTAAAGTTTATACATTCTGATAAAATGTTCTTTGTTGTTTAATCACACAAAAAGGGGTGGCATCTGCTTTGTTTTCTGAAATTTGTTTCATCATTGTAGAGTGCCACAAGATGTTCCTTTGAAGTGATGATTTTCTTAAGGCTAGAAACAGTCATTTATAGTATTAAAAAAAAACTTTAAAAGGCATAAAGCTGAAAATAGGCAGTAAAAATTTGTTGTAGATAGATTCTTTTGAGTACCCAAGAATGCCTTCCTGTTGGCATTTGTTTATAACTTTGTTTTTCTAAAATTACTTCCGAACTGTCAGCCTGCAGAAAAGCATGAAAAGTTGTAATAATCACACTTCATATCTGTGAAGTTAATACAGAATATTATGGAAAATTGTTTTAACTCTTGAAAATCCCTCTACAACTATAAAAGTGCAAATGAGATTGTCCCTGCTGTTTTAGCCAGGCCTGTGAGCCTCAAAGCAATAGGATATTTATAAGAAAATTCCAGACATAGCAGTGCTGCCATGATCCATATGACCCAAACTTTCCAGTTTTCGTCTCTTGTCCTGCCTGAGGAAAAACAAAGAGGCATAAAATTTAAATTGGAAGATCTCAAATCATTGTTATGACTCGTAATGAAGATAAGTGCATTATTTTATAGAGTCAGTCGGTTGATTTGGAAGAAGAAAGCACTTCTAATTTTCATTATACTCTGGTGATTTTCAAGTCACTGTCTCTCCATAAATAGCTCCAACTTCTCTCCAACACTGTCCTGAGAAACTGGCTATTTCTGTTTTTGAGTGAGGGATTTGGTTTTCTTTAAGACTATACTGACAATCCCTTAAATTTAAAAGATTCTGTTTAATTTTTTATCAAACTAGCAAAGACACAGCATGAAAATTACTTGAGCATATCTATGTATTGATCTTTCTCACATTTTATACTTGGAAAAGACTACACTGGTATCTTCAGCTGGGGCTCAAATAGCTTGAAGGAAAAGTACATTGTGTATTTAAGAGTCTTTTCAATGTTTCTAATTTGGTTTGGAATTTAATTCAGTAGATTCCAGTTTGGATTTCTCAGAAAACATTTTTGCCAGCCTTATGGGCACCGTGGCTTCGTTCTAAGGGTTGATGCATCTCATGAAAGATTGTTTGAGAAATACCAAAGAGGCATCTTTAATCAGTTCAAAACTGGCATAATAAAATTATCTTGTGGTGGAAACTCATTTTACTTTAAACCTAGATAAACAACTGAAGTAAGGAGGGGCTATATACAACAAGTAATACTAAGCTTATAAGAGGAGAGTTGAATTTAAAATTCAGGATTTTTTCCTGATTTTATACCTACTGTATGTACTAGAGATGTTCCCCCACGAACTCTGATACTGCTACATATATTTGGGTGCCGCTGTGTGCAAAAGATAAACTAGCATTTTAGCCTTAAATCTTAGCTTTTCAGCCAAAGCTTTCTAATAGAAATATAATGTGAGCCATACATATAATTCAAACTTTGCTATTAGCCACATTTTAAAAAGTAAAAAGTACATTCTTACTACAGTATATCTTATGGGATCCAATGACCATGTTATCAATCTATGACTTTTAAAACCAGATAACCATCTCCCACTTCGAAACCCATCATGAAATTCTAGTAAATCTAAGCTTTCACTTACATCCCAAGTCATGAAATTGATGACGTAGGATACTGAGGAGGGAATGGTGTGGGTTTTCATATGTATGGTGAAGGGCAGTGGTAATATTCCTTAAGAATATATTAACTTGGAAAAATAACTATCTTGCAATATTAACCTTTTTTCGCCTTATATAAGGCATGCAACTTTAAAACTAAGTAGAGTGAAAATACATCTTGTCTCCCATTTTGTCTTCTCCCAGAGGAGGAATGTGAGTGCTTTCTAGTTCCCTATTTCCTGAAATAAGAAAAAGGATACAACTGTTATCACCAAAGTCTTACTAGTATCCTAGGATAAAATATTTAGAGAAAAATAAGCCCTTAAAAGGGAATGTATGGATTCTGTACCTGGATATTCACACAATTTTCATAATGCCTCAGGTTACATACTTTACTGAAACTACCTGTCCCCCCGCCCCACATGTGAGGCACTTTTCACACTGAATGGAAGCGATGAAATGTTTGGTTTAATAATATTAATAATTTCCCATTCGATTTGGTGCTTGTGTAGCATCTTTTGCTGGGAACTAATGGCAGTAAAAGAACGTGAATGATACCAGAAAAATGTGAAAGAGAAAATTGTGATTCGTTCCTTGGATGCAAATTCTGTATGACATACTCATAGCATATCCAGGTTGTTAATGAAGATTTTTTTTTTTTTTTTTGCCCTAAGAAATAACATGGCAATGCATGATTCTGTGGTGATTTCTACTTGTTTCTCCCTTTTAGTTTTTATGAACATGTGCATTTTTAAATATAAAGACTTAGATTCTAAATGGTGTACTAGGAATATGCACTATTCACAGTGTACTATCCTATAGAAAGCAATAATGTGTTATCTCAGCAGTGAAGCAATCCACAGGGGAAAAAAATGCAACAACATGTGATGGCAATCGTATAGCTGAGGAGGAGTGAAAAGAAGAAGGCAAGCTGTTACTGGAAGAAATGAAGGTGTACTATTTGGTAGACATGTTTTGAGGTACCTGCAAGTTCCTGCTCTGCAAGTTGCCATCACTCAAAGGCTTTGCTGAAAGGGTGGGCTTGACATCCATGTTTGCACGATAACTCCATTCCCTGGATGTGACTAAGTGAGCCAGGGATAGATAGCTGACTCCCTAGAGAATTTTAATTGTGATGTGATTTTGCAGTGAGAAAACCAACAGGAGACAGAAAGCACTCTCAAATTAGGATAATTTGAAGAGGGTTTATAAATGGATTCATTATAAGAGTATGGGCAGGGTGTAAGGAAATTACAAGGAAGAACTCAGGATCCTGGGGCTACCAGCAAAAGGAAGTAAAGCTGCTCCTATGCCTAACCTCAAAGGTGTGTGTGAAGGGCAAGGTTAGCCAACTTGAAAGATGAAAGTCACAAAGAAAGGGCTCCTTAGAGGAGCAGTGAACTTCTGTTGATAGAGACAAGCCTGAGGAAGCCTCACGGGAAGGAACCAGACAGATAAATATCCCCAGTGCATTTTCCTCCATTCTTCTTGTCACCTGCCATGGCTTCTTATTGACCAAATCCAACTGGAAGGCAGAGAACATAGTAGTCTTTTGATGTAATCAGTTCAGATCGCCTCTCGGGGCAGCAAACAGGGTGGAGAAGAGTAGAGAGTGGATCTGGAGGAGCAAATGAAAGGTATTTGGCACATGTAGTGGCAGAAAGGTGTAAGTGGTGAGCATTGGTTTTGTGTCATATTACACCAGGGCAGGGGTTGCTCTGTCAAGTTCAGTGCTGTGGAGGAGCAGGAAGCATGAGCTGGTGTACAGAGAGGACATGGAGAGAGACAGAGACACAGTACAGTGTTGATCCTTGGACAGTTAAGGCAAATCTAGCTGCAGTAACAGATAAACCCCTGAATTTCAGTGGTTTACCCCCAATCAAATATACTCATATAATAGTACAATGTGAGTATTACCAGGTGGTAGGAGGTTCTCCTCAGTGTGTGATTTAGTGATCCGGGCTCCTTCCATCTAGTGGCTCTGCACGCACTAGAGCTTTGGAGTCCTCTGCTTTCTTCTTGCTGGTGATAACAGATTTGATGTAAGATGCAGCTAGTCTCTGCTATAAAGGTATCTTGCAAAGTACCTCTCGCAGGAGCAACAGGAGAGAGAATGGAGGAGCCCCACTCACTTCTTTAAAACCTCAGTCTGATATACACTACCAAATGTAAAATAGATGGCTGGTGGGAAGCAGCCGCATCGCACAGGGAGGTCAGCTCGGTGCTTTGTGACCACCTAGAGGGACGGGATAAGGGGATATATGTATACGTATAGCTGATTCACTTTGTTATGCAGCAGAAACTAACACACCATTGTAAAGCAACTGTACTCCAATAAAGATGTATAAAAAACAAGCAAAAACAGAGCAAAGAAAAACAACCTCAGTCTGGAAGTAACATACATTACTTTGCTTAGATTCCACGGAAGAGAACTAGTCACATGACCTACACCTGGATGTACAGGGGGCTGGGGATGCACTTACTATCTGGCTGTGTAGGTATCTCCCAGCATCAACTTTTCACAAGGAATCACTTCCGCAACAGTCCCTGGTGGATTCCCATGTCCCAGTCCCAGTTCCCAGGAGACCAGGAGACCTTATTACACCTACTTGTCACACATGGTCTCTGTAATAACCACCCCCCCCGATATGACACATGTCACATGGCAGTGCTAGCAACCAAAGCCCTCAGTGAAGCCAACATAAAAAAAGGCATCTGATTATGCCTTCAAATTTCTAGAATGTTTAAACTGGGGATTTTAAAGAAAATGTTGTTTATCTTATTTGTATATAAAAGTGTGGTATCTTGAATTGTGTACTTGTTTATCTGTATACATGAAAACTTTCAGAAATTGTACAGCTTTTTAATTCTCATGATAGTTAGCTGAAACTCAACCTGACACAAGTAATATTAATATATACACACATATATATATATATATGTATATATGTATGTATATATATATATATTTGAACAAATCTTCATTGCAGAAAGTTCTCTTGGCATCATATATTTAAAGTTGTGAGTATACTCACTTCATCATTGAAAATACTCATTTCTCTCCTTCCTTTATTTCAAAAGTTGTCTATATTCAAGGGAATGAATAAAACAGGGAATACCTTCCAACTCTTCTATAAATTATATCAAGATTTCTTTTAATAGACATTTCAAAGTATGGAATTGCAGCTGTCCTGCGATTTCTGCCAGAATTTGACCTAACACACATGAGTAAGTTTGGGCCTAGCAGTTCCAAAAGTATTTGTACTGGGAAGTAGAGTGTTTTACAGTGGTTCTTCCCTTTCTTTCTTTCTTTCCTACCCCCCTCCCTCCCTCCCTGCCTCCCTTCCTTCCTTTCTTTCTTTCCTCCTCCAAAAGGGCTAATGTAGTACCACCAGAGCCAACAGAAAGCCACAGTGATTTGGCCAGATTTCTGAAAATACATACATTTTTCAAAAGAAATTTCCATATTTTCTCAGAGTTTTCAAACTAAACATGCATCTATGAGAATCTAAATAACAGACACTTACCACTAGTCCATAATGCAGAAGTGGAAATCAAACACAAAAAAACAAGAAGGGCATTTTATTTCAAGAAACAAACAGAAACTAAATCCACAAAATACATAGGGGAACAGAATGAAGAAGGGATCGTTATGGCTGCGGTCAGCTGTGCTATGTGTCCTCATCATCCTCATCATGTTATATTAGTTCTTGTTTGGCTTCCAGGAGCAATAGGACTCCTTATTAAGCCCTCAAAGTGAAGAAATCCCAGAGAGATAGGCACATGGCAGCAGGGCCATCCTCCCACCAGGAGGAGAGACTGTACCTGACTGAGGTGCTCTACCTCACTGTGACCACGGTACCAGGGGAGAGAATACCAAAGGACATTGGAGGCTGCCTGCCCCTTCCTCCTCTCAGGACGACCCATTTTCAAGGAAAGTTCAGACTCAGCCAGAGGCCACTTATCTCAGAAGCTCAGCTCTAGTGCAGAGCTGAGAAACGAAACACATGCAAAAATGGTCTCTGGACAGCCAAATTGCATGGTGTGCTGGGAAGGCTCTGATGTTCATGGACCTGACTCATAGTCTGGCCCCTCCAGTCCCTACTAAGGGTCATGACCAAGGTGGGTTATCTGGTCCTTAGTTCACTGCTGGGTGTAAGTGATGAATTAAAGGTCATGGGAGGAATGCAGGAGAGAAAAATGGGAGAAGGAGAGAAAAGCAGGGAGAGTGCTTAGGGGCAGACACACTGATGGGCGAGAAATGATAGCTCACTGCCTAGCAAGAAAAGATCGAACAAAACCATGTTGGGAAAACCAAGAACTAGAAAAGCACTATGGGGCCATCAGTGCAGGGACTGGCCTGCCCATGCCTTGCAAGGCCTGATGAGATCACTGTGTAACAGCACAGGAGGGTAGTTCCTAGTCAGAAGGTCCCCACCAACCCCAGGCACTTCAAAAATGCTGTGTCGTGTTCCCTGTGTACTGTTCAAGGAAGCAAGCAAGAATACCACAAATTTGGGAAGACTTGCCTGTCATTAATGTTTTAATGCTACATGTTTGTCTCCTATTAGAATGCAAACTTCTGTAAGAGGGTCAGTGTCTAAGTTAAGCGGAGTCTCACACCCAAGTACCCCATACAGAGTAGGCATTCCATAAATGCTAGTTGGCTTGAATTCTCTGTGAATTTCACTGTTTCAGAACACTTTTGCTCTTTTATACTCAATGGTAACATATTACTTGTGAAGGGAGGGACTAAAACTCCAAATGTTTAAGTCTAATCTTCACGCTTAGAATTCATGATGATTAAATGAATGAGAGTGATTGGAGTTTCACTGGAGACCACCAGAACTCACCCTAGCAAAAGTTTGAAGGAGGGGTTTTAAACTCATGTATTTACTATAGGTTTCTCGCTTGGGTGTCATTTTATATGAATGTCATGTTTAGTCTTTAAGATTTTAGGGAGCCTAGGTTAACCAAGATATCTGATTATCTTAAATTGTAGAACAGGGAGCTATTATTTTAAAAACTAATTGTTTGAAAATGCAAAGTTACATTTATGTGAAAGCTGCTAGTTAGAATTAGATGAACATTTTATAAAATTAAATGACTTGAACTGTCTTGAAGTGCTTTGTTACCTGCCAAAGTACCCATCTATAATTCAGCCAAAAACATTAGTTGTCTTTTATTAAACATTTGGTTAATTAGTGAAGTATAGAGTCCTATACAAGTTCTGTGGACAAGTTAGGCCTGCTCCTGGGTGGGAATAATTCACGCATCTTTTCTGTTGCCAGTGTTCTAAGTGATTTTTAATTATTTTTAGCATGTTATTTGATGATAATAATGAAACCATACCCTTCCACTGGGGCTGTCTTGAGTGTGGGTTCATGACATAATGGTATAGTCATCATTAAAAGTATTTAGTTGAGAGAAAGAGCGAGCGAGCAAAAGAATTTACAGAGTTATTAGACGGTGGCCTTGACAATATTCCCCAGGCACACAGTAGGCACTTAAAACACTTGGAATATGGAATAACTAACGCAGATGTAGAGAACGGCTTGAGGGCACGGGGTGGGGGCCGGGTGGGAGGGGAAGCTGGGATGAAGTGAGAGAGTGGCATGGACATATATGCACTACCAAATGTAAAATGGATGGCTAGTGGGAAGCAGCCGCATAGCACAGGGAGATCAGCTCGGTGCTTTGTGACCACCTAGAGGGGTGGGATAGGGAGGGTAGGAGGGAGGGAGATGCAAGAGGGAGGAGATATGGGAATATATGTATACATATAGCTGATTCACTTTGTTGTACAGCAGAAACTTAACACAACATTGTAAAGCATTTATACTCCAATAAAGATGTGAAAAAAAAAAAAAAAACAACCCTCGGAAATAAATCCCACAGAATAGATGCTAGGTAAATACAGAAATGTGGTTTTTTGGTCCAGAATGTATCAATTCAACTGTCTACAATGAGAGGGCTGAAAGGAATCACATGATGTCTTTTGCTCTTCAAAAAACATTGCATCTAAATTCTTTTACCAAAGATGTCCTGCCCACCTTCCCCATGCAGAGATCTCTCTCCATCCATAGTGTATACCCTGACAGGGAGAGATCAAATTAAATGAACACAATTGCCGTTCCTTTGGGCGATGTGCAAGTAACATTATTCCCTTTTTAACAAATGAAAAAGCTTGGCTTCAGAATAGTGATTTTACTGGTCCTTCACTGAACTCGAGAGACAAATTTCTAGTACAACTGGGAGACTTCAGGGAAACCTACTCCCTCCAGTCTGCTGCCTTTCTAGCTCCAAGCTGCTACTTTTTCTTTTTAAAGTGATTTTAACCCTACAAATAGAAGGAACTGTTAAACTAAGGGGTACCCTGAGATGAGATGAAAAATGTAAATATGCAATCTAAGTTAAAAGTGATTTACAAATAAGCAGGATTATTACCATTTTGGGGTCATTTTCAGGTCCTGTCCACCTATGAAATGCTTTTAAAAACTGTGTTCTCATTTGGATCCGATAACTCACCCAAATCTTGGTAACATATGAGGTCAATCTTGGTATAAAAAAATAAACTTCCCTTGAAATTTTCCTCAACTCTGATAAGCATAAGCATGTTTACTTCCTTAATAGCCAAGTTTATTATCTCCATTCTTCAAATTTCTTTCTAGAATAAGCATTTATGCTTATGAATACAAAGAAACCACCCACTCTTTTCATCTTTCTTTCTTTGACATTATTGAAAAGCATCCTTTCTTATCAGTACTAAATAAAATAGGCACATTTGATCAGTTAAAATAAGATGGATTGTATATATTAGGTCTCCAGAGACTCTATCTTGCCTGACATTCCCCCTCACTGGGACCCAGGCTTATGGTCTCTAGTGCATAATTAATTTCTGTCAAGTGGCTCAGTTCCCAGGGCAAGTAAGATTCGGGTAGATTTGACTGCTTTTGAATCCCCTGTTCTGGAAATCTTTTATGGAGACAAGAAACCAAGAATTTGAGTCTCATCCAGAGCAATGAGCTGAGGTTCAACAGGTAAGAATGATGCCATATGGTCCTCTGTCATGAGGTAGTAGGTGTTATTGGTGAACATTAGGGAAAGTTGTGAACCCAAGTTGGTGGGGGCAGGAAAGGGAGGATCAGAGAGAGAAAGAACATAGCTAACTTTTTTTTTAGGGGGGTTAAATTTTGAAAAACTATCATTATTTTGGGGATATGGGAAAACTATGATACTTGTCATGACTGTGGTTCTTTTAATATTTGATTGCTGAAGTTGATTTAGCCCTCTCTATTTTCATCACCTTGGTAATGGGTTTTATTTCCAATCTGTGATCCATCCTTCCCTCATTTCCCAAGTATGAGTTGGATTCATGCTAATCTACCACTCTAATGGCCAGCCTAGGTTAGTGTACTTGGGAAAATGTAGATGGGTGTATCGGGGTGTAAGGTCATTTGTTGGCATTAAATGTGAATTTTAATTAAATGTAGGCATACATACACACATATGTATTTTCAAAGAGTGGCAGAACTATAATCTGATATTAAGCTTAGTTTTATAATGTGACTGGTATTTTACAAAGCAAAATGACTGAAACACATGCTAGTCAAGCTTTTGTTTAATTGAGACCAGTTTATGCTTGGAACATTTTAATCATACAGCTCTGTCAATTAACCTGTTTTATTGCTTGTGGTTTAACATTATTAGATTTAGGTTGTTATCTCTAATGATCATTTGTCTCTGACTTGTTAACTAGCATATCGTCATTAAAATAAATTGTAGAATTATATTGTCAGTGTACTTAGTTATTATCCCTTAAGTAATATAAACAACTGGAAGAACTTGTGCCAGATGGTAGCATAAACTCTCTTATCATGATTCATTTTACAATGTCAAATTTTACCCAGGTTCTAAATACTAGGAATACTATATGTCTTATAATTGTGTTAAGATGTACAAAACTAGATCTATTTCATCACACTATTCGGGACAAGTAGGTAAATGTTTATTGTAACAAAATTTGTGGTTAGCAAAATGATGAACCATTTACAGGATATTTAAGTGTACTGTTAAAGTGTGAACTGTAAAACGTACAGTCACAGACTATCAGGTTTTAAATCTTCTTGGCTTGTGAAAGGAGACTGCAATTAGATGTGTCTAGGATCACAGGAAATTACCAAAAGTATAATCAGGCTATCTGGGTTGATCTGATAGTTCAGAGAGATAATATTTTTGAGGCTCTGTTCAAAAATGTGTTCGAAATTACATGGCACAGAAGATTTCCCTTGCTTTTGTGGCCTTGCCAAGATGTTATTACCTTATCTGTAGTAATTATCTAGGCTGACTGAGCACTCCAGGTTACATATTTCTTCAAATTATAAACTGTTCTATAATAACATAGAGAAATTTATTGGTCTTCTTTACAACATCATAAACGCTAAGCCAAAGCATAGCCCAGCCCACCTACTCCTAGTAAAGACATTCAGACTTTTAAACAGACAAAGGGCATCTTAATTTTTACCAGGTAAAGGTACCTATTTCTTTTATAAAGAGACTCTCTCCTAGGGAAATGACTGAGCAACAATCAGGAAAAGTATATTTCTTTTCCATGAATTTTCAGAATAATTTGATGAGTAGCCAAAAATGTGAGTACAGCTTTTGAACTTCAGTCAGTGATCACTGCTGAGGCAGAGCCAAACTCACGACCCTTGTGGATTTGTTAACATTATTTTAGGGTGTTAATTGATGCCAGGCCTAGACTGTGAACCCAACAAGCAAAGGCAATGCTTAAATTGCAGATAAACTAAATTCCTAGAATCTCTATTTAATACTTGTGTTCTGCCTTATTTTATAATTGATTACTAACATTTCCCTGCCCCCCATCTGTTTGTTCCATTCGTGGTCTATTCATTGTTGGGTCTCCAGAACTCTTAACCTTGCCCCTTGTGCAGATGGGTATCTCAGGAAATGTTGAGACAGAAACCTGCATCTAGAACTGTAAACCACACCCTTCCAACATGATTAAAGGACTCTTGTGCTTATCATGACTAAGGCAACGTTATGTGGATTTTTGTTATATTTAATCTGGAGTAAAACAAAATACCCATAGCTGAGATTTTTTTTTTTTTTAATTACCATTCACAATCACCAGGGACTTAAAATTAGAACAGGAAAGCTATGGATATAGAGAAATGTTAGGAGAAAACCTTTCTCCCCAGCACTTGCTAAAGAAAACTGATAGAATCATCTCCCAAATCAGCAGTGTCAACTCCCCATCCGATGCTGTCTTTCTACGAGGATGACAAATGCAAAGTCTCCTTCCCCCTTCAGTTCAGTGGTTAGCCTTTCATGGGAAGGGGGTATTTCTTCTCTTGAGGCAGCCTCAGTATAAGGTGATTTTTCAGAGTACAAGAAACAAATAGGGCTTCCCTGGTGGCTCAGTGGTTGAGAGTCTGCCTGCCAATGCACGGGACACGGGTTCGAGCCCTGGTCTGGGAAGATCCCACATGCTGCGGAGCAACTAGGCCCGTGAGCCACAACTACTACTGAGCCTGCGTGTCTGGAGCCTGTGCTCCGCAACAAGAGAGGCCGCGATAGTGAGAGGTCCGCGCACCGCGATGAAGAGTGGCCCCCGCTTGCCACAACTAGAGAAGGCCCTCGCGCAGAAACGAAGACCCAACACAGCCAAGAAAAAAAAAAAAAGAAACAAATATACATGATGGGAATTTTTCTAAAGATGTGCTTTCTAGGGCCTTTTTCCAAAGTTTGTAACATAGGCGTGTACACCTAAATTTCAAAGCCTCAAACGTGTCTTTGCATGTTCAGTGACTTTGCCCATGCTCAACGAACCAGTAAGCAAGCAAAAATACTCTGTAGGAGCAACATCTTATTTCAGTAAGATAGGCTAATTACAATGAATTAAAATCTTTATTTAATCTTCCTACAGTTATCCTTTTAATGTGTTCTGTAATTGCAAACCTTTAGTCTGTTAATCTCTGATTCATTGGTGGGTTTCTTAAGTGTTTATTAAGGAGCACATGTAACATTCTGGTAATTACTAATAATCTTTGTTCATAGCACATTTACACAGATCTCTGCAGGGAGTTTCATTAGGCTCATCACCACTTATTGACAGTGTACAATTTTTATTAACGGTCTCCCACCCTTATAAAATATGGAATTTGGAGCTTTACTTTACAAAACACAATGAAATGTGTCTTCGAGAGAAGAGACATTTGTTATGGCTAACAAACTCAAATATTAAGTCGGTGTGTCACCGTCCCTTCAAAATCAAAGTGTCCTCTAATGTCTGTGGTGCCATTTTACCACTGAGGAGAAAGGCAAAGAGGGGTTAAATTACAGTTCTCACCAGTTTACACTATTTATCGGTGACAGCACTGGAGCTGAAACTGGTGGCTCCTAGTCAATGTCTCAGTCTCCCAAGTGCCTCACGTCCTTTGACACAAAGGTGTAATTTTTGTGTAGCAGTGCATTATGGTAGCATAAAATTCCACTCAGGAAAAAAAGAACCACTTAGGGCTGTCTCTGGTGGGAAACAGAACATCCTCACCCTAAACAAAACCATCCTCACCCTAAACAAAACCAGACCTTCGTGCCACCTCCTTGAGAGCTGAAATCCCTTTAACAGGGGACAAGTTCCGGAAGACAGCATATCAAATTAAAAGCCACGATAAGGATAAATGATTGGTGTGAATGCTTTTCTGAGAGCAGGGTTGAGTAGGGGAAGGTAAGAGAGAGCATGAGAATACTCTTGGACTGGAAAATGATCTGGAGATGATGCTAGAAATAAAACCCACCTATCTCACTGCTTTGCTTAAGATTGGTGGCAATGCCAAAGGGATGGGTTAGGATGACTTTTGCCCCCATTCCCAAATCCCCATCAGTTCTCAACCCTAAAGCACCGCAAATAATCATATGATCTAACTAAAAAGCAGAGCATGTGCTATGCAAATATAGCTTCAGGACAAATCTTATCCCCTACCCCAATCTGACTCTTTGCAACTCAATTGCTGCCCTTCATATAAATATATAGATTACATATACATATACATGTATATATATATATGTGCATGCGTGTGTGTGTGTTTGTGTGCCCTAAAGCCTCCACTTCCCAGTATAGACTCCATCAGCCAACAGTAGATGAAGATGATAGATGTAAAATTTCCTTTGGAAAATAAAGGCATTGCATAAATGTGAGACTTAGGAATTTTCAAACAGCCTCATTCTACAGCTTTTAAGGCAGTAATAAAGTCATTGTGTTTCTCAACACGTATCATTCTTATGATATCTTAGGAAGTGCGCAGACAAGCTGAATGCCTAAAGTGACATTTCTAACAGTGCTAAGAATCAACAACAGACTTTGGTATCACTGACTAAGCACACAATTAAGTCGGAGGAAATAGTGCAGTAATGGTTCTTGACCAGTTTAAAGAAAAATATTTTAGTGAGTGAGAACATTCTTTTGCTTTTAAAAATATGTTTGTACATTTGCTCACGAACATTGAGCAGCTCTTCCTTGCCCTGCCGTAACCGCAATAACTTGCTTCATATTTATGGTGTGGTGGATGGTAGGGCTGTTCCCTCCCAATTTGAAGAGTGTGCAGTACCAGGCTCCCTAGCTCCATGGCAGATGGGACCACTGGCTGCTGGGCAATGGAGTGTAGGGTTTGAGCCACACTCCTTTCCCTGTGTTTCTTTCTGACCTGATATTAGGCACTGAATATTTCTTAAGTATTACTCCATTGTCCAATTTGCCCATTTGGCAGCAAGTTTTCATTCTAATAAAAGAAGTTCCTCAGATGGAGATTCCAGATGTGGCTAAACTGCTTTTATTAGGACAATGGGAAAGTCCAATCTTTTTGTCTAGATATCTTGATTGTATTTAGAGTAGTGTGGCTTTGCCTTTGTAATTTTACAAAGAGTTCTATTACGTAACTGGAAAATTGTCTCCTCGAGCATAGAGAGAATTTGTTAGCACAGAACGCAGCTTGGAAAATGCTGATGTAAAGCCTCAATTCGAGAGAAACCTTTTAAGTTGCTGAAATGTAATGGAGACGAAGAAGGAAATTGCTGTTTTACATGATTGACCAAAATGCACTGTAATTATATCAACTTGAAACAGATCCCTTAGAAGAACTGATAACTCTGTGATCAGAATAAGTCATGTGTAGTGGAACTAAATACAGCATGGACTTTCTCTGCAGAGTGCAGACATGCCGTAAGTGAGATGTGCAGTAGAAGAGACAGCTGTGCTTGCCTTAGCCTGTTTAATGGGACCTCTAGCTGCTTTAGGATAGTAAGGAATGGTGGGAGGCTTTACAGAGGAATTAGTATGTACCATGCCTGCCCATCCTTTTGCATTGCTCTGCAACACAGCTTGTGGACTCTCCTCGTGTGATGCTATTTGATGTTGCCGCTCCTGTTTGTAATGAACACAGCATCACTCATCAGACAGTCAGCTTCTAAATGGAACACTCCTCAAAGATTCCACTGACTGTCCTTGCTGCCTGTTTTAAAGTGGGAGGGTAAAGTTTAATCACAGATATTTAGCCCAAATATATCCTTCCCGTTTTCCCTCTTCCCTGTAATGTCACTGCATAGTATTGATACTATTTTCTGTCAGCCATAGATAAGATCATCTCCAGTAAAAGTAATACTAGTGTTTATTCAGTGCCAGTAAAACTCATTGGCTGACATGTGATACTCTGAAATACTATTCCTAAACATTATTCCTTGCATATGGTAATCATCTATTTGTACATCTCCTTCACATAACTATAAGTTTCTAAAGGGCAGGATTATATCTTATTTCTTCATAATGCCCCAATTAGTGGAGTACCTAATACATAGTAAGTAGTCAAGAACTCATTAACTGAGAATAGTGGATTGGAAATATTATCTGTTGGATTCTGAAAAAAGAAAGAAATTGCAACTAATGAGTGAAGTGCCTAGACTTCCAATAGCCAAGTTAGATAACTAGTTAATTAAGAAGTAATTGTACTCTGTATTCATTTTTGTGTAAGCTGACAGAGGACCCACCTTGGTATTACTGAAACATGCAGACATCATAGACAAAGCTGATGTCTCTAACCCCATCAATAAAAGAGGAGCTAAGGTCAATTTTCTTGCCATTAGGATTCACTTGCTTTGGTCCCTCTCGTGACTCACAGTTCCTTCTAGGACCGGGTCACATGACTGTGAGATGGCCACAGAGTTAGCTGAAATGCTCCGCTGAGGAAAAGGCCAAACGCTCTATATTGGTCATTGACTTTATCTCATAAACACCCTCCTCTAACCCGCTCAGGTCTCCATCCACCCTGAGCAGCTGAATGCCACCAGCAGGGTACTGTAACATCCATCCTGAATGAAACACGGGAGGTTGTCATGGTGGGAGATCTTTTCTTTCACTTCTATTAAAAGGACATCTTTCCCTCTCTCAATTCGCCACCTGAAATGCTTTCTCCTGGCTTACTCTTTTTGCCTCTCTGAATCCTATAGGACCAGCTTAAATCCCTTCTCCTTCCTGAGATCCTTCCTGATCCTCTGCAGAAAACAGTAATTGCTCCCTCTGATGAACACCTGGGCAACTTGTGCTGCTGCTACTTGACATTTTGGATATTTTCCCTTTTATTGTAAAAATTTTTTTCTCATTTATTTACTGTGTTTCTTGAGAGTGGGGATAATGCCCTGGGTTTTTGTAAAACCTATAGCATCTTATTTCATATGGCAAATATTTTAAAAATACTTGGTAATTTGGGAGAAAAGTATCCAGAAAGGAATTTGACAGAGGGAAATGAACTTAATGAAAATTATTACAGTTATTATGAGAAAAATCTATAAGCATGTAATGTTTTTATAATATATAAAACTATTTTAAGTTATTCTCTTGAACGTTAGACATAAGAAATTTTTCATACTCAACAATGAATGTAGGTTACAAATATGCAAATGCGGAGATGGAGATTCTTTTTTGAATTAGAATCAAAGTCGTATTTTGGAAATCGCTCTCTATGTTCCAAAATTATTTGTTGTATAAACTTACATGTAGTTATTCCATTGTACTGTTTTGTGTTTGGCATTATTAATTCATTTGTATCCCAAGTCCCAGATCATCTCATCTACATACAGTAGTCCAGAAATACCAAAGGTGGTCCACCTACCTGACCATCAAATCATGTTGTCGATTCTAGACAGAACTGCTTACTGAGTCTTCTAGGCCAGTGGTTATATACACACCAAATGCACCTCTGGATCCAGAACAGTTTAAATGAGTTAGTTGTAAAGCTTCATGATCTTCTGATAAGCTCCATGCAATTTAAATTTTAGGGATATAGTTCTTGCCTAGAAACTAACCTCCTAAAAATGATCATGCCAATAGAGAGGTAAGTTTGACAAGCAAAAACATTATGAATATTTATGACATTTTAAACATTGGCAATAGTAAGTCTAGGGCAGTGGAATATTACTTGCTGGGTTGATGAGGATCAAGAGAGGATCATGTTGAATGTATCATTAAAAAAACCCATTGATTTAAAGAGAAAAGTGATCACCCAGCAAGCTCACCTCTTTTACTACATTTCTGTTTCCTCCATTCATATTCTGGCACCATTATCTTCACCCAGACTATCATAATTGCCTTCATCATTATTCTGCCCCCCATACTCCCATTCTAATCCACCCAATCAGACAATAAATATTTTATTAGGAATTTGTATATTTCAAGTACTCTACTGGAAGAATCAACTCCTTCATCTCAGGACGGCTACTCTCCTGCACAATCACGTTCAGCAACTCTCCACTTTACAAAGTCAAATGTAATCCAGCCTCACTTTCCAGTCTTATAGTCTACTTATTCTGTTCATATGCCTAATCACTTCAATCAAAGCAAAATATTCACACTTCTCTGTGATATATGTGTTAGTTTTCAGCATAATTCCCTGGGGCCTAGAACTATAAAATAAATCATTCTCAGAATTAGAAGTTATGTTCATGTCATAAATCTAACAATCTGAGAAAAGCATCTTAGAGTAGACAATATTAGAGGTGTTTCCGAGAATTTCTATTTTAAAAGGCTTGCTAAGACTGTGGAGGGAAGTACAGAAGGAAGAAGGAGCTTAACTTAGAATTGGGACAAGAAGGTTAAACCCAAGGAGTAGGCAGCCTAAAGAAAACCGAAAATGGAGAACTGGGGTGTAGGGAAATGACAGTACTTGCCATAGATCTCATTAGAAACAAACCCCAGGGTAAGATACAAAATACATAAGACCCTCATACTGGGAACTTCCACATTTTGAAGGTTAGAGTTCTGAGATGCATGATCATACCAAAAAAGAAGAGGAAAAAAAAAGAATTTGGCTTTCCAAAATGGGATACATTTTTATTGTTCGCAAACTACATGCAGAGCACTGTGCTTCTGTGAAGGTCCAGGTAACCTGAACTACCCCTAGTGACCAACTCTGCTCCATCATGAAGTACTGATAATAAATTGTATCACGGTACGACCCGAATTCTTGCTCTAAACGCAGGCTCCTGTCTGCCAGAATGAATTCCAAATTCATAATCAGGATCAAAGTTAGGCCATATTAGCTGCTCTGTATTTTTAAACTTTGTATTAAATTACCATCAAAGAGCACTAATTAAGATAAGAAATAGAGCTACTTATTTGTTTCATATGCATCTTCAGATTTCTGAATTATGCATTAAAACAATCTATGACATCTGTGTGTGCTTTTCGCAAAAGAAAAAAAGCATAAATGCCTCAGGGTGCATCTGCCTAGCTAAGAAACAGATGAAAAAAACTCTTTCTGCAGTTCTATTAAAGTACAGAGAAATATCATAATTTTAAAGGCTACAAAAATAAGGTAAAGATTATACAAGACAAATAAATCAGTAAAATCTGTAGCAAAATCCAGAATATTTTAGATTAATCTGAAAAGGCTGAGTCTCCTAAGACTTTGAAAAATGAGAAAAGCCATTTGGCAAAATCCTTAACTTGGATTTTTTTTTGTTTGTTTGATTTTGTTTCTAGGTTCCAGATTCAGAGATGTGCAACTGATCCAAACAGTTACAAAAGCTTAGGAGACAGCTTTCGAATGATTTTCCGCACAGAAGGGTATGTATGGTTCTTTATATATAGTCTCTATGTTGATGTGGGCATTTTAATATATTACTACATAACATGTTTTCTCATTTTGAATGATTTCTTTTCCTAGTCTTAGTAGGGAAAAATATTTAAAAGGGTGTCTTCCTATTTTTGTGTGTGTTTTCCCTGATAATACGGTTGAAAATTAAATATGTATATGATAGAAACTACCACAAAAAGGATGTTAATAATATCCTTTATTAATAATAGTTCGATGACTAGAGGAGAATTTTTATTTTGTGCTATTGAGGCTTTTTAAAGTTCTTATAACTGGGGATATCTAAATGTGATAGTTCTTTATTTTGATTCTTAAATATAGCGCCCAAATGTGTTCCTTGTTTGCATTCTGGTTTATGAATATTCAGTCAAAACATATCTTTATCAAAAATTGATGTGTCAAGTTCATCATCCTATCTATTAGATGATCAGATAAATAGAATATTTTTGTTACATAAACTAAAATTGTCTTCGATGTATAGATTCAGTTAAAGCCTCTATCGAGCATAATTTTCCAAAGGACATTAGATGTGCTTTTTGAAGTTGTTTTCATAAGAGAATTGGTTGAAAAGAATAATTATACCGAAAAGATAACAGTAATAATAACAACTAGTACATGTTTAGCCTCTACTATGTACTAGGAATTCTCCATATAACTCTTTGAGGTAGGTTCTGTTAGGATCCGTTCCAGTTGGACAGATGAAGAAACCAAGACTCAGAAAAGTTAGTAATTTTCACATATCTGGTAAACCTTGAAGCTGGGACTCAAATCCAGTGAGCTTGACCCCAAAGCCCATGCTCCTAACCTCTGTAGTTCACTACCTCTCTTAACAGATTATACTGGGGCTACTATTTTGCTAATTAAACATATGTCATTGATGTCGTTCCATGCCAATATTCTTTTTAACAACAGCATAGTAATTTATTTATCTACATACTGCAGTTTATTAAATTAATCCCTTTGGTGGCCCATTAGGTTGTTTCCATATTTTCACTATTATAAACAATAGTACAGTATGTATTCTCATACTATTTTTTCACATTTATGTGTGTATGTATATATATATATATATATATATATATATTTCTATTTTTTAAAGTTGCTAGCAATGGACTTATAAGATCAAATGATATGCACATTTTATGTCATAGATGTTGCCAAATTATCTTCCAAAAAGTATGTACTGACTTTTATATCCTTAGTATTTGAGAGTTCTCACTTCTGCACACCCTCTCAAACACTGGACATTATCAATCATTATTTGTTATATCTGTCACTCACATGCATCTCCTGTTTATAATCTAATAGGTGAAAAATAAAAATGTCTTAATAGTATTCCTTTGATTGTAACTGGGGTTGAGCATACTTTTATATCATTAGGTATTGTTTCTTTCATGAATTGCTTATTTGTGTCTCTCACCCATTTCTCTTAGGTTAGATTTTTTTATTAATTTGTAGGAGTTTTGTATATATTATAGGTACTAATCCTTTAACTATTACATAAATTACAAATATTTTCCCCAACTTGTCAGTTGTCTTACAACTATAGTGTCTTACACCTTTCAGAAGTTTGTGATTTTTGAAGATTGTGATTTTGTGATTATATCTATCTTTTCCTTTGTGATATCTGACCTTGATGGCACATTAAAAAAGAAGGACATCCTCTAACCCCAAGATTATAAACATTTACATTTGAATCTTTAATCCATCTGTGATTTCTTTTTTTAATGTGCAGTATGGCATATAGGAATTAAATTTTATTTTCAAATGGTTATTCAGTTGTCCAAACACCACTGGTCGAAAAATCCATTCCTTACTCACTAATTGGAAATGCTAGCTTTTTTGTATATTAAACTTCCACATATATATCAGCTAAGTTTTCTATTCTGTTTCTCTATTTCCTTTTCTGTTTCATTAATTTATCTATCTCTGTGCCAGTATCATACTGTTTTAATTATTTTATCTTTAGAGTGTTTCAGGAATATGTAAAAATATGGCCTGCAGTGTAAAGTCTAAATTCCTTATCAGGTGTACAGAGCCCTTCCTAGGACAGCCCTTGCTTCTTCTCCAGGCTCATTCCCCGTGCACAGATCTGTTATATAGCGTGCACCACCCTGATTTATTGAGCTTGTTTTCTGTCTGTCTCCCCTCTCCCGCCTCAAGAATACATTTCCCTGAGGGCCACGTCTCATTTCCCTCTGTTTTCCCTATCCCTGTGTTTGGCACTGAGTAGAGATACTTAGTAAATGCATGTTGAACAAATGAATGAAAGTCATCACACCAACATCATGATGATGCAAAATGAAAAAGAAAGATGATAATTCTTGCTATAGACCACTCCCTCTGAAGCTATGATAATGATCCTGAAGGCTGATTAAATATTTTGAGGTCATCTAGTGACACAGAATGAGCAAATTCTTGCTATTCCTCTGGTGATGTGGTACCTAAGTGTCATTGATAATGTGCCCGCATTTATGGCAATTGGGATCAAAATCATGTTCATTTTACCCAGTACATATATATAAAATTGAAGAAACCGTAGTGTATTATATAGTCAATAAATTATCTCTTTCCAGTAAAACAATAGTGTCAGCATTGCCAAGTTCTGTAAACTGTAACAGATATCTCTGAATTGGATGTGGGAGTTCCTTAGCCAGACTCTTCATTTCAAGTGTGTTTTAGGAAGAATTTGATGTTTCTGCTTTGATATCAAGTAATGTAACAAACATACAGTATGTGTGGTCCCTGCATAGTAAAATTGGCCTTTTCCTCGACTGTATGTTTAATTGCTTCTAAAGCAAATTGACATTCTTTCTGTAATGCCTTTAGATCTGGACATGTTGTTAGCAAAAGCCAGAAAGCTCCAGTCTTAAAGATGGAAATATTTGTAAAAATACAAAAGAAAAAGCTGCCTGTTATTTTTGATACAGAGCAAGAGCATTTCATAGCCTTAAGTTTAAAAAAAAAAAGGAAGAATAAAGGAAAAAAAAACCTTTTAACACATGCTGTGTTGAATTTTTTTCCTAGCAAAACAGTTCCTTTTGATTTTCTTAGTTAGCTTTTAGAGTATACTCTGCTTTCAAAGATGGTTTTTCACTCATGTGTGTAGAGGCCAGTTTGCTCTGTGGCCTGCAGGGAGGATAATGCTAGTCAGTTTGACTATTAACAATTAAGAGAGCTCATCTTTCCTGGTTCTTCTTATCTAACTCCCCCAGCTCCGCAAGTTAAAGGTTTTGAAAGCTAGTCCTTTTCTGTTGTTTAAAAACATTAAAGTCTGTTAATACACTTAGAATCTGCACAGAGCTCCCATTTCCCCACTGTAAGAAAGTGAAGTGGTATTTTCACCATTCTTAGAGATGCAATTCCCCACCTCTCAGCCCAGAATTCACATTTCTAAGAGACAAGAGCTCATTCATATGGGTCTGAATCCCTTTACTGCTTCTAAGATTTTTTTTCTTCTTAAAAGCATAGATACATTTTGCTGTTATTAAGGACATAGTTTTTCAACCCAGCTTTACAGAGGTGAAATTAACTTAAGTTTTTAAAACTAGGCCTTCCAAATTCTGAGTAAGGATTTCTGTTATGTGGAATTGTCATATTTACTTAGCTTTTACCAAAAAGGTCGTCATTGCAGAAAACTGACAGGGAAGGAATTTGTCACTGTTGAGAGCACCTCCATCGTCACCATGATTCTTCATCTTTCTCTGGTTTGACAAAATACACTAACAGGTCCATCTACTATAATCACGAGCCCAGAAGACATGAAGATTTAGCCTAGTTGATTAGGTGCCTTCAAAACCAGTAAGCTTCATTTTGTAAACTCCCCTGGCAAATAGCAGCTGGTATCTCTATTTACCATGCGTTCATGCATCACACCTAATTTCCTTTTGCTTCAGAGTATCTCATGAGAGTTCTTCTAGTCTCCTTTGTACTTATCATTCCTTTAAAGAGAGTGATTGAGATGTTCACAGATGGGTGAGGGGATTATAAATTATGCTAAAATAAAACCAGGACTGCCCACCTCCTCACTCTTCCTTCTCTGAAAACATCTAGTGGCCATTCTTTCTGAAATGAAGGGAAAAAAAAGAGTTAAACAGAACTTAAGATATTCTGGTGACATAGGTAAAGAAAGATATGAAACTAATATTTACTTTCTTCAGTGTACCAGGCACTGTGCTAGGGACTTTATCATTTCAGCACAGCACTAGTCTCAACACAGCTCAGCATCATTATGTATGTCTGTATTTTGTGTGAGGTAACGGATGATCAGAGAAGTTAAACAGCTTCCCCAAAGTCAAACAGGTATTAGTGACATACCATGGTTTTTCCATTACACTGTATCACCTTTCATTAAACACCATATTCTGTTGTTTATTAAATGAAAAGAAGACAATGTGGAAGTAGTGGCTGTAAACCTCTAATTTTTAAATAGCTGTTCTAAAACTTTTGGTATTCCTACCCTCAAATCACATACCAATTTAAAGCAGCTTTTATCTCTTCCTTCAAGTAAAGTATGCGAGACCAGTATATGGTCAGTCAACCAAATCCTGTCGATTCTGAGGCAGCACCACAAACCTCTGACAACTCCAGACTCTTAATCCAACCATTGTTCCATCTCTTGCAGAGAGCTCCATATCTCTGATGAATTCATGGTTTTCCATCAGTCTGCTCTCATCCTGCTTGTTCCTTAGTTTTCTTATGAAGAAAATTCTTGGGCATTGGTTTGCCCAAGGCAAATAACTAGGAAACAGGAGGTCAGATTAAACTTAGTTTCAAATGAGAAACATGTTGATTGCTGGTGCCTTCAGAAATATGGTATTCTTCAGAAAGTATTACTGTAGAAAATATGTGGTTGCATTTGGGGGGCATTCGAACTGTGTTTTGTTTCACGATTTGTTTTCTGTAACCACTGATGCTGCCCCAAGTATCATCTTACGATCAGACCACTTGGTGATTATAATATTTTCTAGTTAAATGACATTTAAGGCCTCGTTTTATGAGCTCCAGCATAATTGGCTAATTTGGTAAACTCCAGATGTGTGAGATAATGTGCCACTCGTTTAAGTGCCTTTCAGACGGCATAAATGGCACAGCCCCAGGAGGTATAATCACTCCCTCTTGTTTTCATTAAGAAGGGGAATGAGTGGCTTGTGACACAGACAAATGAAGCGGGCGTCTACGACTCAAAAATCAACAACTTGGTAAGATTTGAACATTTTTCTTTTTACAGGTGGACTCACTCCAAGATTTTTAGCTTAATTTGGTGTCTAGGTGGGTCTGCCTTTTAAAAAGTGGTTTACCTAGTCTAACAGGGCCAGGTGATTTTAAAGCAACCTCTGTAAATAGAAAGACCTGCTCTTATAGAAAACCCCCCTAAGTAAAGCAGTGTCTGGAAACTGTCTCTCACTCTCACATGGAAGTGAGGGCAAGCATTGGATTTGAAGAGACAGTGGAGGAGATAACTCTTCCCACTACCAGGAATTGTTATTTGAGCAATCAGCAGCCTCACCGCCTAAATCAAGTTCCAACTTCACAAGGCCCAGTAGTTGCTGCTACTTTTTCTCTCTCCTTTCGACCCGACTTCTCATCCAACAGAAACCCACTCATCTACCCAGTATTGCCAAGCTGGAGTGGAGCAGGTGATTCTTGGCATCACCGGTCCCTGGATCCTCAGGCTGGTCCCTCTTATCTGACAACAGATCCAGTGGAGGACTCACTGCCACTTAACGAATGCAGAAGTTTTACTCAGATGAATAATTACAGACCGTACCCCAGAGCCCTAAGCAGATAACCCACAGTATAAATCAATTATGTATAGATCACTGGGTATTGACTGGGTTTGCAAGCTTGGTTTACCCAAATGAATTTGATCTTTGGTGGGTGCCAGATGTGCAGTGTGCCTTTTCTGATGAGTTTCCTGGTGCCTTGAGTACCTTCTCTCCTCTCCTTTTTACTTTTCCAAAGAGGCCCTTCCTGGTACCTACTGGACCTCCCTGGAGTGCTCCCTTGCTTTGTTTTCTTTTGTTTCCATCTTTATTGAGGTATAATTGGCATATAACTTTATGTAAGTTTAAAGTGCACAACATGATGGTGTGATACATGCATCTATTGCAAAATAATCACCACAGTAGGGCTAGTTAACACACCTATCACCTCACGTAATTACCACTTTTGTGTGCGGTGAGAACGTTAAGGTCTACTCTCCTAGCAACTTTCAAGGGTACAGTACAGTCTTGTTAGCTGTAGTCGCCATGCTGTGCATTACATCCCTGCTCCCTTGTTTTTAAGTGGTGATGAGAAGGAAAGCAGACAGTCCCTGCTGCTCTTGCTCCCACACTGCGGAGTTCAGCCCTGGCCCGCCTGGTCTTCTTAAGGATGGCAGAACAAACGTCCTCTTTAGTTAGGAAAAAAGGAAAACAAGAAAAAAAACACAACATAGCAGGTGAGAGTTTGGAGAATGAAACCATAGCAAATCCATCTGGCAAATCTTATAAGTGATGGACCCAGGTCCAGAATACGGTGTTCAATAGACTGAAGCCATTGTCTTCTCCCAAGCTTTCTCCAGTTTTAGAAAGACAGAAAAGAGATGACCTCAATCCAGGCATGGGCCTACTATTACTATTCTCTGATGATCTGTGTTCCTTTTAAAAATCATTTATCAATACTTTAGTATATGATACTCTTAAAATTTTAGTCCTAAAGTATATGTAATAGCTTTTCACGGAAGGCTATGCTAAGAATTTTAAACTCTATTTAGCAATTCAAGGTTGAAAATTTTTTAAAAATGAAGGGTAAGGAGAAAAAAAATACTAAAGAAGAACATTTTTTTAAAATAAAGAAGATATGATATATATATATATATATATATATATAAATATATATATATATATTCAATGGGATACTACTCAGTCATTTAAAAAGATGAATTATTGCCATTTGCAACAACACAGATGGACCTTGAAGGTATTACGCTAAGTGAAGTAAGTCAGACAGAGAAAGACAAATACTGTATGATCTCACTCATATGTGGAATATAAAAAACAGCGCTTCTCTGGTGGCGCAGTGGTTGAGAGTCTGCCTGCTAATGCAGGGGACACGGGTTCGAGCCCTGGTCTGGGAAGATCCCACATGCCGAGGAGCAACTGGGCCCGTGAGCCACAACTACTGAGCCTGTGCGTCTGGAGCCTGTGCCCCGCAACGGGAGGGGCCGCGATAGTGAAAGGCGCACGCACCGCGATGAAGAGTGGCGCCCACTTGCCGTAACTAGAGAAAGCCCTCGCACGAAACGAAGACCCAACACAGCCAAAAATAAATAAATAAATAAATAAATAAATAAATAAATAAAGTAGCTATTAAAAACAAACAAAGAAAATAAATGAACAAACCAATCCAAACAAAAACAAACATGTAGACACAGACAACAGAATAGTGGTTACCAGAAGAGAAGGGATGGGGGGAAGATGAAATGGGTAGAGGGGATCAACTGTATGGTGACGGATGGGAACTAAATTTTTGGTGGTGGGCATGCTATCGTGTATACAGAAGTGAAATATAATGTTGTACCCAGGACACTTACATAATTATCATTAACGTCAATATTACCTCAATAAAAAATAAATTTAAAAAATAGGCAGTTGAACCCACTAGTACATTATTTAGCATTTCTATTTTACCAAATTATTTCACGCTGCTGCTAAAGCAAATAGTTGTTGGTTTAAGCTGTATTGGGTTGTAAAGTAGTCTTTACAATCAGGGAGTGGATAATGAATTTTCAGAGTGCTCAAATCGCAGTGTCCTGGTGCTTCCATGTCCCAGAGTTCTGTTTCCTTTTCTAAATTAGAGGTCTTCGGTTCTGCCCACAGAGTGACCTTTAAAATGGTTTCAGCTCCTAGATTTGCCTCCTGTCATCACCACAGATTGCTAGCTGACAGTCACACTCCCACTCCCCCAGCCTCGCACTAACAGTGCTTTCTGACTTCACTGACTGGCCTTTGGCAAGGATTTAAGTGTTGCCAGAGAGTAAGTGAAAACGTTTGCAGTGATGTCAGCCCGTCAGCAAGGTCTGATTAAGAGACCAAACACGGCCTCTCTCAGCGAGCAGTGCTGACAAGAAGGAAGGGAGGACCAGTTGTTTGGGTGGAAGTAGTTGTCTTTTGGGAAGGTTGGTGTCTCGATTCAGAGCCTGAGCAGATATTCTTCATGTTTTTATAGACTGCTAATGGGGGGCGAGGGGATTTCACATCTCAGTGGGAGATGTCCATTTGAAAATATTTCCAGGCCTTTATTTTAACTTATTCTGGATTTCTGATGGGCTGGATGCGTAGTCATCTTGGGAGGAAAAATGTGTTTACAAAAACCAGAATCCTTTTTCTAGGTTGTTGAACTGAACATTTTCAGATGAGAATGAGAAAGAAAATCTCCAGAAACTCTTCTACCTTTGTCTGATTCTCTTATTGTAGAAAATAACTTAGAGATGATTTGACATAGACAAGGTTAAAGGAGTTAATATTTTATCTTCATCATTGATTTCAGCTAGTGTCTCTGACTTTGTAGAATTACATCTTCCAATATACTATCTTTTTTGGTAGGAAGTCTTCTATTCCTGGCCATATGCATATTTGATCTCGTTTTATTTTCCTCAGAAAGAAAAAGGTCACATGGATTTTTATTATTCTAGAACACTGTTAAGAAGTTGAAAGCATTGGCAAGATACATACATACATATGCACACATACATGCATTTAAACTAAATTTAATTGCTTATGGTTTAGATTGCTACGTTTTCTCTGTAAATCCCATGAGTCAAGTGCCATTGGAGCATCCATGAGTGTGAATTATGATAAGCTTCTACTCAGTTCCTGCTTAGGAATCTGTTTAGTTACCCAGTTACAATGCTCTCATCAGCAGCCCGTGAATTTTTTGTCTAGTCTCATGACTCTAGCTTTACCTCTCCTCCAGCTCTTTCAAGTGGTTTGAAACTGGAAGAAAGGAGAAGGTTCAGATGCTGTTTTTATAATAGTGATTATATTCCAATCAATGTTTGCGATTTTGGCCCTTTTGTGAAATGTGTCCACATATCTTACTTCACTTGATACTCACAAGAACCCTGGCAGGTAGAAAGGTGGGGAGTATGATCTTTAGTTTTCTGGTCAGGAAACTGATAAGAGATGTTAAAGGCCTTGCCCAGCACCTCATAGCTGGTGTTTGTTGGGGCAGGCATTCATCCAGGGTCTTCTGCATCCTATATCATGCTCCCCATTCTGTCAATAACTTAATAGTAGTATTGGTAATAATAGAAGCGACATCTCAGATTTACACCGTTCCCATTGGGGGTTCAAAGCATTGCCACAGATCTCATCTCACTTGGCTGAATAGCATCTGGGAGAGGTAGAGAAGAGATGATATGGTTGGTTACATTCTACAAATCAGAAAATTTCAGCAGAAAGTAATCTATTGAGATTCCCAGAATAAGAGATTGGATCCGGGCTTCCCTGGTGGCACAGTGGTTGAGAGTCTGCCTGCCAATGCAGGGGACACGGGTTCGAGCCCTGGTCTGGGAAGATCCCACATGCCGAGGAGCAACTGGGCCCGTGAGCCACAACTACTGAGCCTGCACGTCTGGAGCCTGTGCTCTGCAACAAGAGAGGCCGCGATAGTGAGAGGCCCGCGCACCGCGATGAAGAGTGGCCCCCGCTTGCCACAACTAGAGAAAGCCGTCACACAGAAACGAAGACCCAACACAGCCATAAATAAATAAATAAATTTTAAAAAAAAATTAAAAAAAAAAAAGAGATTGGATCCTAAGATCAGCACGCAAATACAAAGGTTTAATTTTTTTAATGGCATCTTAGGCAAATGAAATTAGAAAAAAAAATATTCTAAAGTGTGACACCATCATCTCATGAAACCAAGGTAGAGGCTCTTGATCCTTAGGACAGAGCCCTCTCCAAAAGGAAGTTACAGGATGCAGTTTAAGGTTAAGGCTCACTGCATGAACTAACTCAGTTATTTGACCTGTTGATGCCTTTGCCTAACTCAACTTGAATACTGGATAATAACCAGGAAAACCTCATGAAACATGAGATAAGGCATGTAACCAAAGTTCCTTGGATGACTTGTCAGATGGGGTGGAAATTATCATATGATTGCAATATATGTTGAAATATGCGGTCACCAAAGCCTAGAGCAGATGACAGCCATATGCAGTGGCCTAGTTCTCCTGCTGATAAACACTATGTTCATAATTCTCCTTCTCTGGCCACAGAGAACTCATGGGAAAACAAAGCCGGAGGTACCAGGAATTCTAATGTAGACACAGTCTCAGTAGTAACAAAAAATGAGATAAAGTGTGGGATGAGTTTTGGAAACTGTTAAAGAGAGTTTGTAAGTTTGTGTTAAGTGAATGAGTTCTTTGATTTCCTTACATAAAGCTTTTCCTAAATTAGAAGAATCAAGAACCACAATAAGAGAAAAGGCCATGCTCTGCTGTCATTACCATTTTGTATCCTTTAAGTTTTCAGTGAACAGGTCAACATGAATTTCAAAATTCAAATAAAATTCCCAGAAGTTGGCACTATTTATAAAGGAACCTAAATTAAAAGTGTATTGCAATGTAATCCACTAAGCAATAAGACATATCAGTTACTAAAAATCTGGCTTCATGTGTAGAATAGAATATGTGTTAGATTACAGAATGTTTCTTAACCACTTGTTCACTCCTTAATCCTCATGATCTGGCTTCTGTCTACACCCATGTTTACAAACTGCTCTCTCAGAAGCCACCATGGGGCCCCTATCCTCTTCCATAGAATCTGAGACACTAATGATTGTTAGATGTGCTATTATTTTATGTACCATTAGAAAGAAAAAATGCTGACCATTAAACTCCTTGGAGTGATGTGACAAGGGATATGGGTGTTGAATGAGAAGGAGAAATTTTGAATGACTTCCTAGTTTTGAGCATGGATGACTGGTGATAGCCAAGTTATGTCATTTGCACATTCAGAAATCTTTGATGATTTCCCATTGATCCATGTGGTAGGCCATCACTAAGATGGCCCCAATGACCCTGCCTCCTTGTATTTATGTCCTTGTATAATACCCTCCTTTTGAGCATGGACTAGGCTTATTGACTCTCTTTCAATGAAGTGAATATGGCAGAAGTGATGAGATGTCACCTTTGAGACTAGCATATAAAAAAACTGGCTTTCATCGTGGTAGCCCTTTCTTATTCTTCCTGCTCTTTTGGTTTCTTGCTTTTCTATTGCCTTGAGGTCACTGCCCTATGGAGGAGCCCATGTGTCAAGGAATTAAAGGTATCTCTGGCCAATAGCCAGTGAGGAACTGAGGCCCTCAGTTCAACAACAACCTGGAAGGAACGGAATCCTACCAAGAACATGAGTGAGCTTGGAAATGAATCTTTCACCAGTGAAGTCTTCAGATAAGACCTCTAGCCCAGCTGACAGTGTGTCTGCAACCCCTTAAGAGACCTTGAGTCAGAGGCACATGCTAAACTATGCCCAGGAAGTGTGTGATAATAAATTTTACCACGAAGTTCTGGGGAAATTTGTTACACAGAAAAAGTTAACACAATACACAAAAGCAAATCCGAAACACTTGATATGATTTTTATTTGGGGCCCTCCTTTCACACTTTATCTTACCTGGTGTCATCACATGCATCTTATGTTCAAGCCCTGTGGACCAATTATAACTGCTGAAACAATTTTCTGTGTTTTTCTCATGCACATTTATCAGCCAGAATGGCATTTCACCTTTTGTCCAGCTATGGATATTCTGGTCATCCATAAATGCCCAGCTCATATGCTACTTTCTCTTTGATGCTTTTTCTCATCATCCAAAATGGAAACAGTTTTCTCCATCTGTTCTCTTATGGCACTTTTCTTCTACCGTAACATTTCCCTTCAGAGTCAGAGAAACCTGGATTCGAATCCTATATATAAGTTTTGGGACCTCAGGCAGATTACTTAATCTCATTATACTCCAGTTTCTTTATTTGTAACATGGAGATAGTAATATCTACTTTACTATGTTGCCAGCACTAAGTGTAGGTCTATAAATATGCACACAATCATTGTTAGCTAGTTCCATTATTAGTTCCTTATATTATACCTAATTATTTGTAACTGTTCACAATTATTTAAATGTGTGGAACTCTGATGAAATCATCTTTGGGGCTTCTAAAATATATCACACAGTTCTTTGTATATAATCATCATCCAGCTTATGTTTGCTGAATTTAATTGAATGATTGCTACTTCCTTCTACTCAGCTCTTCTGACCACATTAATATAGAAAATAAATATGGTCAAATCAAAGCAAATACCAAGGAAAATTTATGGCTCTGGTAATATCATTAAGACCAAGATTCTAAAGATTATAATTTGTCTCTATCTCCAGAGTAACCTCTTTTAACAGCCTTGGGAAGACAGTAGAATATTTTTAATGGCCATGTGGCAGCTGAAGGTAGGGAGTTGGATTTTGGCATGTGGGTTTTAGATTCAGGGGACTCACCATTCACAAGTGTTGCTGGGTGGTATTGGGGGATTTAGTTAGGGAAATTGGAAGGGCTGATGACCCAAGTCAAGGACAAACAATTTATTCCCATTGCTTAGAATGTGTTCCGTCTTCACCACTGAACTTATGACACTGCCTGACTGGGGTTTAATAAGCCCAGGAAGCTAAAACAGTACAAATAAAAACCAAATACTCAGGTCAATAAAAAGATGAATTAAAATGAAAGCAAAAGAGTGTTTAAAACAGAATGAGAGGCAAATCAAGAGTTAGAATTTTAAAAGACAATATTAACAGACTTTCGGTTACAACAACCATAGTAGCTTGTATCAGAGCAGCTCTCCTGCTAAGAACAATTATAAACATTGGACAAAATATACAAACTACTTTTTTAAGGCAATAGAGAGCCACCAAACCAGGCAGAACTTGTGAGGGGCTACAAGACCTGAGGGAAAGCAGCCCATCTCAGTGAGCTCTACATTCACTCTGGCTTTTTCTGTAAAGGCTTTGCTAAGTCTTACAGGAAAGGTTGGGAGAGGAAGATGAGATCAAGTCTTAGTTGAGGAGAGAGATGAGTTGGAGGCTGGCGTTCAGGGCTGGCAAATGGCTGGGACCTAAGAAGCAAAAATCGCAGAGAAGAGGGAAACTGCAGAGGAGTGAACCCAAAGATCTATAAGCAATTTCCCCTTGAGGCATTTGCCAACTCCTAAGCTGCCTGTGAGCAGGAAGAAACTCCAGGAAACCCAGCAATAACAAACAAACAAACAAACAACACACTAACCAAAAAAAACCCCGAAAACAACAACAACAACAAAACCCCAGAGGGGCTTCCCTGGTGGCGCAGTGGTTGAGAATCTGCCTGCCAATGCAAGGGACACGGGTTCGAGCCCTGGTCTGCAAGATCCCACATGCCGCGGAGCAACTGGGCCCGTGAGCCACAATTACTGAGCCTGCGCGTCTGGAGCCTGTGCTCCGCAACGAGAGAGGCCGCGATAGTGAGAGGCCCGTGCACCGTGATGAAGAGTGGCCCCCGCTTGCCACAACTAGAGAAAGCCCTCGCACAGAAACGAAGGCCCAACACAGCCATAAATAAATAAATAAATAAATAAATAAATAAAATTAAAAGTGCCATGATCTTCCTAGTTAAAAAAAAAACAAAAAAAACCCCAGAAGTTGAGAAGCATAGAGATGAGCAGAGATTTCAGCAGCCCCATGATGCTGGGGAGACAAGGTTTGGCGTTCAAGCCCAACCAGGTGGAAGAGTTCTGGTAAACACTCTGAGTTTTCAGCTGAGACCCAGAATGTCCACTCCTCAGATAAGGGCTAAGCCTTAGGAATAAAACACAAACTCATTGTCCCTATAAAGCCTAAATCCAGCCCTCAGCAAGATGAAGGTGATCTACTATACTCCATCTGTTTACTAAGAGAAAATTATTCCTCTTTGGGGGGAGATAGCACCATCCAGAGGCTCTTTGATTTTTTTTTATGCACAATGTCCTGTATTCAATAAAAAAATTACAGGATCTTAGGGGGAAAAAGACCAAATAACCAAATAGCAAGAGAAACAGAGACAGTAAGTGACTCAAATTTTGGAATTATCAGACAGGAATTTTTAAATTTAATTTTTACTGTGGTAAAATATACATAACATAAAATTTGCCATGTTAACCATATTTAAGTGTACAGTTCAGTGGCATTAAGTACATTCACATTGGTGTTGAAACCATTGCCACTATCCATCTCTAGAATTTTTTCATTTTCCCAAATTGAACTCTGTAACCATTAAAAAGTAACTCCTCCTTTTTCCCTCCCCCCAGGCCCTGGCAAGCACCATTCTACTCTGTGTCTATGAATGTGACTACTCTAGGTACTTCATATAAGTGGAATCATACATTTGATTCATATCACATTTGTCTTTTGTGTGATTGGCTTATTTCACTTAGCATGAAGTCTTTAAGATTCGACCACGGGAGCATGTGTCAGAATTTCCTTCCTTTCTAAGTCTGAATAATATCCCATTGTATGTACAGATCCCATTTTGTTTATCCATTCATATGTCGATGGACACTGGGTTGTTTTCACCTTTTGACTATTGTCAAGGATTTGAAGAAATATTTGTATACCCAAGTTCATAGCCACATCCTTGCTTTCAATTCTTTTGGGTATATATGCAGAAGTGAAATTGCTGGATCATATGGTAGTTCTATGTTTAATAGACAGAGACTTTTAAAGATGTAATAAATATGTTCAGAAAAGTAAAAGAAAAGATGGAGAATTTCACCAGAGATTTGAAATCTGTTTTTAAAAAAAGACAAATGGAAATCTTGAAAAATACTATAACAGAAAATAAGAATTCAGTAGGTGGGTTTTCAACCCACATGTTATATTGTCAGCATGTAACTTGTTAACTGTTTTATAAGTTCTTAAATATTAGGGACTGTGTTTTATCCTACCAGTGTGCAGTGGTAGGTACTCATTACTACAATTACTTGATTGAATAAGTACAGGAGTAATAATAATGATAATAATAATAATTATACATATATTTTTGATGAGGGAAGTCACAAAATTTTTTAAAAACTCATTTTAAGCAACCAAAAAAAAATTAAAATTTACCAGAGGCCAGCCACTTTGCTAAGTGACTAACTTAGCATGCACTAACTCGGTTAGTTCTCACAACCTATAGGGAGGAACTATCATTCTTCCCATTTTATCGATGAGTCAGCCAAGGCCCAAAAGCTTGTGTAACTTGTCTAATGTTTCATAGGTTGAAGAAATTTGAACCCACGTGATCTGGATCCAGATCTTTACCTCTACATTATTTAAAAATAATTTTTTTTAAAGAAACATAGATTGTTCTGCTTGGCTGACTAGCTAGGTACAAATTTTAGAAAATAAATGGAAAATTGAGACACCAAATTGCATAGTGACATCTGCTAGGGCACTAAACTCTTTCTGTAATATGACCTTTACATTTTTTCAGATGTTCCTTCTGGACAACAGGGCACTACTTAATGTATTTTGGCATGGGCTCTGTTATGCATGTTTGACATATAAGAAACACCACGATAATGAACAGAATGTCCCTTCTTTCTCCTGAAACTCCAAATTGCTCAGGGCCATAAGATACAAACTGTGGGTTTAAAGTTGACACTGAATTTCCTCCTTTCATGTTTGTGGATCTCATTTGCAGGATGCTGACATTTTACCTTTTCTACATCCCTGTCTTCACTCCTCTCTCTACCCCATCATCTGTCTTAAGTGTTTAATCTTTTTGCTGTACCACCTCAGAGCATGTTGGCTTTTGATGGCAGGTGTCTTCTCCAATGATGGGACATTCCTTGGGAAAATCCATTTTCTTTCAGCCTTGGCAGGGAAGATCATACACTTAGTACACAGAACAAAGGGAGTATTCATCAGGACCTTAAGACTCCCGATATATTTGCCTTCAGCTCTCTTTTCCTCAAACTCTTTGTTCATCCAGGTTACAGTTCTAAGTGTCCTGCATCCTATTTTGATCTCTTCTTTTGGACCCTCCAATATAAAAGATCTTTTCTTTATCTCTCTCCCTTTCTTTCTTCCTTTCTTCCTCCCTTTCTTTCTTCCTCTCTTCCTTCCTTCCTTCCTTCCTTTCTTTCTTCCTTCCTTCCTTTCTTTCTTCCTTCCTTTCTTTCTTTCTTTCCTCCCTCCCTCCCTCCCTCCTTTCTTTCTTTCTTTCTTTCTTTCTTTCTTTCTTTCTTTCTTTCTTTCTTTCCTCCCTCCCTCCTTTCTTTCTTTCTTTCTTTCTTTCTTTCTTTCTTTCTTCCTTCCTTTCTTTCTTTCTTTCTTTCTTTCTTTCTTTCCTTTCTTTCTTGGAAAAAGAGCTACTCATTTCAGACAGAATTAAAGTAAATAAAATTTTAAAAACAACTCTTTTTTGTGATATTAGACAATTGTATTATTAAGTATCCCTTATTCCTCTCTGGTGTGAGGGCCAATTCCCTAAAGTTTACAAAGTTTTTTTATATAGGCAATGAACATTATGCAAGCTAAGAACAGATATCTACATCTTTTCTATATTTATGCTGTTTCTTTGCCAGCTTAGAGGAACACTTGTAACCCACCAAGCAAATAGTATTTAGTGGCTGCCCATGTATACACAGCCCTCTGTTAGGCAGCACACAGAGTATGTAAAAGAGACACAGCTTTGGCCTTCTAAAAGCTTAATTCTGCAATGCAATGACTGTAATGAGCAAAAATTCTTATTTCAGTCACATGACTCTATTAACCTTTGTGATAAAAGTATTACAAAAGCAACAGGTAGAGATTTGACCAGTTGGAAAATAGATTTGCATTTTCAATACCTCCGTATCTCTTAACACTCTTACAAAACCATTCTCAATCACAGGGAAAAGACGCACGAAAACTGCATAGGGACTTTCCAGACAGAAGTAAACTGTCCCAATAGGAAATAAAAATCTTCAAAGTGTCCCTTTCATTGGACTTGTTTCTTTTCCTACAACAAATGGACACATCAGACATAAAATTTAATTGAGACACACTAAAGTAAGACCTGGCTTACCTGAATAGGAGAGGTCACAGCATTCCATTAAGGAGACAGCAAGGCGCTAACAACGCATTGACTACTTTATATCACAGTATATTGAACTTCTAGTCACCACCAACTATTTAGGATTTCAACAGCCTCCCGTTAAACTCTGCTGCATGATTCTATTTTACGTTTCTCTTCCTGTGTGTTTGTTTTAATTTAAGAGCTAGTATGCATATTGACAATTCTTTGACAGCAAAGGTAAAACCACCAGGAGTGTATCTGTTTATTGAGGACTGACAGCTTTATAGCTAACATAAAAATAATCTAATGTTTATTGGGGCAAATGTTTGGACGGAGGATTAAGTGAAACTACTGAATAGAGAAAACCTTTTCATCCTATTCAGACTTTGCAAATAAGGTTTGGGATCAAATACATAAAAACTGTTTTGTTGATTTCTTTAATGCTCTTCCCTTAATTTGTCCCACTACTCACTCCCCGCCACTTCGCTACCTCAAATGATGTTTTACGACAGGGGTTTTGAATTGAGTAAAACTTTGAAAGGGAAGAAGCTACCGTCATAGATTCTTTGCTGTAGAATTTACATGAGCCATGCAAACTTGCTAGATAACAGTAAAGCAAAATCTAAACCACATTGCTCATAATATAAACTGTCTTTTCCTACTGTTTCCTATAGCTTACATATAGTAAGAGCTCTTACATTTTTTTGTTTTTGTTTTTTGTTTTTGTTATTTTTAATACTTGTAGGTGGGGCAGGGGAACAGAAATAGCTTTTAAACTGTTTCAAAACTGGTTTTAAACTGTTAAGGAGTTTTCAGTTTTGCCTTTAGCCGAGTATCAGCAGCATTAGATTGTTATCTTTATTTTAAAGGAGCTTTTTGAAATGTTTTAAAAATAATTTATTCTTTCTGTTAGTGGAAATATTACCCATTTGGAAATAATTTATTTAATTTAAAGTAGTTCATCAAACTATTATTAGATTAACAATGCTTGACTTTAGTTTTTTTAATTTGACGTTAATTATAATTACCATTAATATCTCTTTTCCTAACATCTTTCCTTCGAAAATTAAGAAGAATTTTATACTCACCTAATTCCCCTAGCAGTGTTCAGGTCGGCTATTACTGCTCCTCTCTTCACTATGAGCCCCGACCCTCACCTGATCCCATTTTACATTGAGGAAAATAAAAGGGAGAGAAAAATTAGGCAGCTTGTTAAAGGTCGCTTGCTAAGGAGCGGCTGCAGAGCTAGAAATGGAAACCAGGTTTACTAGGCGAGTCCAGAGCCCCAGGGTAATTAAAGTGCTTCAGCTTTTTCCCTTTGAAAAATCTACTTATCTCCTGACAAGGCCGATATGTGAACATTCAAATAGCTCAGTTTTCAACTTTATCACCGGAACTAAATGTCCCCACAGATATGGGTAGGTTTTTGGGCAAGTGTGCTGTGTATCATACATGCGAATAGACCAAAGAGATTCTGGGAATGTCAGAATCTTCCAGCAGCTGAGACGTAGTTTTTTCAAGGAATCTTATACCAAGTATGCATCTAAAGCTAATTAGCACATCACCTCTAGGCAGTATGAGGTGTTCAAGGGTCAGGATCCTAACGAACTATCTTGATGTCCCTGGGACCCGAATCAGAGATGGAATTCAACCAATGTTTGTTTAGCTCAACTAAACCGTATTAAATTTTTAGCTCTGTTTAAAGGTAGATTTGGCCCTTTTTTTAAAAAAAAAAGAAAATAACCTACTATTTTTAAAAATTTACTAAGTGGTGGACTTCCCTGGTGGCGCAGTGGTTAAGAATCTGCCTGCCAATGCAGGGGACATGGGTTCGAGCCCTGGTCCGGGAAGATCCCAGATGCTGTGGAGCAGCTAAGCCCGTGCACCGCAACTACTGAGCCTGTGCTCTAGAGCCCACGTGCCACAACTACTGAAGCCCACGTGCCTAGAGCCCATGCTCCACAGCAAGAGAAGACACCACAGTGAGAAGCCCGCCCACCGCAACAAAGTGTAGCCCCCCTTTGCCGCAAGTAGAGAAAAGCCCACGTGCAGCAACGAACACCCAGTGCAGCCAGAAATAAAATAAATAAATTAAAAACAAAAGGGGAAAAAATCTTTTAAAAAAATAAAAAAAAATAAAATTTACTAAGTGGAACACATAATTTATTCCTCAATAGGTTTAATTTATTCTTAATTCCTTTCTGCCTCATCTCCATGGTGGTGATGATTGCCTACATTTTAAAGGGTTATAATGTCTTGTCATGCAGAAGTTGTAAGTTGCTAGTTACGGTGTCTATGGAATTTTCATTTCATTTCCAGAGCATCAACATGAGGCTTAGAGGCTTGTGGGCCCTTCTTTTGATTTACACTGTGCAACATTTCGCTTTCTTAATAAATGAGGGAGGGCATCTCCTCCCTTGATCAGACACACTGTTGTCCTTTGTCACACTTCCCATGACTCTGATGCACTGGAACAACTCCTTGGCATTTAGCTTGTGCTTGATCTGAGGAGGTTATGTACATGCTATGTTGCATGTATTGAATTCTGTTCCTCTTCCCCACGCCCTCCGGGTCAGTCTGCATGAACTGCCTATTACTTTTCAGCCTCTGCTTATGGTACCGCCATGGTTCTCTAACTCATTCTGTGAGTTTGGTTCCTCCTCTGGGTTGGTGACAGGAATCTTAGCTTGGCAAACAGTCAGCTACTACGTGTCGTCCCAAGAAGGACTGATGGGCTTCATTAGGGCATGTGAGTCACGCTGCACAGATGCTTCTCACACCCACACTCAGTCTTATATCCACACTAGCCCCAGTTTTAGAAATAAATTCTTCCTCAGTCTTGGGCTTCTGTGATTAGAAACCTAGAGGTTACCATAACCACTTGTAAATCCATTCTTCCTTTAAAACCCAAACCAAAAACCTCTAGCAACATGCTAAGTCTAAGTGATTTGCGTTTTATTTTACACTTTCTTGAAGACATCTGGACCCTTGTTAGAATCTGCCAGGCAAACAGAGTTGTGGTGCAGGTGTGCTGTACTCTCACCACAAGAAGCTGGACTTCAGAAATCAACCTAAGGAACCATGGAACACAGCAAAATCCTGCTCCGGGCAAAGTTGTGCTCAGAATGGATCGGTTTGCCTGTAACAAATTGACCAAACTGACCACTTTAATTATGATCCTTAGGACTTAATAACAAAGTTAAAATCATTTCCAAGCTGTATATCACTCAGCAGCATTTTTAAATCATGTTCTAGTTTTGTTTTTTTCAAAAGCAGTTTCCCCGAAAGCCCCCGTAACAAAAAGGGCAATTTAAATAGATTATTTTGTTATTGTATCTTTAAGGTTATTATAATAAGTTATAGTCATATAGGGTGACCTGGGAATTCCCTCTTTTCCCTTTGATTCACAAAGTTGTAATAAATAAAGTCTTCACCATAATGGTCTAGTGGCCTCCAATAATATAAGCATGGTGTATGGTAAAAACAAATATAGTGAATGCATAAATTCATGCTGCAAGTAAAACTTAGATTATTTGAAATTTATGAGATTTTTATATTGTTGATTTCTGAGTCAATTTTATGCACTGAGCTACTGACATAAACATACCTTTAGTTTTTATTACTTGGTCAAGACTCTTATTTTACTAGTATGTTTATAATACATCATCAATAAGCAGGTCTACAGTTAGATTTTTGATTCATTCCATAATCATATTTTCTAACCCTACTTCAGTCTGAAGCAAGCATATTAGATACTGGCGTTGTGTGTCTGTTAAAAGACTCATTACAATTTTTTTTATTATTTTATTAAAGGTGAGGGTTAATTTTTTTCTTCTTTGGAGGAAATAAAACCATTCTTGTGGAGAAATTAAAAAGTGAACATCACTAACTAGGAAACACTTCTTACTCTGTCCTACACCCCTGTTAACACTCCATGCACCTGCCCCTGGTTGTACGTGATCATTACTGCGTGGTATTTTATCCCCACTAGCCTTAGCTGAAGACCTTTATTTTTACGCATTTGCCCCGATGCTTGATGCTTGCTGATTGACACCTTCATCTCTATTAACTATTTATTTGCCTTTGAGGTTATATCATATTCACTTTCCAAGTCTGTATTTTTTTCATAGCCCAATAAGATAAATGTGTTTCATGAACTTCTTTGATTTGCCTCTTCTTGCCAAGTTTTTTCTACTTCTTTACTGAACTTCACATGAGTATTTTACTCTGGTTCTCTTGAAGGTGTGTGTGAGTTGATGAAGCCCCATTGTATAAAGAAAACCAAGCCAAAACTTGCCACTCACAAGATAAAGCCAGAAGAGAATAAAGGCCACATGTCAATACAGAGAAAGAGACTGACTGCAGCTCTTTTCCCCTGCTTGATGTTTATACTTATTTCTATGGAAACTGCACGTGGCCTTTTGAGGGTTGAATTTGACCCTGGGGTACATGAGTAACTCTGAAAACAATTGGTCCCTGAACTTTGGGTTTGCCACATACGTATGCTTGTCCTTCTCCTTAACTCCTAGCATGATATGGATGAGACCATCAAGGTAATCATGCTGGGGGATTTTTGTGTGTGTCTTTTGGGGCAGAGGAGGCAGCAGAGGGTAAAGCAATGTGGGAAGAGGCTTCTTCTCCTTCAGGATGACTGAGAGGTACAGAATAATGTATTAGCTTCCTTGTTGCTTAGAAGTAAGAACCGGAGGTTCCCCACTTGTTCTATTTGTTCAAATTTTCCAATTAGTAACTTTGCCAGAATCAAAAACAATTTGCCTACCTACCTCTTCTATCCCCATTCCCCCCCCCCTCCACCCTACCTCTATTTTCTCCCAGTAAATAGCTGTTAGGAGGTTTTAAATTATGAGGGACTTCTCTTTTTGCATTCCCCACACAGTGTAGAGAGGCAATCAGACCACAGTATCTTTGCCTATACGTTGCCTATTTGCGTCCACATCTTGTGTACATACATGTATGTTTAAAGATGATATTTGTATTTTACTCAGATTTGAAAAAAAACGCAAAAGTCAAGCCAGTATAAGACCCCATTTCAGAGGGTAAGAGCACTACAGGAAGACAAGGATTAGCAAATAAGAACATGAAAGAGGAGTTTTAGGAAGAGAGAACCAGAGAGGACTGCCTTTAGGATGTGGGGGGTAAGATGGAGGAGGCTCTGTGATAGGGGTAAGAATATTTCTCCTTCGGAGAAGTCCTGGCTGTGTTGGGCAACTGGGCACTATTTCAGCATGCACAATACCAAAAATCAATCCTACACATTGTTTTTAATTTTTTAATCAGAGAAGAAATATTACGTTGAAAAAAATGGAAGTAGTAAATATTTTTATGCTGATGGACTAAACCTTAGAGTCTTAAATACCAAAATTCACAATAGAGCAAATGTGCAAATTAAGCTTTTGCTACATAAAAGTATCTACTTAATGTGTCCAGTTCTAGAGTTTTTCAGGGGATCATCAGCTGGATGGTGTTCTTTACTTGCCCTGCAGTTGCCTAAACTTTGGACATTTCACAGTTTATTAGCAACTCAAACACACACCAATTTTTCTATTTATGTAATACTTGGGCCCCTAGTTGGATGGGGGAGGGGGATATTGCAGCTCTTGACTGTGGGTTTTCAATTATCCATGTGGCCTGCCTCCCATTAACAAGAATAATTGGAAACTGGATGTACAGAATACAGATTCACAGCCATAGAAAAATTCTGCTAGAAATATGAGTTTTATAAGCCTCTGTTAAAGTTTTTTCAAAAAGATCATGTGTTTGTGGAGATTTCATATATGAGACCTCCGATACACGCTCTTTCTCTCTCACACGTATTTTTCTCTCCTAAAATGTAAAATATTACCCTATTCTCTGCTTCTTTAGGGCTAGCATGGGACGCATCACATAAGCCACTGGCATAATTTTTAGTTCTAGTAACACAGTTTTGTGGCGGAAGAGTTGATGGTCCAACTATACCTCAGAGTACAAAAAAAGAGTACTTATCTAGTTACACTAAATTTTTTTCATACTATCATTAAAACAGAAAGTATGCAATCTCTTTTTAAAACTTTTCATTGAAGTATAGTATAATACAGAAAGTATATGTAAGTGTCTAGTTTCAGTGAATTCTCACAAGCTAGATACCCACATATCCAGCGCTCAGATCAAAAAACAGAATATTTTCAGCTCCCAGAAGCCTCCTGGGTGTCTCCCTCTGTTCACTGTTGCACCCCACCCCCAAAAGGTAAGGACCATCCCGATGTTGACTCTTTTCAATTTTCAAATATCACATCATTTTCTCACCAGGTTTATTGGCTGATTTTTGTGGGAGAGCAAAGGGGGGTGGTTAATCCCCTATAGCTGACTTCTTTGCATTGTGGGATTTTCCTAGCTGTTAATTATTAACTTTTCCTTAAAATAAAACTCCCATTGTGTAAGGAGAAAAACTCCATGAGCACAGTACATGTGATATAAATCACTTTTATGTCTGTGAAACAGCTGAGTTTACATTTTTATTACATTGTTTGAAAAAGTATCTTTTCATCTGGAAAGAATCAGTTTAAAATGTGATTGTCAACACAACTAAACCAGTTTCTGCTTAAAATGGCTGCTCGTGGAGCTAACTATAGTTAAGCCATGTTTTTCTCCGTAGGCATTAGTTGCTAAAACCTGGAGGTTTTCACTGAGATTTGTCAAAGAAATTTCTAGACTTTAAAAGGCAGGTAAAGTGTTTTTGTTTAGAAGGAGGAAGTAATAATTAATGAATAAGAATATTATTGTAAAGGGCAGAACGTTTCCCCGTGAAAGGTGGTTCAGTGGTGTAGTTTTAAGTTAAATTCAAAATAATACATGCATTTATAAAATGTTGCCTCACAGGAATACTTCAGTTTGAAAAAAGATGCTTACTTATTAATTAGCAACTTCTAGCATAATTTTCTCTTTAAAATGTTTTAGATATAAATAATTCTGAGAGGATCCTTTTAGAAATATACTATAGTTTAATTACATTAACCATTCTACTATAAGCATAAACAGTAGTTTTGAAGCCTGTAGTCATTTGCTTATTTTCACTAACTTCTTGCTATTTATTTTGAAATTTTAAAAAAGGAAGGACACATCTTTTGGTGGTATTTTTTTTTTGCTGCATTTAATTTTGAACTCTATTATTAAATGAAAATTGATATATAGCATGTTCCTTTTATTGCTGAAATACTTTCTTTGGAAGATGTGATATAGATTTTGGTTATACACATCCCCTTGTTTCCAGTACTGTGATGCCATTATATGTGTAATTTTATAATAGCCCAACCTTCCCAAATTCCTGCTTTCAACAGTTTATTTTTCAAAACGTAGGGCAGTCATCACCATGCAATTGTGTGTGCTCACTAACCTTTCATCTTAAACCAGATTTCCCAAATCCCATTATTTTGTGGCTTTTCTAACACAGGACTTATTTTTACACCCTCAAAAGTGTTGCAGGCTTTTTTAGATAACAGCATTTCTCAATAATCCATAATTTAGTGATCTGTTTAAATATGAGCCGAGCAGAGACCATCTTGAATATACAATATAGGTTCATCAACAAAAGAATTTTATGAATTCACAACACTAAATCCATAGTTCTTTTTTTTTAATGAGCTAAAGTAGAATAAATTCAGCACTTTACTTGGCAACAGCAGATGTGGTAAAACTTCAAAGGCAGGAGGAGAGATATAGACAATTTATAGATTTAAACAGAATATGGCACCAACCCTCAAAAATTAGATTAAGAAATAATTGAAATTTTTGTGCAGATAGAAACTTTGATGATGATGATTTATTTTGGATTAGACATTTCCTTTGAGATAGTTAATAATTATTATTCTACTTATTACCTTTGAATTATCACTGTAAATATATTTCTATCCTAAGATGCCGCCACACTTTAGAAAGAAAAATTAACCTTAACAAAAACACTTCTAGATCCTGGGGCCAACAGATGTTAAATGCCACCCCATGAAGCCGTGGATCTCACCTTGAACGCTCCTAAACAGTACTTTGTACCTACCTTTCTCTTTTTATCAATTATTAATTTAGGTGGACTGCTTTTCTCTACTAGAAAAAATATGTGTATAAACCTAACTCTAGTAAGAAGATGAATTCTTATATGAACAAGATGAACATTTTTTTCCTGCTTGCATTTTAGTTTTCTATATATTTTCTTAAATGTTGTATTTTTATCTGACCCTGCCTCATATGTGTTTGTGCCAAATGACAGACGCAGGGTATAGTGAGTGTTTTCTGGTTTCCTTGATGAAGATTGAAAGAATTAAATTTTTTCAGGAAGGAAAGGTGTTAGTAAAACAAAAGCACAGCATAGGTATATCAAACTCCCAATGGTTTTCTCAAAACAAAATGGCATGTTCTTTCTTCACTCTAATACTCGTCCTTTCTTCCCTGAAGATACTTGCTTCCTTCTCCCCCCACCACCATCCCCCCCAAAAAATATAAAATACTTTAAGGAAAACAGATTGCCGGTAGCAGAAATTCAAAGGACTTCTACTCATTTCACTGAATTTAATTATTTATGAGAGATTATCATAGTAATGCAATGTCAGTATTAACTCCAAATAATTCAACTTCCTATAGAGTTTTTAAAACTTCTCTTATAAAGTTAGTGCTTTTTATTTCTGTCATAAAGTTAATGTTTGCCTGTATTATACTTATCAGCTCATAAATGAAGTTTATTGAAAATAAACAAAGAAGTCAAATGTTAATACATGATTGAAATAAAATACACATACAAAAGCAACAAAGAAACATTAGGTAAATACCTTTTTCTGGGAAATCTGTAGATATTTTGTTTGGTTGCAGGAGCAGTAAAATGAGTAAAATCAAATCTACAAAAATCCTATTTTCACCTGAAATTTATAAATTTGACAAGTCCATTAAACCATAAACCCTTATGGTTGGAAAATTGATCTTTCCTAGGTAAGTAAAATAACTAGAGAGAAAGCAGTGACTTACTTTTCTTGAGGGCCAAACCAGTAAGACAAGTTTAGTTCTCAGGAATATGAGGTCCTCTTAGGAAAGGAGAAGAATGATAGATGACAGCAAAGCACATACTTTCAATATTGATAGAATCCAAAGATTCCCATCAGAATTTTAAACATATGCACAGACTCATTCCTTAGTTGGTTGTGAAATTAAAGATGCAGTTAAACTACTAAATATTTTATAGTGTCACAAGAGAATGTTTGGAGCCTTTTTGTTTTTCAACACCTACAGATGTGGGATGCCTGTCCGCAAGTGCTGTGGTCATCCACAATTAAAGCGTGGTGCCATGCTTGGGCTCAAGTGGTCCATAAAGGGGGTGGGCTGTGGGGACGCAGTGTCCCTGGGCCCCTGCCTCGGTGGCTCAGCCTTCCATGACCGCCACTCTTTGTTGAGAATTGTTGGCAATGGCAGCAGTTTGCAGCTCCAGATAAGAGCCGCTATTCTCAGGTAATGCCCTCGATCTGGGCCCCTGATGACAGACTGTGGAGTGCAAGTTTTTTCAGGCGCTCTGTTTGCTCAGTAATCCTTCAGTGCCAATCTCCTGCAAAGAGTGAGCGGGACCCATCAGTAATGGACATCAGCCATTAAGCTCGTAATATTTGTCATATATCAGGTTTCTGCTTTGTTACTCTCAAGTGATGAATGGATGCTGTTATGCTTTAAGAAAATAAAGCAATGTTGTAAATACGTCCAAACCTATAAAGGTGGCTGCTCTATTTCTTCCATTTCTTGAGAAATAAAGGCTGAGTACCCCAGAACTGCTAGTCTTTTCCTTTCAAAGTACAGAGAGCAATGCACTTTAAGTTAGTGTTTGTAGTTGCCTAGGGTCCACATCAAACAAATTACTCTCAGAGTGTCTGCACGGTGTTTCACCTTGATTTGATACAGCTAAGTTTATGCGTTGTCCAAGCATTCTGATTAAAACAGGCATGCTTGCAAAGAACTAGTCAAAGAAACCATTTGTTCCTGCATGAAAAAACCCAAACAGGGAACTTAGGTGTTAAAAAGAGCATGAGGCCAAAGCAGTTCTCCGTCTTAGTTATTCCTCTGTTAGGCAGACATGTTTCTGCATCACAGAAAGAATAATTTTTTAAAACTTCTTGATATATTTCAAGAAGAAAAACTTTCTAGAAAATGATATTTGTATTTAATATTATTTTGTATACAACATTTGCATCTTCTTGTTAATATATGTATACAGTTATTTGGAATGATGTGACTTCTGTTTAGTATGAAATGGGCTGTGTTTTCGCTCTTTTCATCTTTTCTAAATTAGCGTCAATTTCACCATTAATTTTTGAGATTCTTCAAGAAAGTTTGTCCTTTTTGAAAATATCCAGAAATTAAATTCTAGAACTGGCATGCTAAGTATGCTTTAAAAACCTGTGTGTTTTTATTTATCGTTTCTGTAAAGTTTTTGGAAAATGCCATTGGCAACTTTGTAAAGAAAAGGAAAGTTATTGGTGACAGTCCTGAGGTAATACTATAATAAATGAGGACCCAGGCAGGACTAGAATCCATGACTGTCTCCCACCCCACCATGGTATTCATGGCATCTCAGGCTATTCTCAGCAGAGTGTATTTGGAGGGCTATTTCCTTGACTCTGTTTTGATGGCCGCTCTCCTCCCCACTGCTTTTGCCAACTTACGCAAAACTCCTTCGCCTCACTGAGAGAAGGTGCCTGGAGTTATGTGTGAATCCCTCTCATCAGGGCCACTGAGTAAATGTTAAAGAACACTGCCCCAGCCCCAGCCCTGACATCTTTCATTATCAAGACTCTCCGTGTTGATTCTGCAACCCTCGAGCAAGAAAACTTATAGAGGACAGTGGCTGTGTGTGTTTATTTTATTACCACGGGCTCATAATTGTCAGAGAGGTGAGGGGCCTCACCTCCGACAGCTGTAATCGCTGTGAAAGCCTGGGGGCCTCTACCGACGCCCATGGCATGGCCCAGGGTGATATGCCATACTCTTTCAAGGTTTCCCCACCCCACCCTCATTTTCATGACATTTTTTTCCTCCTTTTCTAGATGGCCCTTAAAAGGCATTTTAAAGTGCAGGGCCATCCAGTAGGATGAAGGGAGCAAAAATTGTACAGGACCTCTGTGCTCCAAGAGAATAGAATTGGAGTCATCTCAGGACTCAGAGGAAGAACTTTGCACAGACGTTGTTGGAGGGATTAAACTGTCTAAGAATTTAGGTGCTGCCTGCAGAATGAGGTCTCTGGAAATTTAGACACAGATTAGGAATCTCCTGGAATTCATTTAGTGGCGATTCTCATGATTATTTTTCAAATGGGTCTGTTCTAGTCAGCCTGTTCTGAATGGGCCTGTCCTAATTGCAGAAATACTGCAGAACATCTCTTTTAGTGAGTTATCTATAGAAAAGAAGGGCACCTCTGGGTTGCTCAGCATTTAGATTCAGGTATTCAAAACTAGGTATTTTTTACATGCCAGTATATCGATTATATTTGAAGAACAATATAGATGCTTGAAACGTGCCAAACAGCAGGGAACAGGAATAATCTTTAACGAGTGCCTACTGTGGTGCTGGGTTCTTTATACACATTACAATATGTGATCTTTGAGGTAGATTTATTGTCCCCATTTTATAGATGGAAACCAAGGTGCCTGAGGTCCCACAGCTAATAAATAAATCCAGGCGCGTCTGATTCCAGAGCCCATGCTCTTGCCTGTACACCAGGGTGCCTCCCGAGGATCAAACCAATGGGCAGGGTCTTAAATGACTAGAAATCTCACATTTGTCCCCAAGATGAATGTTCTGTGATACCACATCTTTAGTTTCTATCAAAATTCTTCACTTAGCAAAGCAAAATTTCAGTATCTGTTTCCAGCTTTTCTCAGGTCACATAATCTGTACATTAAGCACTTAATAAAGACTTGTAAGAGTCTCCCAACTTCACTGCGGTGGGACTTTGTAATATAAACATGCATTAAAGAAATGAGAGTTCAAACATCCATTTTGCACAGGTGTTACCTGTACATGTCTGTTCTTGCATCTTCATTATTCTTCTTGCAGGGTGACTACATCTGGCCCCTTAAATGTACTTTCATCAAAAGAATGCTTTAATATGCGACCTGAGCGTGCAAAGACAACCAACTTCAAATTGAACTTAAATTATGCAGGATGCTGACACACTGATCTAAAGACCTTGCTTTTCATATTGTAGTTTTAAACCACATAACAATGGTAATGCTAATAATAATTTGTTTCCCAGTAGCACCTTTTGGTAAGAAGCTCAAATGGCTTTATGGTTATTGTCTCGTCTCAGTAAACCTCTCACCATCCCTGGGGTAGATGAGGGAAAATGTATACATCTCCACTTTCCACATGGAGAAAGTCTAGCACAGCGAGGTTACTCTCTAGATGACAGGCAGAGGAACATGTCGGACTATTAACTGGGTGTTGATGTATCCAACAAACATGTTTTTGTTTGTTTGTTTGCAAGTTGATTTGGTTTGGTTTGGTTTGGTTGTCAAATGGAATAAATTTCACGGGAAAGAACAATGCAGCCCAAGAGCATGTGTTTGGCTCTGCTCCATTCCTGAGCACCCACCTTTATGCCAGAGAGGAATGGTCAGGTCTTAAATGACTTTCCCTGATCCATTCTTGAAGAGGACTGACCACATATTCTTGAGTCAATTTTGCATCCCATGAGGGAACAGAAACTCATTGAGACACTGTGTTGGACTGTCTTTCCTTGGCTACCACCCTTTCTGAGAGCCGCTCAGGCCAAGGAATAGTAACGATAGAGGTCACTTCCAAAACATCCAAGAGTTCATTTTAGCTTTCTGTTCCAATGTCACACCCCTTTGCTTCCGATATAAAACATCTTTTAAAAGCAAACTGCCAAACGTAGATAGCATAGTAAGCGTATTCTATATACTGGAACTCTGTTTTCTTATCTATAAAATGGGAATGGAGATAGCCAGCTCTGGGGTAAGATAGCAAGTGACACCTGTAAGTACTCAGTGATTTTTCCATCCCCACCTCTCTTCTGTTCTTGTGCAGGAGAGAGACACAGAGCTGAACTCATCCAGTTCAGCCCCTTATTCTGCTACTCTTGCTCTTGTCTCCAGATGTTGTCTGGCTGGCCTTAGCTTATAGGTCTATTTCCAAAAGGAAGGGATGTGCTCCTATCTGGGGACACCTGAGGTTACTAACCCAGTCTAGCTCGCTCAAACCCTGAAGGAGATTATGGTTGGCCCTAAAACTGACTGGGGAGGGTGAGGTCAGTTCTAGAAAAGACAGCTTTCTTCTTAGGGGAGGTCCCAGACCTCTCTCACATAGAACTATTGCCACCGATGAGCTAACTCTTAAGAACTCTCCAACCCAGACAATAGGAACAACCAGGGCCAATGTTCTGGGGGCACGTGGATCATCCAGACTGCATGAAAGTAATACGTTTCTATTGGGAACTATTGACTTCCTTGCATAATAAGCCTAATTTAAAACACTACCTCTTGTGCTAATAGTCGTGGAGATCAAATCTGTCTCCTGAATTCTGTGCTGGAAAATGCCCCACAGCTTGACTTAAACATTCTTCAAATCTGTCATTAAGAGCGTATCTGTGGTGCCTGGGCTCCTCTGCTAAGGACTAGTAACTTTCATCAGCAAAGTATCTGGCAACCTGAGTAATCATTTTGGGTGGTGCAGGGAGACTTTCCACCAAAAATGGTGAAAAGAAGGTCTAAGCCCTTAAACTTTCTTTCATATTTTGAGTTAAAAAAGTTTTTTTTAATTTACTCATCCCAGGAGCACAATACAGGTTTGGGCAGTGTGCCTCACTGACTGGTGAATGCTCTCGGGGTGGGAGGTGGAGAGCAGAACCCAGGAGGTAGTTACTGCTTTGTGTTAATTCCTCCCTCAGTCTGGGACTAGTTCTGTGCTCCCTTGAGCCTCCATTCTAATGGTAAGGCTGCACCCGCCCCTCCAACCATGCTTTGTATGTGTCTTTATTGAATCTGGTCTTCTCTGAACAATTAGAACTCATTATTTCACAGCCAGGGTGAATTGATCTCCCCACCCACCTCTTGCCCCCAATTTAAGTTCATGCTCAATTTACTTAAAATGATTGAGTACAATGGAGAATGATTTAGACACTGAAATAGTTTGCATCATCCTAGAGTCAATAAAGTTAACTAATCACTTAATTTCTACTTTTAACTGTTATCAATCACACACACACACACACACACACACACACACACACACACACACAGAGCTTGGCCCTGGAGGGCAATTTTTTTTTTTGGATTTTTTTTTTTTTAATTCAAACAGAAAGTCACAAAAATTATAATCATCCTCATCAGTTCACTCAGTCCCATGCTGGAGGGCAATTTTGATGTGTGTGGGGAAACCAGATGAGCAGTGCTGCTGCTTAAACACACTTTTGTGCCTGTGCAAAGGCTTGTGACAAGCGACTGTCTCCTGTGAGAGCATCTTTAGATGATGCCAAGATCAGAAACCCTCTGAGCTCTGCAAGGCCAATAGAAATGCCAGTGGGCATTTTTTTTTTTTTATGACTTTATGGCTTGTGAGAATCATGTATTAGTCAGAATCACTTCTTAATTATTATTTATTTATTTTTGACTGCATTGGGTCTTCGTTTCTGCGCGAGGGCTTTCTCTAGTTGCGGCAAGCGGGGGCCACTCTTCATCGCGGTGCGCGGCCCTCTCACTGTCGCGGCCTCTCTCGTTACGCGGAGCACAGGCTCCAGATGCGCAGGCTCAATAGTTGTGGCTCACGGGCCTAGTTGCTCCGCGGCATGTGGGATCTTTCCAGACCGGGGCTCGAACCCGTGTCCCCTGCATTGGCAGGCAGATTCTCAACCACTGCGCCACCAGGGAAGCCCCCAGTGGGCATTATTAATGCTGCTGTTGTTGAGAATGCTTTAGGGAGGAGAATGAAAACATGACTAATGATGAGATGCTGTTGCATTAAAAGCACATTCCGTGCAGGACCATGTGCTAAAAAGAGATGGTTCTCTGAGAAGTTTTCAATGTGGGCATTTTGCTGTACAGCCTGGAAACATTACCCATGTATTTATTTCACTTAGTAAAATTTGGTAGAACTGACTGCAAGTTTTCTGGGAAGCCTGTTGGATCCATGCATTGGTTTCTGGTTTAGACTGTAAGTTGGTAAAGGGAACAACTGTGCTGGTTTTAGTTTGGTGCACCCACACTATCCTGTGAGGAAGATATCACCGATGGTTTTGCCCACTGCTCCACTGGTCCTCCCATCCTCCAGTCTCTTTCCAACTCTAGATTCCTTAATCCATCCCTTGCCAAATCCTGGCTGTGCTTCTGAGATGATTCTTCTCTGCCTCTCCATTCCCACCATTACCATCGTAGCCACTTGTGCCAGCCTTTCTGCGTCCTGTCCCCCTCGCTCTTCTCTTCTGTATCCACTTTCTGAACATCACTAGCAGCACGTTTCCTCTGCTCAGAAATTTCTACAGGCTCCTCATTGCCTTCCCTGCGCCAAGTCAGATTTGACGCTACCTTATCCTCTTACATCCTTTGCTCTGCTCAAGCTTGCTCTAACATCTCCTCAAGTGGGTCACCTTGATGTCCTCCACATCATGCCTTTATTCATGCCTTTCCTCCTGCCTTGAACACCCTTTTCCCTCTGCTTACTCAATCCTAACCATACCTGAAAATCCAGATCAAGCCCCACCTTAACTGAGCCTTGCCAAATGACTTCTTCCCTCACTAACCTTCATACACAAAGTAGCTTTTCAGTTACATTCACCGGGGTTGAGAGCAGGAAGTGGAGTGCACACGTGCTGACTGACCAGCCTGGCGATCAATGTTCATTGAGCAGGGATTTTTTAACTTAGGGTTCATAGACCTCAACAAGTGTGATGCTGTCAGCCAATTTTTGTGTGTACACGTGTTTTTCTGGGGAGAGTCCATTGTCTTCATTTCTCAAGGACGAATCTCAAAATAGTCCTTATAGGATGGGGAAAAAAAAAAAGGTTAGAAGCACTGCTGCTGTTAGGAGGTATGAAGGAAATGGTCGGGTGCAGCCACTGCCCTCGGTGCCGTTGGAGTCTTAATGAAAGCTAAACATAACCCCACATGGAACAGATGAATAGAGTTATAATTTTAGTGCTTGACTGGGTGGGGCTAAAGGCAGAGCTACATTTTGGAGGCTTTTGCAGTAACTCAGGAGAGAGGTCATGTGGGCCGCAGTGGATGTGGGTGCTGGGAGAGTGGAGGGGAGGGACCTGATGAAGGAACATCAGGAAGGAAGAAATTATGGGACTTGTAGGGGGACAATTAACAGGGGTGAAGTGATAAAAGACAGAAATGAATCAGCTTTGTGATCCCAAGGGCTTCTACTGGGGCGATAAAGAGAGATATGGTGTCATTAAAGAGCAAAGAAAACTTTTGGGAGAGAGCGGGTGTCAGATTGAGCTGGGGGGAACGGAGACATTAAAAGTGGACATGTCCTCTGGGTCATGAGAAGCACAGAACAGGAAATTAAGGGAGAGATTTGGGCATTGCCCACATCGTCTTGCTCAGGTGGTTTAGGTATGCCCTAAAGCTAATTTTTTAAGGTCTTGATGAAAAGACTCTTTTACTTTTCTTGTTCCTTAGCGTTGGGCTCAGGGAATCCAAATAGTGGCTGTACGACTGTGTGCGATCAAAAGTATGTTATTCTCTCTAAGGCTCCCTTTCTCTCTCTGAAGGGTGGGGTACCTATGTTATCAGGTGACTGTGAACATCAAATGGAACAGTATGTGTGTGTTTGTCTGCCTGGGATGCCATAACAAAATACACAGATTGGGTGGCTTAAATTGTTACCGAGTCTAAGCTCATCCTGCTTGCTGCACGACAGGCCAATAATCGAGAGACAAATTGTTGGGGCCAGGAATAGTAACTTTATTCAGAAAGCCAGCTAACCAGGAAAATGGTGGACTCGTGCCCTAAAGAACCATCTTGCCTGAGTTAGAATTCAGGCTCCTTTTATACTAAAAGGGGAGGGAGTAAAGTCAAACACTTCCTGGTTCCCATCAGCCTCCAGAGGGGTTGTGTTAATTTCTTCCTCCCTGCAGTCATTCACAGGTGGGCCTGGTCAGGATGTTTCCTGTGAGCTAAACAAAGGTATTTTAACTTAATGCTCATTACCTGGGAAGCAGGGTTCCCAGAGATGGGCCATTATGTATAATTTAAGCTTATAGGCAACATCCCTTTAGTGATTAACTTGTAATAGAATACAAAATGTTCTTCCCTATTACAAAACAACTGAAGTTAATTTTCTCACATTTCTGGAATCTGGAAGTCCAAGGTCGAGGTGCCAGTATGGTTGGTTTCTTGTGAGAGCTCTCTTCCTGGTTTGCAGATGGCCACCTTCTCTCTGTGTGCTCACATGGCCTTTCCTCTGTGCACAGGCAGACAGAGAGCTCCCTGGTCTTTCCTCCTCTTAAAAGGACACTAATCCCATCAGATTAGGTCCCACCCTTATGATTTCATTAGCCTTAATTACTTACCTAAAGGCCCTGTCTTCAAATATCATCACATTGGGGGCTAGAGCTTCAACATATGGATATGGGGGAGACATAAACATTCAGTCCATAACGTACGTAAAAAGCTTAGCTCAGTTCCTGGCACAAAGTGCTCAAAATATGGTACATCCCTCACTGCCCCCATTCATCCATTCAACAGTGTTTTAATGAGAGTCATCTATGTGTCTGCTACTATGTTAAGTGCTGAGATAAAAATGTAAATCTGACAGTGTTCACCTCTAAGTCATTCCAGTCTAATCAGGGAAATGATATATAACTTAATGATGCGTGTTATGATAGCTGTGTCCACAGGAAAGTTGGGTGAACTATGAAGGAGTAGATTACACCTGAGCTGAGTCTTGACCAAATGGTTGAAATAGCCAGGTGAGAAGAGGAGAAAGAGTGTTCTAAGCAGAGAGAAGACCACGTGCAAAGGCATGACATACGAGAATACATGGCATGTTCTGGGACAGTAAGTGATCTGGTGTATCCAGAGTACAGGGTGTATGCAGAGGAAACCAAAGCTGGGGAGGGAGGCAGGGGCAAATGATGAAATAGCTCACACTCTAATCCTGAAAGTCCTGGGGATCCGCTGAGGGATTTAAGGCAGGAAAGTGACACATTCAGATTTATGTTCAAACCCTACTTCTTGGATTCAAATCCTGGCTTCATCACTCACTATCTATGGGACTCACGAAAGTTACTTAATCTCTTTGTGTCTCATTTTCCCATCTGTTAAATGGAGAAAATAGATAATAATAAAACCTACCTTCAGAGGGTTGCTGTGATGTGATTAAATTGTTCACTATGGGGCTTCCCTAGTGGTGCAGTGGTTGAGAATCCGCCTGCCAATGCAGGGGACATGGGTTCGAGCCCTGGTCTGGGAAGATCCCACATGCCACGGAGCAACTAGGCCTGTGAGCCACAACTACTGAGCCTGCGCGTCTGGAGCCTGTGCTCCGCAATAAGAGAGGCCGCGATAGTGAGAGGCCCGCGCACCGTGATGAAGAGTGGCCCCCGCTCGCCGCAACTAGAGAAAGCCCTCGCACAGAAACGAAGACCCAACACAACCAAAAATAAATAAATAAATTTATTTTTAAAAAAAAATTGTTCGCTATGTGTAAAGCACTCAGTGTCTGATACATTTGATATGTTCCATAAGGTTATCTATTATTACTATTTTAAAAAGATCACTCTGGCAACAATAGGAAGGATTCAAAGTGGGAAGAGACTCACAGGCACAGCTCCTTTCAGAAGCAATTGCAGTCATCCAGATGAGAGATTGTGGCCTTTCCCTGCTCACTATTCTCCAGATGCTGTGGCCTCCTTCCTCTTCTCAACCCCACCAAGCTCATTCATACCTTATTCCTTTGTACTTGAAGTTTCTTCTACCCAGAATGTTCCTTCTCCCAGCTCTTTGTAAGGCTGGCTTCTCATCACTCAGCATTCAGCTCAAATGTAGCGTTTCAGAGAGATACTCGCTGACCACCCTAGCTAAAATACCCCCCTTCCTGGTCATTCTCTAATATATCAGTCTATTTTTTTTTATCCTTTATAGAAGTCATTACTATCTGAAATGTTCCGTTGTATTTATTTGTTCATTTTCTTTTTCTTCCACTAGTATGTAAGTTACCCTGTCTGTCTAGTACCAGAACAGGCCTGTTCATGGTAGTGCTCAGTAAGTATTTCTGGAGTGAATGAACTTGAGCTAAGGAGATGGACAGGGGAAGGAGCTAATCTATGTTGAGTAATCACTTGTACTACATACTTTTCACGTCTTGGGTGCAGCCCTACAGGTTGGTGGCCTCATCATAATATAAAGGAGGAAACTGAAGCTCAGAGAGATTTGTGCCTATGAATCTTTCTGCACACCATCCTCTTCTGACCGTATTAGAAAGATTAAATGTGAAGTATGTGTAGGAGATGGAGCCAGAATGCTCTGGAGAGTGAGAAGAGGGCCAAGGAAGAAGCTGAAATTTAAGACGAAAAACAAGTGCACTGAAGGGACCTTGAAGGAACAACCAAAAAGTAGGAAGTACTCCACGGGTAGGAGGTATCATGGAAGGCTTGGGAGAAGTGAGTTGTGAAGAATGAAGGAGGGGACCACAAACAGTATGGGATGCACCAGAGAGCTCAGTGAGGGAAGGACTGGGAGTTCCCATTAGATGCGGGTGGTGGAAGATAATGCCTTTGGGGAGCACACTTCCTGTGTCACAGGCAGGGTAAGAGACAGAGTATAATAAGTAGAGACTCTTCTCTTAGAAGGGAATAAAGGTAATGAAATCGTTGATAAGTAGCAGGGCTTATAGAATGAAGTATATATTTGTTTCCTAGGGCTGCTGTAAAAATTACCATAAGCTGCCTGCATGGCTTAAAACAACAGACATTTATTCTCTCACACTCCGGGAGCCAGAAGGCCCCAGAGAAATCAAGGTATCTGCAGAGTCGGTTCCTTCTGGAGGCTCTGAGGGAGAATCCATTCCGTGCCGCTCCCCTGGCTCCTGGCAGCTGCTGGCAGTCCTTGGCTTGTGGCTGCATAACTCCACTCTCTGCTTCCTCTTCACATGGCTTTCTCCTCTGTGCATCTTCTCCTCTTCTGTCTTTTCTAAGAACATCCATCATTGGATTTAGGACCCACTCTAACCCAGGATGATGTCCTCTCAAGATCCTTAAGTTAAGTGTATCTGCAAAGACCCTATTTCCAAATAAGGTCACATTCACAGGTACTAGGAGTTAAGATTTGGACATACCTCTTGGGACCACTATTCAATCCACTACAGAGGTCATTTTTTTAAGATGAGAGGGATTTATTCTAGGTTTTATGCAAGAATGAGGTAATTTCCAGATCTAAACCTCTAAGGAGGCAGGAGTTGATGATGCTGGTAGAGAAATACACTCTAACAGGATGCGCTGTCTCCAATTCTCCGAGACAGGATGTGTGAAGGTAAATAGAGTTAAAGGTGGGGAGCTGGATGTTGACAGATATCCTACCTGATAACCACTATTTACTCTGTGAAATGGAAGGCAAGATTATCTGCTGATAGTGAAGAGGGAACTTGAGAAAAACGGTGTGAAGGTTAGAAATAGCACCTGTGAGAATAGAAAAGAGAAAAGACCAGGAACTCATAGCAGAATTGAGTCATTGAGTTCCCAGTTGACATGGGGCACCATACATTTGGGGTGGCACCAATTTTCAGATCATGTGATATTCTCCAGTGATGCTAGAACCTGAGGATAGGGGCAAAGAAAGCACTTGGTGGAAGTTTTTAAGAAGTGATAGATTGAGTGTGATTGCAAAAAGGAAAAGAACATACCAAGAAGAAGGAAAGAGGAGAACACGAGAGAAGTTCCATTAGACTGGGATGAGTGGGAGAGATGAAAGGAGCAAGTCCGGATGAGGTTGAAAGGCAGGTATACTGAACCAAGGCAGTGAGAGGGGCGGGGCAAGGATAGAAAAATGGGCTGGTGGCACTTGGTGTCTCAGAATATCTCAATTCCAGGTGATGTAATGCCCAGGCCTTGGGAACAGGTTGCTAAAATGAGGTGGTGGTAAAAAAAAATTTTTGAAATGAGGAAGTCAAGGAAATGTTAGGCTAGGGCGTTTGGGTGGGGGTGAGGGAACTGTTCAATGCGATGACTAGTATTAATGAGTGCAAAGTAAAAGAACTTCAATCCTCACTAAATGTGGGCCCCTGGAACAAAGGTCACTCCCAGCCCTAAACAATGGGAGAAAGCAGAATGGGCACCCCTCTGCCTGGGGACAGTCAAGAAACAGTTATTTATTGGTTGCTTGATTATGGAGTATAGACGGTTCTTTCTCTTTCAGTGGGTTTTATACACATCCAGTCTTCCAAACCTTGCTTTCAGTGTCTATGCTGCGACTTCAGCAGTGCAGAACCCCTTGCTTAGCTAAATATTCTGCCCTCCCTGCAACCCAACACTGAAACCAATATTTCTTTTTCCACAACCAGAGTTGACTGTTTTTGACTTGCAAAGCCCTTAAATATTTGACAATTTGTAAAATTATACAAATTAGCTGGGAATAGATCTTTTCCAGAGCTCTGTACAAACTTCACATCCCTGGTTCCTTTCAGTCATTCTTATGTGTAGCTTCTAAGAGTAAATCTATCTAAGTATTCTGGGAACCAAACTGAAATGTGGCACTGAGTTGCTACTCTTCCCCTCTTCTGCTGTTGATTTCCTGAATGGCAATCGTTTACCTTTCACTAAAGCTGACATACTTCTTCTTACAAGTCCCATGGGAATTAATTTCTACTCAAACAGTTAGTTGGAAATGAGCAATTACAGAATGTCCCATAGGCAACTCTTGAGTGAGGGGAGTAAAATCTTATGAATGATAAGAATGAAGTATGTGATTACTGTGGTTATATTTATTAGTATAGCCAAGATGATTAAAATAATAGTGCACATCAGTACCGTTGGGATCAATTTTAAATTATTTAAATTTTTATGAAAATATTTTAAGTGGTGGTGATTTCTGAAATAGAAACATCAGCTTTTCCCTTTAATTTGCAACAATTTGTTTAAATAAGATGACAGGATAGTTGAGGAAATTTATACTATTAAGGAAAGAAAGGTTTCTAGAGTTAGTCAACGTCCTCAAAGACCAACAGATAATGTGAGTTCTTACTGTACCTTTTTATTTTCCATTTAAAACTAGGCTTTTAAAAAACTCAACTTTTGTTAATAAGATGGATATAGATCCTTCTGTTCATCTTAGAACTTGGAATCCAGAACATATTGTTATCAAAATCTATCTAGCAAGCTATCAGTTCTTTTCCTTTTACCGGCTTTACCTGAAGTAATCTCAAGAAAAGAAGAATACTGAAAAAACATTTTATTTTTGTTTGCTTTTAAAGTATTTTTCCAACGTCACTTGGAATAATATCTGCTAACGTGCAAGCTAAAGCACTTTGTAGAAACTAACAATATAAGCAATCGAGAGCATATAGAGGTGACTACTCCCTATACCTGCTGAGTAGTTGATGAAACTGTTAGAATTTACAAATGTCAAGTTCCTACCAT